>NC_072449.1:6463272-7063272 GCF_027596085.1 Anoplopoma fimbria | reverse complement strand
TACAATGATTGTGTGTCATGCTTGGAATGTCATCATTAATCTCAGAGTAATTCAGCGTCTACATGTAATTATCTGAAATTGAAACGAGAAAACACCACCTGCAGGACTTCTGCACAGCAGGTTTGTGTCATTACAGAACAAAGAGATTGTGCTACAAAGGGCAGAAGAAATGCTGCAAACAGCTCACAGTAGATTTGGTGGAGTGACAACGATAAGCAGTGTCTGTCTTGTATGAAGAGTGACAAGCTCACCCTATCACTGAGCTGAAATCTTGGCAGGAAGTTCAAGGTTTGCCTTGTTTGCAAGCATAAGGAGAAAATACAATGGATGCTTTTTTTTGGGGTCGGCGCATTCTCACTTAATAATTTATTTTCCAATTTCTTGTTCGACAAAAACCTTGGTCTCTAGTGTGTTTATCATCCGGGGCAAGGGAGAGAAACAGGCCGCTAGAACCGAAGAGGGAAATGCACTTACTGTTAATAACAATGCCTGGAGGTGGGATATAGAAAATGGTCTATTCAAAATCTGTTTTGCAGCCGTAGTGCATTCAGGACATTATTGTAATCTATTCTAAAAGTACACTGCATGTTTAGCTTTTTACACAAGAGTACAGTGTACCTCTGTTTAGGAGATTAGTCTGAATGCTGCAGCTGTGATAAAGACTTAGGCAGATTAACACATTAAGTACACACTTTTGTTTTTGCATCCAACGTTGTGTGACACATCAGAATTTTCTCCCGTCCATGTGCAGATGGTTCTTTTTGCCTATAATTGCTGACTCCAGTGTTTATTACAAGAACCCTGGTACTTTCCCATAACCATGTGAGCCATGTGTTTAGAATTTCATCTAAATCATTGTAAGGCGTTCGATTCTACAACCTGTAGAGAACCAAAATTTTCACAATCAATTAAAAGAATTACATAATGAAAAAGAGTCAAATAAATGAATTAAAAAAGATATGTAGCCAATAATATCGTGAAATGTTACAGTACCTTTTTTAAAACTTACCTCAATATTGGGAAATTATATTTCAACCTGTTTCTTTTTACAATAACGGTGTTTAAGCAGATTTATTTTTTATCAAATTCTAGCAGAGCTGCAACTAAAGACTGACGATAATTCTTCTGATAAATCAATTAATCGTAGGTACATTATACATTAAAACAATATTGAAATTTCCTGTCACGATTTTATAGGCCAAGCGATGTCATCAAATGTCTTGTTACATGACCAACAGATAAAAATCGAAAGAAATTCGATACATAATCATGTAATGAAAATGAAAAGCAGCAAATTCTCCAATCTGAAAAACTGAACACATCAAATTATTTAAATGATTACGTAATTATCAAAGTAGTTCCCTGTTAATTATCTGTTGTTAAACTTTTTTTTTTTCTTCAATTAATCGACTCAGCTTTAATTTCCACTAAATTACATTTCATTATATTGAGCTATTTTTGTAAATGTATTTGATTATTTCACACTTTCAGGATCACACCATATCTGTATTCATAGATCTGTATTCATTCTTCGGATAATTATTTTTATCAAGTAGATTTTAGATTAAAGAACATGAACACCTTACTCATCTTTTACCATAAAGTCAATATACAAGTTTCATTTTTAACATGCAGTTATTATTTTGAATATATGTATCTAACCTGATCCGTAATATTTAGGCAAGTTCTGGCCATAGGAGAGGGAAGAGAGGAATCATATTGTAGGTGCCTTAGCTTCTCTTAGCTTTCTCTCTCATCCTCTCTCTCTTTACTGTCAAACTCTGTCACACACACACACCCCCTCACCCCAATTTCATTTTCTCTCCCTCCTTCTTATTCTAGTGTCCTCCTCTTTCTCCACCTCATCTTTCATCACCCTCTCTCACAGACAATTTCTCCCTACCTCTTTTTTTTTTTAAACTTCCTCCTCCTCACCACCCCATCTCCATTCATCTCTCTCTCTCTCTCTCTCTCCACCTCTCTCCTTCCCTCTGTCTTTTGACTGGCTCTCTCTGGGGGCGGATGTGTCTCTGTGGCCCTCTGCAGATCTGGAAAGGACATCCTCTCAGTTTAATTCAAGTCAACCCCGGTCTCCTGGTGCTCCAAGACGCAGCATGTGTGACAGCTCTACAGAGACAGCCAGAAGGAACAGACAAGTCTCATCTGCATATACGTGTGTGTGTGTGTGTGTGTGTGTGTGTGTGTGTGTGTGTGTGTGTGTGTGTGTGTGTGTGTGACAAAGAGCGAGAGAGGGAGAGAGAGAATGACAGAGAGAGAGAGAGAGAGAGAGAGAGGGGGCACAGTGTGTTTCAGCCAGGCATCTTTTTACAAATCCCAGCTGACTGAAAGAGTTTATTTCACCCTGGCAGCAATCATAGCCGTCTATAAATCTTTGCTGAGAGGCTGCTCTCTTGATTGAGTCAGTGCTAATTCAGCTCACACCAATTAAAGAGGTTTGGACTGCTATCTAAGTTATTACATAACATATGCTATGTGCTGCAAGCCTGTTGGAGAGACTGTAAATAAAACTGTGATCACGAAGACGTAATGGAATGGGGCCTATTCTCACATGTTGAAGCCACACATGAACAAACAGTTTGCCTAGCAGCCGCCTAGAGGCAGGCCGCCTGTGGGAATATTGCATGTATGAACATTTAATGCCGTGTAACATGGTATATATATATATATATATATATATATATATATATATATATATATATATATACATGGCAATAAAAAAGAGCCCAATAAGCCTACATACAACTGAGTTAAATCAATATCTCTCTGCCGCAGTCTCAACAAAAATAGGTTAGCTTTACAAAAACAAAGGAAAAAAGGAAAATGTAGGATTCATCGCAGGGCTGTTATATTGAACTGCATTACTCTCTGAGTTATTGCTGTTCATTTGTTAATATACCCTTACAGACAATGCTCATATTCTGATGTTACACTAGTATAACATTTACCATGTTCATCATGTCTGTTTAGCGTGTTAGCATGCTAACATTTGCTAATAAGTACTAAACACAAAGTACAGCTGAGGCTGACAGGATGTCATTGGTTACAATATTCAGTCATAATTCAAAGACAGATTAAAATTGACCTGATGGTGGCACTAGATAAAAAGTCAGAGGATCACCGAAGACATTGGGATACATCCTCTGGGAACCATGAACAGTTGTAAAAACCTTTGTGCCAATCCATCATGTAGATGTTGAGATATTACAATTGATTGAGTGACTTCGAACTATTGGTGGCGCCGGAAGAAAAGTCATGAAAATGTATCCTCCGTGGATCATAAATATCTTTACTAAATTTCATGGGAATTTATTCACTTGTTGTCAAGACATTCCACTAGAAGCCAAACATGTCAACCTCATGATGGTGTTAGAGGAAAAATCAAAGTCAGGAGGATTCATTCTCGTATGACCATGAACGTCTGTAAAAAATACTGCATGTGCATTTCATATATATATATTAGTATATCCAAGAACTACAGTACATTTATGTCCTGTTTTTTAACAAAAGCATCATTTTCATCTTATCGTTACGCTTTTGTATTATTTGTGAGAAGTTGTTGTAATATACAAAAGTTGAATATTTGGTGCAGTGTGAAAAATTGCTATCGACCGGTGTTGTGATCCCAGGGCACTGTGGTTTATGTAAGTCCTATAGATCTGCTGTGTGGTAACCTGTCTTATTTCAGCTGTGTTTGTTTGCAGTGGGGAAAAAGGCAATATGAGAGTATAAGGTTTAGATTCATCTTACCCTAGGCTTGCCAATAAGAAATCATGATATTTTCTTCTATTTGGTAGCGAGCAGACAACAGAGCCTACAAGCGATTTAACAGCCAAGCCTTTCTCGCTCTTTCTCTCTCCCCCACCTCACTATCTCATCATCCGCTGCCTCCACACCTTAAGATTATTTCCTCGGATTTGTCATCAGCAGCGTCGGATCTTGAGCTCTCACACCTTCCCCCTCCCCGTCTCCCAATCTTCTCCCCTATGCTCCCGTGCACCAGGCCCACATATATATCAACCTCTAATAATATCAGAGGCCAGGGGGTTCGTATGTAGCAGGAGTAAGTGGATCTGTCAGATCATTTTGCCCCTGTCTTTCACCTAATTCCTCCCCTGGATTTCCTGGTGAAAATGGATTATCTATTGGACAAGCAGCGAGAGACAGAAAGTAGGAAGACATCCTTGGTAGAGTGAGACAAAGAGTGAGTGGGAGGCGGTGTTACCTGCATACTCCTTTTGCCTTAAACTGCATCCTTTGATGCTCACAGAGTTTTAATTTTAGCAGCCTTGTAGGAAAAATATACGAAACACAAATAACACATCTGTGTGTTTGGCAATGTAAGTGACATTGAAAAAAAGAACAAAGCAAGATTGCCAAGGTACATATACATTTGAAAAACATCTCTGGATATAAATACACTGCTCCTAACAAAGAGATCAACATTATGCATTGAGCCTTAGAAGGAATACTGGTTATGAACTTCTTAATTGCTGTACTGGGAAAACATCAAATGCATTGGAATGTGTGGCACAGCCCTGGCCAGTCGTATGGAAATGCATACCCCCACAACAATGACAACAATAGGATACTCACAAGCAGTCCTCTGCCCGTCTGCAGCAAGCACAGGCCCCTCCTCCAGTGTATTCCTTTCCTCCTTGTGTCGTCGGATTCTGTCACAACTCTTTGTCTGAAGCTTGCCTTAATTGGTGCTGCCTGGAGATAGCAGAGATGTGTGCGGCTGAAGGTTGGTCTAAGGCGAGGAGGAGAAGCTGTGACATCCAAACTCTCCCGGAACAGTTTTACGTCCTCAGGGCTGGTCCCTGGAGAAACAAGAGCACGGGAGAGATGCGAGTAAGAATGGGCTTCCTCTTTACCAATACAATGAGGGGCATTATAGGAAGGGAATGAGCAGGGTGGCAGCTGGGAGGAGATGCTGCCATACTATAACAGCCACTGGGTCATTTACAGAGCCTCGGTGACGCGATTTGTGTTCGCATCTGGACAGCTGTCAGGAGAGTTAATCATTGTGTATGTGTGTGTGTGTGTGTACATTTCTCTGAGGACACTGGGGAGGTACAGTTACAAGCTGCTTGACAGACAGGAAATTGATGAGATTTTTGTTTTGGCCTCCATAGGGTGTGCCTATTAGGACTACACCCATGTATCTGACTTCAGCTCAGTAGTTATTACTGTATCTCATATTTTTCATACAGTCTGTATTTTTCTGTCATACAGAATGAAAAAAACCTGAATGGCCTTTAAAAAAAAAGATGTATTGAATAAATCAAGGAAAAACTGCATATGTCTGTACTTTCCAGTGTTATGAATTAGTTTATTTTACCTGCAACCTGGGAAAAATGTACAGCAACGAAAAAACTAACTAAAATATGGCCAGCTGCACATCTATACACAAATTTGACAATTTATTCAGCCTGCCAGCTATTAAGAGCCTCCTTCCTCTTACACATACCCTCGAGGGAGTGTCATTTCAAAATGTCCATTCGGAAGAAATAAGACAAACACCAGCTGCACTTCTCACTCACTCCAACACAATTTCTTCTCCCCCAGCTATACTGCTCTCCATTATTGATGAGACTTCCTCTGTCCACCTCTGCTGCCACAGTTTTGGTTGTGCTCGCCCGTGGGCAGCCACTGTGGATGCAGAGGAGGACCAGCTGATGCCACGACAGGAGAAATGAGACAAGGGTCGTGCACATTAACAGCCGATTGGACAAGATGCGATGTAGAGGGCACGCAGTGTTGCAGGTTGGTTATTGGCCTAATCTAAATTCAATAGGGTTGTCATAAGGGAAGAAAGTAATTATCTGAAAACCATGGGGAATACCCCTTCTGTAGATCCAGCTGACTCGCCGATTCTGTACCTGAACCAGAGGGTTTAAAGTCAATGGGGAGGAATGAAGCTTTCTAATGCACCAAAATGACTATAATAACAAGTGTGTCGGGGATGGTACACTGTTTCGAAAGCATCTAATACAAAAATGGCAACATCTGCTGGCCAAACTCTTGGTATTGCATTGTTATGGATGGATTAAAGCAGTGGTCAATAACGGTTGCCTGCACCCACGAAGGTCAACACAGCTCTGGTCAAAGTTCAACAAATTTGAACTTTTGCTGCACCTTTGCTCCTCAGCGCACAGCAGACATCCATACAGAGCCGTTGCAACGTGCACAATAGTTGAGGAGACTTGTGCAAAAGCTGTTTTTCCCAAATAATGTGAATATGCCATCAGCTATGTGACAATATATTAAAAAGCTTTATAGCAATTATAATATGTTGGCAAATACTAGAACATAGTGTCCCAACAGTAGCACCAGAAGAGAAGAGTTATCATGTAAACAAACGCACTCAGTATTGTCAATTAGAGAGCAATATTTACTGAAAATGTAATGCATTTTGAATTGCTGTGATTCATATTTCAGTGATGGTGACTAACATTTTGAAATGGATTTTATTTGAAATGAGCTCCAGTATGCTTAGGGTATAATTCCACACATATACCATCACACACAGAGACACACACGCTCCTCCTCCATCACACCATGTTTGTTTTGCTTTGGCATGATGGAGATTGAAAGACCTGTTCAAACCTGCAACTCCTGCATAGCAGGGAATAATACATCACAGCATCCCCCCTGTTAGAGGCTCTGAATGACTGCAGGAAACTGTAGCAATGTCAGGATAAATAAAAAGAATGATGTGTTATATGAAGAGAATCGTGGGCTATGCATGGAAATCAACATAAAACAAAACAGTATCAATAGTCAGCATGAAACAATTCAAAATACACCAAAAAAAAGGAACAGAATATAATAAGAATTTAAGTCAGAGAAACTCTTAAAAAGTGTGTTTTTCAAAACAGTTAAAGGACAGTGAGTTGCCCAGCAGGCCATTTCAGTGCAGAGAGACTGTGATGGAAAAAGTTCAAACAGCAATAATTGTGAGCTTAGACTGTGGAGCGACCAAAGGAGGCCGAGGATTTCAAGCTGTGCCTCTGCTCATCGGGGGTTAATAGCTCGGAGATAAAACCAGGCACCAGCCCAAAATGTGTCTTTTGTGCCACGAGTAGCTATGGTTACTAAGCTGAATATAAATCGGCTGCTGATAGGAGGTGTGATACGGTTTGAGCACAGGATAGTGATGGTTTTCAAGATACGTTTTTTTCTTAAATGAGGATAGATAATAAGTCATTAAAATGTTTAAATCCAGACTGATACATTCGCTCAGTAACTCTTAAACCTCAACACCTGCCTATCTGCCTCAGGCTCATTTGTATAATAACATGAATATTCATGAGCTACAACTGGGAGTGGCCCCGTCTATTCACAAAGATTTCTTAAAAAAAGTAATCTCTATCTACAAACCTAATTGAGACCCTAAAAGGGAAGATTTGTTTCGCTTAAATAAACACCAAAAAGTGACTAAAGATACTCCTAATGTTCCGATAAAATATTCTTTAAATATAGATCTAGATGTTTCAGTTCTCTCCAGAGTATTGTGATTTATGAAAGAATTTTATCCAGCAACAAGGTGCTACATGCCATGTGCTTTCAAAATCTGGAATGCACTCAGAAACTCCTTCACGATTTGACAAGAGTCACGGCACAAACCCCGGATTTCAGAGTGTGTGGAATGCAGCAGGCGGCTCTATTCTGTTCTGCTCTATGACCAGACACCCCCAACACTTAAACACACACACACACACGTATATGTGTGTGTGTGTGTGTGTGTGTGTGTGTGTGTGTGTGTGTGTGTGTGTGTGTGTGTGTGTGTGTGTGTGTGGGAGCCCGCAGACATCCACTCACACACTTCCAGACAAGCTCATACTGTGCGGCGAGCTGTGGCTCTAACGTGGGCTGAGCACTGCGACCACGACCAGTCTGTGCATCTGACAGTGACGGATGGAGGACAAAACATGAAGACGGAGGATTGGATGGAGGTAGCGGAGAGAGAGGGAGGGAGGGAGGGAGGGAGAGAGAGAGAGAGAGAGAGAGAGAGAGAGAGAGAGAGAGAGAGAGAAAGGAACAGATGGGGAGGTGTTGGTATTGATTGACTTCAAACCTGCTAATGCAACCCATCAGAATAGAGACGGTCCGATGTTCTGTACGACGGCTACACACAATTGCACCATCAAGAATCAATGCTTCTTCATGCAGAGATATAAAATAAAAAAAAGTGTAAAAATGTGACTTTTATCTTCCTTTATGCGGTTTGGATTGTGATTTATATTTCTATATGTACTGACCGCTGCAAGATTTTTGATGTATTTTCTAATCTTACTCAGGGTCTGGAGTAGAACCTGTGAGATCCCTGTGGGGACAATGCTTCCTAATTGTGCTTCCACCTGAAGGACCCACTGGGGGCCATGTGCAGGCCTTCAGAACAAAACACAGGCACAAGTATATGGATCGACAACAATATATAGTTCAGTACACATACAGGCTCACATGCCGGAGGCTAGAAAGGCAACCACTGCACTATGGCAAGGGAGAAGCACATTATCATTTGTGCAGAATTCATGATAGTTACTGCTTTTATGTGTCTCTTTGCATCTTTAGAGGGTCAGACCCTTTGCTGCAATTCCCCAGACATACAATAATCCCATCACTGATAGTAATCTTCTTCTTTAAAAGGTATGAGTGATCGCCGTTGAAGAATATTATCGTCGAGTGGAAAATGCCCTGCTTAGAAATAAAAAAACAAAGCCTCTCTTCTGCTGAATCTTTGATGGTGCGTCGGATAATGCCAGAGATAATGACAGACCCGGTGGCCTTTTTTCATTCTGAAGACATCTGTCATTTAAGTGTAAATTGCCAGGTTTGTCATGAAAGAGACTTCATCGTGCCTTTGAGTATGGCTTTATGATTAATTCAGGCATGTCAGTTGGAGAGTAAATGCTTCTTTATTCTCGTGTAAGTGGTCAATATTAATAATGCACGCGCGGGTCTAAGTTCAGCATCCGTCTTGGCAAAGTTCAACAGGGGAGGTTTCACCAGCTGGGCACGCCACGCTTGTCACCACATTCTTACTCTTCCTTTCTCTCTCTTTTCCACTGCGAGCTCACCACTCCATCTCTCTCTCTCTCTCTCTCTCTCTCTCTTTCTGTCCCCGAGGCCTGAAAGGCGCCGTATGGCTCCGAAGCCTATTCTGATAGAGAGATGTGACCCATCAGCAGTAATTGGAGGAGCTGTGGTGGTTGGGTTTCTGTAGGAGGAGGCGACGCTGTGATCGATCCCGTGGATGGTGGAGGTGGGCAGGCAGGCTGACAGCGTTGCATCCCCCACAGCTCCTGACAGCTCAATGAAGGCCAAGCCGCAGAGCACTGGATGTCCTTTTACAAGAACAATCATCAAGCGTGCAGGTCACCCCTCCGAGCCCCCTAGAACTCCCAGCCACCCAGTTAAATTCATAATAACCCATTGAGTCGATTATCAGCAGGGCTGAAGCTCGTTCAATTTAATGCTAGCCTGTCATCACACTCACATTAAAGAATAAAGGAAATGTCAGAGGCCTAATAGCGATGATGTGGTGTAATTATCTCCAAGGTGAATTATTTGAACAATTTTACAGCGATAATCTCCCGGCACCCTCATACATTCTGAGAGGTACACAATTTAATTGCGCGCTGTGTGCGATGACACAATGAAATCGCACAAGAGGTGGATGATGGATGCGGCGGAGGCTTCACACGAGCGGGGATCATTTGCATACACTGGCTGGTGTCAATGCCGCGCTGCCTTTTCTCATCAGAGCTTCGGAGAGGCGTCTTTGTTTGTCCTCCTGTTTATGTTTTTTTTTTTCCTCAAGACCACAACCGCGCTGTGCTGAGCTCAGCCTGACCATCGGTTGCCATGGCGATGCATGGCAGCAGGGACTAATGGCGTGTGAGGAAAAACCTTAGCACAGGTTAACTCGGAAGAACTATTCATTTAGCTTGCAGTGTCTTTATCCGTACCGCTGTCAGACCTCATGTTACCTATAGTGTTAAGAGAGACCAGGTGGCAGCTACAGCAATACAACTATACAAAAAGACCAGCCACTGCGGCTCTGTTGAATAATAGAGGAAATGTCCTACATACAATTGGCCATGATACTGCTGTGTCCTACATATTTCTTGTGCTATGGCCTCAAATCTTACTCTCCACAATGTCCAGTGTTGTTTCCGACACTACATCAGCCAGACCAAGCAGACTGTTCCACTGATGATACACATAAATGCATGCAATATAACAATACATTTCTCCAGTGGCTGCCATTTTTTTTTGGGACAATATTAGGCCTCATTGCAGGGTTTCAGCCCTGTGATCAGTAATATTGAAGCAGCAATCAATGACGTGGCTCTGAATGCCTCAAAAATTCTCCTTTTTATGGGTAAGAGCCAGAGCTATCAAACCTGCCCAGCTATTATCACATTCTGACTACAATACCCCACCTTCAGAAATTATAATAATATAGTCTCTAAGAAGTTTGGCTGCTTCATTTTTATTCTACTGACTTAAAGATTAAATTACGTGTTTAAATAGACTTTTTTTTTGCATTGCATTGCATTGCAGCAGGAGTTAAGAGCAACCCTCATCCTCCAGGAGTTTGGCAAATACTTTTGAACAGCCTCCTCTCGATGCTACCTGCTGATCCCCCTCAGGGAGAACTTCTGACAGAGACAGAGGACAGGAGAAGGTTATGGCTTTACAGGCAATCCCCCTATAATATTACCTCGCTTCCCCTCTGCCACACACATATATATATATATATATATATATATAAATATATATAACACACACACACACACACACACACACACACACACACACACACCACCACCCACACCATTTCTGGAATACATTGATCCCTGTGAAGAATTCCCAACCTCAGCCAGAGCTGCAGAGCTGTACAGGAATAACATCAGCAGCCTGAAGGTGCTGCTTGGTGAAACAGCCAGAATCTCAGTCGGTCTCTGGGGTATAAATAGATAATAGCTGATATGTTGTGTCCTGCTGAAACACAACACTACTCTGAAATATCGTTTCCAGTATGGACAGGAGCTACTCCTTTTATTCATTTACATTTATTTTTTTATATAAATATCTATTGCTTTTAATGACAAGCAATCATTTACGCCACCTCAGTGAACCTGTGTGGCTCAAAAGTGTTGGCTCATAGCTGCTGTGTACTTCCCTGCATCCCTATAGTGCCTTTGCCCTTGAATAGCCGATATGACGGGCCGGTGTTGGTGTTTCAAGTACCATTACACAAATGGAGCACTCACTTCCAAAGTGAAGAAGCAACCACGACCTTTCACTTGATGCCTTTCATCTTCACAGCTGTCGCCCAACCGATCAGGGTCATTTTCAGCTTCTGCAGGAGCTCAATTGATCCCAGGGAGACCATCAGCAGGGGTCATTTTTACTCTTGGCTAGCATTGTAGGTGCCTGCTGCTGTTTTGCACTTGGCAGCTTCGCCTCTCATGTTTGGTTTGAGGCATTACACCGGCAGAAGTGGTAAGAGTGGCCACCAGACACTTTGGGAAACATTTGGAGGTGATGACACGCTCCAGGCTTGCAGTTTAGTCGCCGCTCCTGATGAATGTTTAAGAGCTGCCATCATCACAACTGTGTGGAAAGACAACAAGCTCGTGCTGCTTGAAATATTTATCACTTTATCTCACTCGGTTCGTCTTTTAGCGGCATCATTCTCTATGTGATTATTGTTCCAAACAGCTCTTCTGACCTCAGAGCTTAAAGGAGCATCATAGGAATTGTAACTGTATGACTGCAGGTCACTTAGTGGTGTGAAAGAGCTGTGTTGTTAATGATGCATATAAAAAGAAGACAGCCATTATGAATTCATCACTCCTTGTCCACACTCTTGATTATAACACAGGAGTGGGATGTTATGGATATATATCAGATTCCATTTTTAAATGACTTGCCCCACGGCTGAATCAAGACTAAGACATGGCAGCAAAGTGGGGCTTTGAGCTAAATGCTAATATCAGAAACAATTAGGGATTTCCCAATCAGGATTCTTTGGCCCGATCTGAATACTTTTATTACTGGTATCTGCTGAAAGATGGTCCAATCTGATACTTACATTAATGTCAATTATAGAGCTAACCAGTTCACAATAAAACTACTGTGCAACCTGAAAATGAGACAAATCAAAGCTCATTTCATTCCCCAATTGTTTTATCTCCTTGTTCAGGATAAATTATATAGAATGTCAATGCATAGCAGCAGAAGATAAACAATGTTGATTAAATTTGTACCTGACAGTGAAATAACACTTACGTGTAGATTAAATCTCTATTTTTAGCTACTTGTTCCAGATACAATAGATCCTGGCTCAAAACTTTTAAGTTAATAAGTATTGATATGATTTGAATTCATTTTACTTAATTATATACTGAATTAAATGTATTTTGTTTTGCAGGTATCTGGTATTAAACCAAAGTATTGTGAAAATATGAAATGTTGACTTGCTGATGGCCCAAGGGGTTCAACAAAGTTATTAAATGTGTCTTTTTGAATATCTGCAGCATATCTTTTCTCCCAAATGACGACCCATACAAATAAATTGCACTCTCAATGACGTTTAAGGGAAATCTTTTCTTTCTCCAGGATAACAGTTGCAGTTTTTAACAGTTTAAAACGTAAGCCAAAAAACGCTACAAAATCACTGGTTAAATTTGTAAAAAGCATCGTAGTTTGGCTTAAAAAACGCAACAAAATAACTTGATTCACACAAACAGCAGTCTCCTGGGTCAAAGCCCTGTGTTTTTGGAGCCATCCAAAACCCGACCTCCTCCCTAAGCGGACTTCCACAAACTTATTTTAAACTTATTTTGTGATACTTCAAAAGCAAACGCAATCCACAACAAAATATGTTTCCCTTAAAACAATGCAGTATTGTTGTATGGGAACATCATTTTAGGAAACATCGCTGCTGTAGCAAATTTCTTGACATCCATCCAATAATAGTCAAGAAATTTCACTCTGAACCACAACACTAGAGGACCAGTCAGGGAATCACTAAGTCAGAAGGATTCATCCTTGAGTGAACATAAAAGTCTGAAAAAAAATTCATGAGGATCCATTTAATAGTTTTTCACATATTTAACATTGCCAACCATAGAGCCATGCCACTAGTGTGACTAAAAACTTCCCTTGTAGTTTTTTCCAAGGATATATTTGAAGTGCCTCAATATGCTGCTAGTGTTGGGACAGTGATGGGTGTAACAGTGCTGTGGTGAATGCCTCTGCATTAGAGCCGACCTCTAATCATATAAAATATTACCTACTAGTTTCACTTCACAGCCGCACACTGGCAGTCTGAACACGACTGTGGTCGCCGGTGCAGTCAAGCAAACAATAAGAAAATCCCTCTAACATGCTCTAACAATTGAAACCTGTGCCAGCTGCAATTATAAGTTGCTCCCCGAGGTACTCTCCTTGACACCCTAAAAAGGTAATATACCTTCTGCCGTAGAAAACAATCACATGGCTCGTACTCCCGGTCTGCATAATTACCGGGGCTTGGGGAAATTGAAGGGCTCCGCTACCCGTAAAACAGGGGGCTTAAGTAATCTTAGTGAGAGGGGAGGCATTAAAAAGAACACGAATGTCCTTGTTCGATCAGTGCTAGTGCGTAGCCTGGACAGCCTGCCACGTTTGGATAAAGACGTGGTTAACAGTTCCCTCACGGCACCGTCTGACAAGCAGTTGTGTGAGCAGCATGATGACTCCCATACCGGCTTTATGGGCTTTATGTAATGCTCAGCTGCAATGACATCTGTCTATCTATCTATCTATCTATCTATCTATCTATCTATCTATCTATCTATCTATCTATCTATCTATCTATCTATCTATCTATCTATCTATCTATCTATCTATCTATCTATCTATCTATCTATCTATCTATCATCCATCTTTCAGTACCTATCTATCATCCATCCATCCATCTTTCAATACCAATATATCATCCATCCATCTTTCAATATCTATCCATCCATCCATCCATCTTTCAATATCCATCCATCCATCCATCTTTCAATATCCATCCATCCATCCATCTTTCAATATCTATCTATGCATCCATTCATATATCCATCTAATCTATCTATCCATCCATCATCTATCTATCTATCTATCCATCCATCCATCCATCCATCCATCCATCTGTATAACATTATTGAGTCAAAGTTTTTGAGACACAAAGACTACTTGTGACAGAAACTGTATTAGCGGACAGTGTATTTCTCACGAGATGAATCTCTACTGACAGCTCCGATCAGAAGAGAGACAAATGACGAGGCATCCGCCCCCATCTGCCTTCAGCAGGCCTGACAGAGCTCTGTCGGGTTCACTCAGTGCCCTTTCAGGCACTACTTCACATTCGATCAGGGGATTTTGACCTCTGTGTTTTTCTATAACATGATGCTTTGTGCCATTGCTGGTGACTGGTGAAAAAAAGTTGCAGAGAGTCAAAGAGGCATTACATCATGATTTGATACAGTAGTGTGGGCTCTTGGCGAAGCACGCGTTTTCTATCCATTGAAGGGGGAGCAGGGAAAACATACTGTGCAGAAAGGATGTGGTTGAATCCATACTGACGAATTGATCCATCTGATAGCTGAGAAGTAGGGACTGCAAAAGGCTATGGTGCCTATTTCAGCCCAAAACCGTTTAAAATGCAGAGTCCAGCGCATTTTATGCTCCTCTCAGGCTCTATTTGATGAAAGTCTTAAAAAAAAAAGTATTCTGAAAACCTCTCAAATGGATCATTTCATAATGAGGCTTTCTACTCTATATAATCTTTAAAAAGAAATCTGAAAATAACACTCTGTGGTGACCATCGGAATATTTCTTAATTGAAACACTCCTGGGGCTGCCAGTCCAGACCTTGGACCTTGGATTTAACATCAAGGTTTTTGTCACATGGGAGATCTCTGGAGTGTGAGCCATTACAGCCAGGCTCAATGTGATCAAACCCAGGAGACACACCATCATTTGGGCCTAAATACTCCTTTCCTTTGCCAGTCTCCCGGAGAGCCTTCATGGTTAACGCTGTATTCCTTTCTTTGTTCCTTCCACTTAATTGCTGCAGAGCTGCAACACGTCAGCTCGATCCACAGGAAGAGAAAACCCTGTGTCTCACTTGCACGATGAGTTTTCCTGACATTAAGAAGATCCTCAGTCTAATTGCGAGTATTTAGTGAGACAGCTGCTCTAATGAAGGGAGGGATATGCCGACATGGCAGATCACATTGCAAACATCGGAGGTAGAAGTTTGGTCTAATTGCTGACTGGGATAAAAAGAAAAAACTGAGCTTGTTGGATGTATTTCAGTCGTATAGAATCTATCTGCAAACTGCTGATGTTAATAAAGATAAATCCTCTGATCTGCATATTTCACTGAATAGATTAATGGCAGGAGAGATTCCAATTTTGATTATCTTGCAGGATTCAATTACCTATCTACTTTGCACTTCACATGCATTTTACATCATTTACTTTCATCTTAACGGCTATCTCTTTGGCATGTGTCATACAGTATGTGTGCATGTACATGTATGTATACACGCAGTACGCATTCCTTAGTCTTCTGTGCAAACGTAGGCATATAGAGGTATGTCTTCAGTGGTTAAGTGTTGTAGGAGTAACCTCTATTTGGGAACTGACCTGTCACGCCGAGACTGCATGTTCATTGAGGCTCCCTGTGGACACTCAACCATGTGTAACACTCGCTCACGGCAAAAGAGAAAAATAGCGGCTTTATGAAGTGACTGATAGGATGTACTGCAGCGGCGGGTATGAGACCTAGAATTCTCCACAGTGTTACCACAGAAAAACTGGCCTCAGTGTGAGTGACTGACATTGAATTGGAGGGCAAGGAGGTCTAAAGCTTACACTTTTATCTGATCTCAAAGGGGCAACTGTGGTGTACGGCCAGCATTTCCGACATTATTGTGCCTGCAGCACACAGCTGAAACATTTAGCAGCAGGTAAGGAGTGCACTCTCTCAGTGCTGCCTTGCCTATTACACACGCACTTCAGCCAGTACAGCATGTACTTTAAATTTCTTGCAACAGAAGTATTGTTCTATCAGAGTCACACTTCTAAGGATTTGGGAGAAAAGTTTTAACTTTAAAATACTTTGCCTTGAACACTTTGAAAACAACTGACAGGCTGTGATTGCAGGAGAGTGTAGTTATTAGTTTTTAGCTTCAAACCTGTCTCTGCAAACTCTGCCTTCAGACTGAATGGAGGTGAAAATAAGAGGCAAAAAGAAAGCATACAAAGTTTTTGCAAATATGCAAGCGACAACAGTGGAAATGAGGAGGTATGCTGGAACATATAAGCGAAACAGCTGGAGTGTTAGGCAAGTTAACAATCCCTCTGTATCTGAGCTGTCGCACACACATACAAGAACGATCCACAGACCGATTAGCTGTTAGCTAAGCACAGCTAATTTACAGTCTCGTCCACTGGTTGTTTGTTGCTGCACTCCAGTGAACAAAATCAAGTAAATAAAGCAAGACCACAATTTGCTTTGTATTTAGTTTGAACACACTTTAAAAAAAAAAAAAAAGTTCCAACAGGGTTGTCTCTTTAGCTTTTCTATAAAAGACGTGTTACCTTTAAATATATGTAAGAAGTGGAGAAAGATAAGCTTCACTTAGCTTGTTGTCAAACATGCTGACTGTGACTGTTTTTTGCTTGTTTTTACTTTAAAATTTGGACAGTCACAAATAACAAAACTGCTTTATTTGTGATTGAGTCTTTATATGTTTGTATTTATAGGGCTATTGGTTGACTCGTGATAAACTGTTGGTTTACTGAGAAAATTAAATTGCATCATTGTGGTCAGAGAGGTTGCATAATGTAAATGAAGTATTGTTAATTATATTAAAGTTTTTCAATAACCTTTTTCAAACAAAGCAATAAATTCAATTAAACTAAACAAATTTCCATGCGTAGCTTCACTGCTTTGAGCGCTAAGCACTGAGTGCAATTAAACAGCCCCTCCTCGGTAAACAAAGCTGAACTTGCAACGAATGCAATATATCCACTGTGATTATTTACCACCCTGAGCACTCAGCAAAAATCAATAACATGCGAAAACATCAAACCAAACAAGATTTGCAAATCAGTCCTCATAAAATAAATCCAGAGGGTAAAAAAAAATCCTCTAAACTACACAGAGCCACTGGTGATAAGAATTATCTCGGGAAGTTTAAGAGTTTTAAGGATTCTTTTGCATTTGGGACGTGGATGGTTTAAGCTGCAAAATGAAAGTCAGAGTCAAAGTCAGTTCATAATTAAGCCAACACAAAGCGTGCATGCTTGTGTGTGTCCTTGTCTGTAAGTGTGTAAGCCTGAGTGTGTGTGTGTGTGTGTGTGTGTGTGTGTGTGTGTGTGTGTGTGTGTGTGTGTGTGTGTGTGTGTGTGCATACAGAGTTCTCTCTTGTTGTGTGAATGGAAAAACTGACACGATTAACCCTTCATTTAAATTTAAACCTACATTGATTAATGGTTTTAATACTGACATTGAAAAAATATATATTTTATGAGAAAGAGTGGCTCATAGTGCAAAAAATAACCAAGAATTTTAAGCCAGCAGCTTTATGGAGCTTCTTAGCTTCTTTTTTTAAATCTCATTATTTAGGTTTAAAACACATTGTGTGGCTGAGTTCTCATAACATCAGTTTGAGGTCTTTTCCGGGAAAAAAAATTCTGACAAACCTATTGTACTTTAATTGCCCAGCCTGTTTGACAATGTGACAAGGCACTAACGATGTTTCTGTGACTGTCTGCCTCGGACGGACAAAGCTAGCTACTAGCTGGTGAGCAATGGCGTGTGTCTGGTTAGCTTAATACCAAGAAATATTTCTTAGGAGTTTGTGGGGAACATAACAGAGCTAACAATTAAGTGAATAATGGATTTAAATTCCTTAGGGGACCACAGACAACACAAAAATACAAATTATGTTTTTCCTGAATACGAAAGAAAGTTTTCAAAAACATTAGCAATAACCTTACATCTAAGCTAGCCATACATGGTGGTTGTGTACCTGTTAGCTTGTTTTTCTGCCACCTAGAGGCCAAATGATGCCAAAATGATTAATGCAGCTTTAAGATAACTATCGATAGCCGAGGCCAACCAAAGCCACCATGCAGAGTCAGATGAGCAATTAGCTGTCAAAGAGTATCATGGAGATGCTTATCGAATGCCTCACCAATGGAAGCCTTTGATTGTTTTCATGAAGGTGAGGTGAAGGATAGAAAATGCGACTGAAATTTGACTGATGAGGATCTTTACAGTAGCTGTAATCATAACAACAAGGAAGACATATAAACAGACTTTGCTCCCTCATCAATCACAGCCAAGGTGCCCTTGAATGAGATATGTAATCCCGACTGATAATGAAGTGTGTCGCCCTGTTGCCGCTCTGTTCTGCTCTCCCGGTATAATCCAAATACTGACAGACCAACATGACTCAAACAACGTAGCCTTCGGTTAACACAAGATACTCCGTCCGACAGCAACAAGCAGTCTGTCTCAGTCTCTCTAAGCTTGTCCCCGCATAACGGACAACTGAACTGCACATCATACCATTTAGTCTTCATGGTCTCATTCTCCCAGTGTCCACCAGTAGTGTACCAGAGAGGACTAAGGCATTGCCGTGGTTACAAAGAGCGTAACGCCTCAACTGATACGCTATACTGTTTCACAACGTAAACAACAGAAAGCCATAAAGTCCTCCTGGATGATCGCCTCTTCTTTTCCAAAACATAATAACGGGCTCTGTGAAGCTGTTACATAAACGTGAGGAATAAACAGTTTCGCTAATTCAATCCAGTCAGCTGTCGTCTGACGATATATAAAGTATATATACACAGTATACACACGCATAATGGACGGATTAGGTTGTTTAGAAATGCATGTCATTTTTCAGAGGACTTTTCAGGGATTTTTTTTCAGGGAGACGTTCAAGCTAATGCGTCTTTTCTCCCCACCGACAGGGCACTCTCCTCCCATTCCAACAGACCTCTAACAATATCCATTAAAGCCTCCAGTTGATACGGGGCTTCAAATAAAATCGCTTCTCCCTGCTGCCTGCCTCCTCGCGGTTCCAAATGCAAAATGTGATTTACGTCGACACAAGTATCCACAGCCTCTTCAGCCGCATCTGTCTCATTCTCACTGCACACTTCTAAGCACCAATTTGGGCCCTTATTGAACCCCGCTTGAAGTGCAAAGAGCCATTCGTCATGCAAGTCAATGCTTGAGACAAAAAAAAAAAAGTTCAGAGGTATTTTATGAACTTGAGGCATAATAAGCAGCCAGGGGAGAACATATGCATCAAATACAAGTGGTCTCTGTCCTTTTTTGACCAAGCTGGGACTTTCTCCAAAGCTCTTACCCTTTTCAACCCCCAGCCGGAGCTTCGGTTCTCATTTGTCACCTGTGCCACCCGTCCTGAGGAGGGTTGTCTGGTTTTGATGAATAGAGCGAGGGCTTCTGTCCTCATACTGTCATCCATCAACTCCTGTGGATGTGCTGCATTAAAGACAAACAACTCATACTGGGCATCTAGTCCCACATTGGTGACACAAGATTCTAGAACGGTTCAGGTGGGTTTTGGCTAGAGTAGAATTGAACTGTATATTGGTTGATTAAACTTGATGATAATATATTTTTGACCAACTCTACATACATTGCAAAGTGTTTTCTCAAAAGCATCAACAAGAGAACATGTTTGCCCAAGTGATGCATTTATCAGTGCTCACCTAAATTTCCATGTGTTTGTCTGAAAAAAAAAAGCAAAAAACAGGCTGTACTTAACCTATGTTACTAGTGAGTTATCATATAGTGATATTTATGGGACAGACATTTGTTAGAGTGCAGTGGAAGCCAATGGATTAGGATTAATATCATGTGAAATGTGAATCATGACATGTACACTGGAACAGCCATGTTGGTCAGTTTTTTAATTTGCGCGGATATTTCCTTTGTGCAAGTACAATAGCATTTTTGTCACTTGTATACATCCTGTGGTATTTTGTATCTTTGCTTAGCCTGTAGCAGCTCTTTACGTATGTTAGGTGTTTAGAGGAATTGGTTTTCTCAGGGATATGTTGCTCATAAAAACAAAGGCAATACAAGCTTGTTCCTCGTGAAACATTTACAGGATCTGTCAGACTTTGTGACGGCTCAGGCTTGGGTATTTAAAGCCAGTGCAAACTTCTAGTCTTTTGGTCTTCAGACACACTGGTCCATCTCTTTCAACCTCTCTTCAAGTGTCACAGAGGTGCACACCTTCGAAAGAGCAATTTCTATAAAAAATTGGAGCAGCTTTTGCAGAAATCCTAACCTATCATGGGACTATTCTCTCAGGAACAAGTGGAGAACTAATGAGGCTCTCATCTCCTCTCCCTCCTTCTTGCTTGTGCCTCACACCTTTGGGAAATTAATGCCCATACTGTAAATGCAATTTGGATTAATGCATCATAATCTATTGACAGCTTGGCAATCCCTTCATAAAAAAAGCTGTAAAACCCCCCCAATATTAATAGTTTGTTATTCTGAAACAGAGGATTACCTTTGATGGCCCTTGCAATGCATAAGCTTCCTTTGGCATTTCATGCATCTACAATTAGCTATGAATCCTTAAACACACCTTTTTTTTTCCTCTCAGTTTCGAGATTCAATCTCCCCTCTATCTCCCAAACGACACAGTAGAATGGACCCTGTTCATCTCCCTGGCACGACATTGAATTAACCTCTCACATACCTGCAAAGGTTCATCTGGAGATAAGGTTACTAATACCTCCCTCCCTCTGCCCTTATCTCTATCTATCTCCCCCTTTTCCCTCTCTGTCATCCCCATCCCTCTTTCTCTCTCCACTTCAATTAACAGTAATAGAGTCAGGGCGTATTTCCTCTTGTCCGTTCATCTTGACAGCCCATCCTCTGCCTCAGCTCCTGCTCCCTAACACCAGGCTATGTTGCAATTACATTACCGCCCAGTGGTATCGGAGATGCCTGTGTCAAGGTGATACCATGTGAGAAAACACCTGCGTGTTCACAATAACCTCCAACCGGTAGCGGTACGAGCCGGGCTCTACAGCTGACCCTGAAACGACCTCAGCGCTGTCAGGCAGAGTGGAGGCCCATACAGACGGGTTCAGGCTGCTGGTTTCTCTGGAAGGCCAGATGGAGATGTAGGTTGGTGCCCTTAAGGAGCAGGTCTCCTCTTTACACAATAAAGACGTCATGTATGGCTTCTCTTAACCTTGAGATGTTACCTTGGGCAAATGGAATACAGTTAACATTTCCTGTCATAATTCAGCTGTGAGAAAAACTCAGTGTTTGTATCTCTGGCGGCTACGTGCCATGCGTGTTATTCTGAGCCAGAGGAAAATGTTCAGTCATTGTGTTTTCTTCTTCTTCCGTACCTTCAGGGATTTTTGATAAAGGGGTATTCTCTCCTGCCATGCTCACACAATATGTTCAGATTCAGTCCCTGCCGGCAGAATTAATGCCACTTATCAGGGTTTATTAGTTTTTATTGTCTTGATTATGATGTAGACACACATTTCATAGCCTACTTTAGTGTAATTATAAGTTATTTTTGATCACTTTTCTGTGTAAGTGACTCATGATTGCACAATTATGAAATTACACAAGACTACACAAACTCGATCACACCAAACAGAAACAGCTAGAGGCTCAGGATGGGACACATTAAAACTGCTTGACAGTCATTTGAATTTCTTATAAAAAGTTTTCTTTTGTCTCTGTTTTGGTTCTACTTGGACATATAACAGGTATTCATGGAGTCCACAAAGGTAACACACTTATATACACAAAGAAAGGTGAATTGTGTTGAAAGTACAACAAAGAGTTTGCATCATATTTTATGATTTAGATATGACATTTCCTCCAACCTTTCCTTTGAGACCTCAGCTACAATTTTGCTGAGAAATATTGTGTCAGTCGGATCCCAGTGAGATCTCAACAATACTAATTTATCTCTGCCTGTTGCCAATAAGGAACAGTGTGAATGGGATTGTATCGATTGGGTGGTTAGCAAAGCTGCTCCTGCACGTCTCCAGCGATGACAGGTTGTCTTTAAAATGGGTTTTATAATGTTGCACTGACTTAATGATCAATACTGTATTTGAATTTGAATGTCTTATTCTCTTGCTTGAGAAAAATCACAACATAGACTTGGACATTTTACATCATGCCTTCCTGCTGCTGCTGCTGCTGCTGCTGCTATGAGATCAGTTTATGCAAAACTACTTTGGGCACAGTGCACTCATCAGATTGGTGTGAAGCTTAACACCTGCCACACTTTAAAGACCTTTCCTCTTTATGTAAATTGTTTAAACCTTCTTAGATTTAGCCCTTTGTCTGACTTAATGCACCACTATCGCCGGGTGCAGCCTCACTAATCTCTTATTACACAGCATTCAGGACCAGCAAAAGCACAAGACTCGAAAGACCAAAACGTTTACATTATTTAATTGAAGCAGCTGCAACCTCATGACTCATAAACTGTACTTCGAATCAGGCCACACACTGTCTCATATGGATGATGTCTTCCCTTTGCTTGTTTCAGCAGAAGCACATAGAGAGGGGAAACATTTCTCACAGTGAAATCATTAAGATATCTGCAAGATGAGGCAAAAACCTGTCCTCAATTCCCTTTTTCTTGTTTTATTACATCATGGCTACTATCATGAAGTTATTATATGCCTACTTCAGCTGTTTGGGTGTTTTGGATGGCCTGAAGTTGTTACATTGCTCTTCTATTGTTTTTCTACTGCTGCATTGACCAGCTGATCTGATAGGATTGTCTGCCAAAAAAGCTGAAATGATTAACGATCACTTAATTTAATGTCTGCTCACACAGATATTGCACCAATCAAATTATCCATAAAACAATAGAGCAAAAACTCAAATAAAACTTGTCTAAAGAACAAAAGTCAAATGTTACTGATCACTGATGTTTATATCAGTTTGACTAAAATTCGAACTTAATTACTGTATATGTGAAGACATGAAGATATAGAAACAAGTGTGCACTAACAAGCAGCAGTGACAACACCCATGTTTAAGCTACATAGATAAGAGCGTGTGACCTATTTTTAGAGCCAGCCAGGTCCCATAAATAACACTCAATAAATATACTCAGATTTCAGATCAGTCTAATTAGTACAATAAGTCTTGCAACCATTTAGGTAATTTGTTCCTACCCTTTAAAATGACCCACAAGAGCGTTTCTTCAATTAGCGCCTCTACCGGTTGCAGGAGCTTAACGCGTCCTCATAGCTAAACGTCATAGTTTTAAACACGTGGCTAGCATGATATGGTAACAGTTTGGTTAGGTTTGGCAACAAAATTAGTTGGTTAGGTTAATTTACCTACGTTAAAATCCTTAAAATAACTCAACTTTGACATTTTCTTTTGCACGAGACAAGAACAGCAGTTTCCTGGGTCAAAGTCCTGTGTTTGTTTGACCCATCCATTCACTCATTGCTCTTTATACTACGTCACTTGACGTCCTCCTTTGCTCCTGTCTGATAATACATGTAAATACTAGTCGCAAAAGAACAGATGGGGCTTTTTTCGACTGTAAAATATGGGAAAAATTACATTTGTCATAGTTGCGCCCTTCTTTATCTGACCAAATTCACAGTCATGGCATAATAGCTTGGATGACAACCACAAGCTACAACCTTGGTAACAGCAGACAGCCACAAATATCGCTCAATCTATTCACCAAAAAAAAAATATATCAGGGATAAAACAGTGTGACCCTCACTCATACAAACACATCTCTATGAAAGGCTCACACACTGACAAAAGCACACCAGGAAGCCTGATGCAGAGCGGGTGTCTTACTGATTACAAACAATATGAGACATCTCAAGGCTGCTATCCCGCTTCCCTCAGCATGGTGAATATTGCAATGTTTCTCTTTATTCCTTGATGCATTTTTCAACACAGTGTTTGGCTTTCTCATTACTTCTCACCCACTGTATAAACACAAGTCTGGAGTTCATCTATATTCTGTCTTTACCCAAGCCTCTGACAGCTACTAATTACACAAGAGTAGCAGCATGCAGCTCCGTCAGGGGTCTCTTAACCACATATACAGTCCTGTATATGTAGTAGGTTCCGTCCAAAAAAGTATATCCAAACCATACAAGGTGGCCATTCCTTTACCATTTACACCTTGTAATGGAAGTCACTATATGTAGAAATACACTCCCTGTCACGTGCACTCATCAATCAATTTTTGCAGCACTATATATTTAGATTTCAGCACTGCATGGGAATAAAACGTGAGCCACACACACCAAGAAATCCATATCCATTATCGTGGCATGCATGCTTTTCATTTGCAATACGCCTTGGCTGGAGCCATATTGATCTTCATCCCCTTTCCCCGCTTTGTACGTGGTGTAAAATCTTGTTTTCCCCCTCTGTGGTTGAATTCAGCATGTTAGAAACCACATTCGGACAGTATGTACGAATCAATCATAGGTGATTATCGCCGACATTGTCAGTGCAGTGAACTCCGTGTTCAGCCAATGATCCGTAGACTCGACAGCTTTGTTTTTATTTGAAAGTAATTTTCACCAAAGGCTGTTGGATCATTGCCTTGTTATGAGCTTTTTTTTTTTACTCACCCCTGAGAACATGCTTATTATTTTTAATGAAAAAGGGCAAAGATAGTATTAGGGCAATGTTTTTTACATGTGCATATGAAAGAAATTGGGTTTCTTTTTTTTTTTTACTGTAGATTTAGAATATTAATTACTTATACAAACTCCTCATTTCTTATAAAATCCCTTATACAAATACGAATGCTGAGAGGGTTAAGAATCATGTTATTAACTGTGTCATTGTCACTAAATTACAAACTCACTCTTTAGTTTTTTTTCATGAGCAAATAACATGGATGAGTGGAACTGGTTGAACTCAACTCAACCTAACTTCATGTGTGCACTGTTTTAAATGTAGGGCTAAAAAAATACAGGTGTTTTCACTATTCAGCATAGCAACTTTGCAAAAGCAAACATCACCGTCATAGGGCAAATATGGAATCACATGAAAATGAGACCATCTTCTTTATTTCAAGTGCTCGTCTGTTGAGGAATTGCGACAACCACGCCGCTCCCTTGTTGCCTTCCTGCCCACAGGCTTATGATCAAACACTAGAGCATATGAATATTTATGCAACTGGACACTGATGAAATTTTGTTTCCCTTTAGGTCTTTAGTAGCACATAAACAACAAAGACTCGTCCCTTTGTCCTCTATGTGAAAAACAAACAGCCAATGCTTCCAGATTCTGCTCTCCCTGATGACTCACCCCTTAGTGTCTTATGGTGTGCAGACAAGGCTTGAATGACCCAATCAAAATGCAATCAATTAAACACACCTCCTTCTGAGTGTCCTTTCAGGAGCCTGGTCATATTACCCTGCTGCCATGCTTATCAGACAACATCAAAATGATGAAAATGACTGTGGTGAATGCTGGCGCAAAGACATGTCAACATGTCACAATCCAAATAAAACATAAAATCCAACTCTTTCTTATTTTTGTTGTATTTTTCAAATTATTTGTTAAAGTATAAGGTCTATTATATAGCATATTTTGTGTTATAAGGTCTAACACAAAACCTGAAACAAGCATTTTAGTTGCTTTTGAAAGTGTGAGTGGTCAGAGACTTTACAGCAATATGAGCATCACACATAGAAACACAAATATCGAGCAAATCATTCTTGTGTATTTTACACACTGACAGAAGAACAAAAGTACATGTTGTATAAGAATAGTAAACCAGTCATCTTAACAATTAGGTGATGAGAAAAAGACCAGGTAATCACCTCCCTAAAGCCCTGTGCTTTCTCTACCCTCCATTTATTCTGAGTCACCTCACACTTAAGCAACATCACACATTATATCCAGACCTGCTTATCCTCTAAGAGTCATCTTGGTGAAGCATGAAGGTTTTAATTGGTTAACCAATGCACTCGTAACACCTGCTTGTCTGTCATTAACCAACGAGCCACGGTCTGCAGCAGCTTCAGCAGTTAGTCCTTAAATTGGGCCGATGGTCATCCATGCTCGTGCTGTTATTTGCCTTGTCACTAACTACAGTTTAAAGGTGATTTTTGCTATACGCCCATCTGCTAAAGCAAGCATCCCTGCTACACGGCCCATGACTAGAAAAAGGTTTTCTTAGCAGTGATTGCTAAGCGGTAAAGTACCCAGCTTGTCAGATCCCATTGCTAGGATTTGATTTGAGCAGCATTGACCCTGATTGCAGTGGTGGGCGAAGCGGCTCCATGCAGCGGAAGAGGACACAGCTCTGTTCTCAGCCAAACGCGCAGCTTGGTCTCTTTCACTGGCTCTTTGAATACGAGCGTGTCAATACAGCCACTGCACACGGCTGCATATGCCCCTACGGCGTGATTTCTCCCCGACTCAATCGATTCAAGCTCTGTTTATCTCATTAGCTTGTAGCGTGTAATCAATCACGCAAGGGCATTTGTTTCGGGCCTCCAACCCACAGCTCAACTCCCCTCCTCAGTGCACAGTTATCTTTAGCAATGACGCTACACTGAGCCGCATGTAACCGGGCGCAGCCTCTTGGCACTCAGTCAGATGATCCTGTTTCAACGATGTGAGGTGGTATCCGTACAGGGAAAGGACAAAAGACATGCACGAAACATGTGCACACACGCACACACACATACATACACCTGCACTGTAGGGTTTAACGGTAAGCCGCTGTATTCAAATTTAGAAGGTTATCATATGGTGTGCATTTGTTTATCTATTCAATTATTGTTATTGAAGAAAATGACATCGTATTGGTGTGATTTAAAGGTACAGACAGGAGCAATCAGGCTGCTCTGTTGTGCACCTACAGTTTGTAATAATTGTTAATAATCATAGAATATTAAGCATTTGATTTAACATGGCGCTAACATTAAAACTAACATGCTTAAGTTATATAACATGTGTAGTTCTCAATCCTTGTTGTAAACATTGATTATAATAATACTAATGACATTACTACTACTACTACTACTACTCCTACTACTCCTACTCCAACAACAACAACAACAACAACAACAAATAAAGAGCATGCCCGTATGGGAAGCTTATGGTACTGTGAAAATGTCATGCTGCAAAGTATGTCATACTCAAAATATGCTGAAATCTGCTCAAGAATTCTTAGAAGAGTAAATAATTACTCTGTCTAGGTTCTCATTGTGTCTGTAGTTGCACTCTAAATGATGTGCTCTCATTTCCTCTTTAATGACTTAGCACCCAGTTCCCCACATTTTATAAGGTATCAAACTTGATCACCGACAGAAAGCAAAAGGAGGTATTCATGAGGTAAAGACAGAGGGGATAAAATCACTGCAGTGCAGGCCAATGTCAAATGTACTTGTTCTAGACTTGACTGAAGTTGTTATGTGTACATATCAGTCATATCAGGCCGGCAGATGTAAGAGCACTGGACACCATCTCACTGTGGTGGGCTACAGCAGGGGCTCCACCTCAGGCCAAACAGCAAACGCTGCCTATTTGCCTATTTTTCAGCGAGCCACAATGACCACCACACAGGACTTTCAACTTTCAACAAACCATTCCCATCACATACACGCGTCACCGGGCTGCACAAACAATTATTACGCTGTCATTCAGTGGAACCACCACTTTATACTCAGCGGCGGCTCACAGTAGTAATTTGCAACAAATGTCTTACTTTTCCTCTGTTCCCCTCTGTACTTATTAAAGATGGAGCAGACATAAACAAGACAAACACTTGAGTCTCTCGGGGGAACAAAGCGACTACAATATTGATTCATTCTCAATAGAAATCCTCTCAAACTGTACTGGAGTTTTCAGAGGAGAATCGGTCCCTCGATGCAAAGTTCTGTTGATCTGTTGAAAAGCTTTTCATTCATAAATCACTGCACCCATTGACAATAGCTGGCAATTATGTCAGTGTGCTCAGATGGCCATTGAATGGTTATCCCATACTCCAATTCTACATATTGGGCATTAAAATGATTTTACTTAATATTAACATGAAGACCGTGTTCATTAGGGGGAACTAAACCCCAGTTAATACAAACTGCAGCTTGCACACTATGAATTCACAAGTCATTGCTCGACTTCTGCTCTAATAATTCCCCCATCAACACAAAATAATAATATTCAGAGCCATCGGATCTGTAGTCAGATGGTACGGTCAGGCTCAGTAGATGTTGCCTGAGGGGCATCATGCTGCAGCCCTCAGGACTGCACATGTGAACCGCATACCAAACCTGCTGGTGAGCATTAGAGGAATGGAGGGTGGGCATCTGTCAGGAGTTCCCCCATGTTGTGTAATCAAAATGTATATCAATAAACCTTGAATCCATATCATTAAAAGTCCAACTCAAATAAATAACCTGCCCATCTCCTTCAGTACGCAGAGACATCACTTATAAAGCGGTTATTAATAATGAGCATGCACAGTTTAAACACTTATTTTTTTGTATCTGTATTTAACAGCTTGTTCACGGTATTTAATTCTTATAGCCAAGAAGCTCAACAAATTAATGCAGTTCATCCGACTTGCTGCCCATAGCCCTTAATTAAAGTCCAAAGCAGAGAGGCGATACATGTGCACAGTAGGTCACCTTGTTCTCTAAAAGTTTTGTTTTTTGGGGGTGAAATTAGTTTGATTTCTGACAGCCACATTAGACAGGATTCCCAGCCTCAGGTGTCGGATTGAGAGTCATTATTTCAGTTAAATAAAAGTCCAAGAAATTAAGAATACTGGTTTGAACCCACTCTTAATAGTATATTAAGCGACAACTTCTCAACATTCATGAGGGACACTCTGCCTTCATTACCCGTTTGCCTAGCGTTATTCAGAGATGCATCACTGTGAGTGAGAGGTAATTGGCACCTACTGCACATAAAATGCCATGCGAGCAATGACAAGAACAAGAACAACAGGCTAGCTAACTCCTGTCATTTCTGGCTTCTCAGCATGACGCATGACACTGTTTGGAAGCTTCGAGCTGCAGAAACGCTGACTTCTTCTACCTCTCACACACCTCCAAGTATTTAAACTTCCACACAATTCATTTCACTAATTTCTGGCGTCGAGAGACGTTGGATGTTTGGAAATAAAAACTTAGAATAATAGTGAAGTGGAATACAAATAAATTCCTCTCTGCCCTGAGACACTTCCGTCTGTATTTACTCTAACTTGAGCTATTCTGCTGTGTTGGTATTGCTGGTCTGGAAATGTAAATATACCACACAACGAAAAACAACCATCAATATTTAACCTAGAGTAATTCCCTGCTGCAAATGAGTGTTTATCCATCTCACTCAGTCAAAACAGTCACAACTGCTGCCTACATTACCTCCAGCATCTCCGAATGGCAAAATCAGACAGCCCCCTCTGTGCCAATCCTATTTCAGACTGTGTAACAAGGATGATTGCACCATGGCAGAAAATGAGTTCAGCACATTCAAAATCGATAGATAAAAAAAAAAGAAAAAAACGGTCATGGTTTTAATAGTGTGTTCGTGGGGTAGATTAGTAAATCAGATTGGTCTCAGATCTAGAAAATCATTTAGAAAATGGAAGCCATAATGCACTAACCCTGGCATTTCTTCAGATTTTGCACTCTTCAGCTGTTTGCAGAGGTCCAGAGCGGCAGCTTACACAACACTGCTGGACTGAGCTGCGGGGGTGGAAGGTGTGCAGTTGTATTTGGATCAGTTAGCTACTATAAACTGCTTTTACAGCTCAATTCATTACTACTAAAAATAATGTCAGAAAGTGAAAAAGGATGCAAATGGAAAAGATCATTTTGGTCGCACCCATGTGTGTTTGTGCCTGGAACTAGCACTGAGATTGTGCTAACACCCATTTTGATGACATTAGAAGCCTTTATATGTAACTTTATAAACAATATAAACAGAGATTGATGTAAGAAGTGGACATAATTGTCGTGACGACACCCAGTTTGTGGACTAGGGTTCTTGAGTTTGGAGTTTTGGCCTGCCCGATCTTTGATTACGGCTGTCACCATTTTGGCTTTTTGCAACCAGTAAATGGAAGTGACCATATTTGGATGGCCGATAATTGAGGTGGAGACGCCGTATACGGCTTTGGTAGGGTTGCGACCTGACAATCACAAGGTAGTCCTCCCTAAAACATACTCCACTTTATGGTCTATTTTTACGCGAAATGGGACAATAATTTATTAAATGAACATCATGCTGTAATAAAGAAGACCTAGAACTAGCGATCGAGACCATAAACTCATGTTTACAATGGTTTTCTTAGGTAATAAATAAAGTAAGAAGTAGGGTAACTTTCTCATAGACTTCCATACCATCTGACTTCTTTTAGCAGCTTTGCGCTTTGGCTTCACTTTTCAGAACCGGAGGTTTCAGCCTGTATGTAAAACACTGACAGGAACACTCTCTCCAATGTCCTCCCACTTTGAAACGGGCTGTGATTCAAGGATGGGCTCTATTACATCACTTGTTCCTCTTAAAAAAGTACTGGGTGAGAAGCAAATATGGTTGACACCCTTTAAAAACCATCCAACAAAATTTCGAAATAACATGCCGTCACCTGATCATTCCCATCAAGCCTAGAGACATAATTTATGTCTGCATGAACAAAGTTCCTATTTGTTAGTAACAACAAAACAGTTCCTCTTATCAAGATCTACAGAAATGAATCTGTTGATGTATTCTTACACCTTGGTATCATCATTAGCACTCACAATAGATTCCCAATACACAGCAAGACTCTGCTCATTAACGTGCAAGGTGTCTTTTGTAGATTGCATCGACATTTGCATAATACTCTATACAGCAAAGGCAAGTCTGCACTGCTGTTAAGGGGAAATATCAGAAGTTGACACCATCCATATAGAAAATGTCTGAACAAGTAATCGGTCTTTTAGGCCAAATACCATGAGTATTAACCGATGCGAGCACAGCACAAAACAGCTTGAACACAGTATGTGGAGTCTTACAGAAAATGAAAAGATGAGTATGACCAAACAGGACTTGGAGAAAGATCTTGTCTGACATGTTTTTTTTCTGAACACATTACAGCCTCATTTTGAATTACATCGTAAAAACTAGAGCAATGTTAACCCTTATGCGATAGTGTGCAATCAATCAAATGTCCGGTGATCAAAAAACGTTCTTAATTAAAGTAGATTTACACTAGAAAAAGTAGAATTATCTTGTTTTTTTCTGGATAACAAAGGGCTTAAAAAACGAGATCCAGTTGGAAAGATGGACACATTTACAACACTTTGTTGGGAGCAGGGTTGACTACAGGCTAAAGCGAGAAACAAATATTATTGTCCCTGTGTCCCACTGCTGTTCCTATTACTACTTTCATTAATCTATTTTGTCAATCAGTATACGGTTTTATTGGGTGCGAGAGAGATGTTGTTCTATAAATGCCACTCACTTTGTGTTTATTGTTTGTGTATTACCTCCTGTAACAGGACAACCTCTTTAGGATATGATCTCTTCATTCAGAGGTAGGGTTTCAGCTGTAATTTGGTGATTTACAAGCTATTGCAGGTAGGTCATTGGCTGTGTTTCCATTCCATCGTTAGGCAAATTTTAGGTGAAAAAAAGAAACTCGAAAACAGGCACGTTTCCATCAACTGGTTTTGAGAAAATAAACTTGGCTACAGCCTAGTTTCATCGGTTGGCAATAAGCTACGCATGGGTGTAAGTAGAAGAAGTAGAGGTTGAGAACCTGAAACCAAAAAAGTTAGCTTGGCTATCCAACCCATCCAAGAGAGAAGAATGGAAAGGTCTTCAGGAATTTGTTTCAATTTGGCAAGATTTATATGTTCTTTCATGTCAGCTGGCCATGTTTCACACTGTCTGGAGACAAAGACATGCATTCACAGATCATGGGAATATCCAGGAAGACTTCAGAAACTGCTGATAAGTCACGTGAGTTATATGTTCATTACGTCAGAATTAATTAACGTTAAAAAATGTAAACGCAAAGGCATGACGATTTCCAATTTAAAGCATCAACTCAAGCGAGCATTAACACATTTTTTGGGCAATTGAGGAACCATTATGGAATTTTGCCATTTGTATTCAGCTTTTCTAATGCAATACTTCAAAATGCATGTAAAATGTGTGACTGAAAACACAGCTATTGAGTCATTTATCAGATTTTAATTTTTATTTGATACACTGACAGTTGTCGTAACTAGTTGATGCTTATACGTCTATACATTAAGCAGCACCAGGTAATGGTGATCCGTGGCCAGTGTTGTCTTCAAAAGATTACTGAGATGATCTCCCAGTGTGTCCACACATGAGGTGATCCTTTCCACGGAGGTGGATGGACACTTATGTCTCGTTAAAGCTGAGGGATTTACGACAGAGCCTCAAGGATTTTCTTAAGAGGGTAATCGAGAGAGCTTGTTTGTGCCTCAAAACCAGGACTTTTTGTTTTGCCGTATGTTTGCCATCGCCGTCGCCTTATCTGTGAGTAATTACAGCAGCTATCCCTGGAAGGAACTGGATGTTAATCAAACAGACAAAAAGAAGCATAAAATGGACTCACTGCCAAAATCATTCTTTTTTGATGAATAGACTCTACTTCAATAGCTTTGATACATCAATAATGAACTTCAGGTTGAAAATAACAGGTCTGGTACATTTTTGTGCACATTTTCTGATTCTAGCCTGAACAAATGACTATTTTTAATGTTAACAAATATTTGGTCATATTGCTTGAATTTTGAAGCCATCCGTTCTCACTCTTATTTTGTCTAATACTGCGCTTTTTAGCGTCTGACACAGACACATGGAGGCACTTTTTAGCATCCGTATGAGACGGCAAACTCCAATATAGTCCACACAGGGCTGGTGGGAGGGTCACACCCACACACATACACACACACATTTTGTCCAAGAGTCCGCTGTTCATGTCCCTTGTGAAATGAAAAGTAAAAATAGAAATTTTGTCACGCCAGGGTTATTCACATGATTAACTAAACCTAACTAAGTGGTTTTGTTGCCTAAACCTAAACTTCTTTAGATGACAGCATTTTATTTTGAAAAGCCACTATGCTTGAAACTAAGACATTTTGACATACTATCCTTGAGCCTTTGAAAAAAAACAGTTTGGAGCTGCAGGATTTGACAGGAATGTGTGTGTTAATATACCTGTTTAACTAACACAAAGCTCCCCCACCGTTTTCATTGCTGCTGTAGGGTCACATGATCATTGCATGGACAGGGTGACGATAATGAAAGACCTCTGTGATTATGTGACATGATCATCTCAACCCCCTCAAACACCCACCGTTAGACTTAACATGTAGTAAACTACAGCTTCACACTCATAAAGGACAGAGTGGGTCTCTTCCTTTTCCATCTCTTGTGTTAGGTAACACTCAGAGAAAGTGTTTTCCTCTTTTATTCTTGGTCACTGTGTGTGACCCAATGTGGTTTGACAGTGGGGGAAGTAAAGCTGGAGGGCTGGGTCAAGGCTTTGCTTCGTGTTTGTATGTGTGTGTGTGTGTGTGTGTGTGTGTGTGTGTGTGTGTGTGTGTGTGTGTGTGTGTGTGTGTGTGTGTGTGTGTGTGTGTGTGTGTGTGTGTCTGTACAGTCAGTTGTATGACTGCACATACTATACGCCTCCAGTAGCATCCCTGCTCTGTCTTCTAATCTCCAGCAGGCCTTATGTATGTGAACACAACTGATACCACACTGCCAGCTGTCCCTAATACCTTCTCTTTTTTTCTATTACAGCAGCGCTGCCCCCAGGGACCATGGGTAACCACAAACACACATAATGAGATTAATCCCCCCCCAGAAAAAATAATTTAGAGAAAGGGGAAACTTATTCGAATTGTGGAGCATCACTAATTGAAACAATAAACAGCATTACATGTCTTAGCAGCAAATCCCTGTGAAACAGAAATGATGCCGTTCATTTTAGTGACACCAACTTGTTCAGCAGATGGATAAGCAGTCATTCACTAACATGTTGCAGGTTTTTTTGTCTGCAGAAAAATGACTCCCTGAGATCTGAAATAATAAAAAACCTGCTCTGTTAGCTGTTTTTACTACCACAGTGGTTTATTTGTTGCCTAAAATTTGCTTTCGTTTGACAATGATAAGTGAAGTAGGGTTCTGCTGAATGAACTGAACTCAAACAGCATCAACAAAAGAACAATCAAACCAAAGGGTTTCTATTCTCGGCATGAGCAATAATGTCAGATTTAGAGGACACCCTGTTTTTTTTTTATTAACCTGGTTTTCCATTGAGTGAATTGTAATCTCGTGTTTAAACTTTTTTAGGAGTACCTCATATAGTTTGACAAAGATACAATGATCTGTGTCATAAGCCATTAAAAACAGCTACCTCAGAGAGACACTGCCCCTTATATTGTCAAATTCAAACATATACTCTCAGCTCAAAATTCGGTCAGTTATGTAATTCAGCACAATGTGGGAAAAAAATAGCAAATAAAAATATATTAAAATCCAGCTTTCATCACACTTCAAGCACTCCCTCCCTTTGATTTTAATGCATTTGATTGTGAGTTGTATTGCTTCACTACTCCCAGGGTAGCGTCCCATCCTCCTCCAATAATCCTCGGTTTTTCAAGCCCGATTAAGTGAGTGGTGATGTCCTACATAGTGATTATCTTTGGCAACCTTTTGCTGAAAATCGCTGAAACAAGTCCGGATGAATTCAACAGCTACAGCAGTTCGGAGGAATTGAACATCTAATTATTCTGTGCTGCTGGTCACTCCAAGCTGCTCTGATGTACCGCGAGCAAACAACTGCTGTCCCTAGAAGGAGAAAAGCTGCTGGAGAGAAGGCACAGGACCTCTGCCAGCATACGTCTGTGCAGCACAGTTTATTCTAATTCCTCTGCAGGACATTAATGAGCCAGCGTAGTGGCTGTCTTAATGGGCAGTCAGACAGATTTTAAGTGCCCCATGGAGTGTAATCCACCGAGGTACGACAGCACCGCTGCAAGGCCCAACAGATTTATCTTGGTTTCATTTTGCTATAACTTTGCTTCTAAGGTGTTAGAAAAAGCCGTGTGTTTTAAGGCCCTGCCTTGGGATCACCATGGGCCATAGTGAAACCATGTCATCACATATTTTCATACAATTTAGATTTTGGACTTTGGAACTGAAAACCACACCGACATATATTATTGAGCAAAACACCATTGTTACAAGCCACCATTAGTAGATCCTGCTTTCCTCTAATTTGGATTCTTACCAACTGAATAAAATCCAAAAACAAGTGAAAAAGGATAATAGTTTATCATGGACATGCAGTGGTGGAAGATAACTACTAACTTCACAAATGTACTCAGTACTTCAAGGGCCAAATATTTTTAGCTTTTGCTTTTTTAAAACAAAGTTTTTTCTTCACAATCTATTGATGAAAGCACTTTCTAGTGTCCACTTGTTATTAGTCTACTTTAGACTGCATGATCTGCGTACTGATGCTGTAGGGAATAATGTTTGGATGCAGGAGGGCATTGGTGAAAAGCTTTTTGGAAATTGTGGTCTTTTTTAGGGATGCATGATATGAGGAAAATATGTGATAATGCTGATGAATCATCATGATAACAGCCTGCGATGGATAAACAGGTATTAAAGTGTACCCTGTTCGGGCTTTCAGCTGCTTTTAGTATACTACAAAAATACAACAGATTGCTTGGGGAAATAAAAAAAAGGTAATATTTGCAACATTCTTTTATTAAACATTATTGAACACCAATGAAAACATTTGAATTATAGTGACATTTTAAATTACAATTTCCCGCTGATACTCAACTAACTAAAAAATAAATCCATGATAGCACTGCAGTCTTTCGTAATATGTTCATCTTCAAGTTGTCATCACAGTGACAATACAAAAAAATAAACATATTGTGAAGCCCTAGTATTTTTCACTAATCTGTGACGAGCACCTTTATTGTTATTGTTCATTTATTAACTTGGCTTAAGCACTTTGAATGCAACAGTCTGATCGTTTTGGTATGAGTCAGCCAATCTGCTCTTGGTCATGCATTAGTAATTATCATTTCTTACAGATGTAAGAATGGTACTTTAAAATGCAAGCATTTTTCAAGGTATAAAAATGCTGATTTAAAAAAAAAAAAGAAGGTATTTTGTGTTGTTTGCAGCAGGACGTGTGTAACATGTGCAAACTATACATTATAACGCTTACAACCTACACTTGTCTGCTGTCAACATGCAACCTTAAGATTCACACTTATTGATGTAGCATCATAAATACCAGGTTGCAGTGGCGTCGCGATTTATTAACCCCCCCAGTAATCACGGCACTTGTTTCAGAGTGCTTTTCAATGCCTACTGTATATTTACAACAGCAAGACGTGTCAGCCCAAGTAGCTGTCAGTGTGATTATCTGCATGAACAACTCAAGATCTATGTTCCCATATGTACCTAAGCACAATCTGTACTGTACACGCTTAGTAACGTAGGTTGTTGCTATATAGAGTTTCTATTGTACGCAATACAGCTGATGTTTTATTCTCATTTCAGCTGCTTCGCCCCTCCATCGCCTCAGGCTGGACAGCTCCGTGACCGAAGCAGCTACCTTCAAAGGGAAACCCAGGGCACACACATCAAACATAGACGAATTTTGCCCAGTGGAGTGGTGTTAAAAAAAAACCTGCGTCTGTGAGCGCTCAGTGTAGGTAGACATGCTTTCGGTGCACCCACACGCTGCCCTCTGTTTCTAAATAGCTTTCGAAAAACATTTGTGCACAGTCTAATCCCTCCGTCTTGTTGGGCTTCATGCACATTATTACACTGTGCAACGATGTGTGAAATGCTGCTGAGCTATCGGTGACGAACACGTGTCCTACACATATGGACATGCAACGCCTGCATTTTTTTATAAGAAGATGTAAACCCCCATACTTATTGGAAAATGAATATGGCAGTCGTTGTAAAGTGTGCTTTTTATAATACAAGAAGAAAAAGACACAATTTGGTGCCACTTTGCATCAAAACATTAATAAATTGTTTATTAAAACTGAATTTAATGCTGTTTTAATCCATTATAGTGTGGAAATGGCAATAAGTGGCTTTGTAGCTTGCTTTGTCTTTGTTTTTTCAAAGAGTTCCTAATATGTCGTGCTTCACATTTCAATGCTTATTAGAGAGTGACAAGCTTCATTAATAAAGAGTTGTGGGTTCTTCCACTTACTGCAATACCCATTCAGCTCCACAGTTAACATTTTAGTTTGACCTTTTTCCAGAGAGTAGAGTTTGATAGAGCTTTTCCAAATTGATTTAAGAGATAAAATGATAAAAAAAAAAAAAAGAAGCAAGATACCAGTAAAGCATGTAGACTGATTACTGACAGAGTAATTTCCATTTATAAATTATAATGGTTTTAACCCATAGATAAAGTATTAATAAAAGATTTGGCCCCTATTACAAAGGAAATCCATTATGATTTATATGTTATATGCATTACTCAATTTTATTCTACTTCATACTGTAAATCATGACTTACAGTTGTAGAACTGCAGCCACATCATGTGTGTACATATTTACTGGCCGCTCAGCACTTTGTGTCTTGCATACCCAAGGCCGAGGAGGGCAACCATGAACACAGAACGAAATGACAAGCCGTCCGCTTCCATAAATGAGATCTGGATGCTATTTGCTGACATTGCCGGACTGAGCAGGAACTAAATATACACACACGGTCAGAGAGTGCAGCGCTACACAAGCATGCTAACATGTGAGGAGCAGCTGGGAACACGCACTGCCATGTGAACGCACTGTACACAGGCTGAGGAACGGACGCCAGGTGTTGCTGCCATCGTGTATGTGGACCGTGGAACCGAGGTGAGAGAAGTTAAGAAAACGGGGGAGAGCACAAATTGAGTTGCCTATTGAGGAATCTATCCCACTGTGTGATTTATTGGAATTCCCAGTGTGTAATAATATATACACAGCCCTGCAGTGACCAGAGGTTTGGGTTCATTTCCCCCACATAATGCCACAAATAAATAGCTATTAAATTCTATTCTAATATCAACAATTCCACAAAAAAAAAAAAATGACGGCGACATATAATGCCTCAGTTCTTTCCTAAGTCTTTTTGAATGCCCCTTTTTTCTCAGCCACAGTGAGCTGCTTATTGTGAAAAAATATGATCTTGAGAGACAGCATATTTGCCCAATATGCCTGATGTCATGTTGGGTGTCAGCGTGCTGTGACTGGACCAGTCAGAACTTCCAGTGAGAGTCAGGTTGATGTTTCCTGACACATGAGTTAGAGCCCAGACGCTTGGCGCTGTAACCGCACTGTGCAACATTTTCCACTGAGAAGCCCTGCTTACTAAAAAACATACATATAATTAAGCCCTGAAACCTGCAATATTGATATTGCCAACGCACATTTACATGACTCCTGTTGCCAGACTACACTGGAGCAACACTTCCTGCTTTTTTTTCTCTTTTTCTTCTTCTTCTTTCTAGTTCATGGTAATAACTGCCAACATATGCCGTCATTATTGGACAGAAGTGGAAACATCTACTGTTGTTTCTTCTCCACAGGATCAGGGAGTTGCTTGTGCACCTGTGCTGGGTTCAGGAGAGCAGCCACTTCGCTGCATCTCTCCACAAACAGCCGGAGCTTCCCAGGTAGGTGTCAGAAATGAGACCGTACAGCCCACTTAACTTCAACTCAAGCTCTCCTTTTCTCAAAACCAATGCCCCCTTTTTTGTTCGCTCCTGTGGACAAGTTGTTATTTTCTGACTGGAAGGCAGTGTGCGGCTCCCTAGGGTCACCGGGGAAAGTGCTCTGTCAGTCTTTTTTTTGCTTTTTTGCTTTAGAAAACACGCACTGTATTTTGTTCTAACCCTAACCTCCTCCTCCTCCTCCTCCTCCTCCTTTATTCTTCCTTGAGTCTTCATAACATTGTTATTTCTGCCACGTGATTTTGAATGTGTATACCATAAAGGGGATGCAAATCATCTTTCACTGTATGAATTAAATTAGCATTTATCATCCAAACTCAGATGAATCTAAACTCTAATTAGACCTTGTGCAGCAGCAAACGCTCATCATGAGGATTATCAGCAATTCTTTTCATCAGGCCGACACTGAGTCTTCTGTCTCCCCCCCTCCTCCCTCCTCCTCCTCTCTCCTCCTCACACTGCCTTTCTGTGGCATGCAACATGCATAGATGCATAGATGATCCCCCCCCCCCCCCCCCCCCCATCTCACTTCCACCGTGCTGCGGACCCAGGGACAAAGATGGAAATCTCTCTCTCTCTCTCTGCCGCCGCCGTTACAAACCTCATCAGCATGAGAAATTCTCCAATCTCTATCAAGTGTGCATGCTGTTCAAAGTGCGTCTTAGATGCATGTCTGACCCTGTCCACCAATCAGGCACGTAGATACAAAAAAAAAAAAAACAGAAGAAGAAGAAGAAGAAAAAAAAAAAAAAGGATGATAAAGTGGTACCATTATTTACCTCATTCAGAGACTTCAGCGTGCGGCTGCTATTCCGAGCGCATGCGGCAGAAGGACTCCCATTCATTCTAGAAATCCCGTTTTTGTGTGTCCCCGCTGTGTGCTGTCCCTCTTCTTCCTCCTCTTCTTCCTCTTCCTTGTCCCTTGTCGAGAGAGAGGCAGCAGTCAAAGCATCCCTTTCTTTTTATTTTGCCGTGCCAGCTGACACCCGCCTTCATGCCTTGGATGATGGAGATGAAAAAAAAAAAAAAAAAAAAGAGGAAAAGCAACGTAAAGCAAAGAGGGGGGGGGGGGGGTACGAGCTCCCGGGATTTATTCTCCCCTCCTGTCCCTCTCTCTCTCTCTCTCTCTCTCTCTCTCTCTCTCTCTCTCTCTCTCTCTCTCTCCTCTTCTTGCGCTCACACCAGCCGGAACAGGAGACGTCAGAGTGGCAGCGTTGGAGCTCTGTGTGTGTGTGTCTTCACCTCTTCTTTCTCTTGCTCTGCCTCCCTGCCTCCCTCCCTTTCTCCCCCACTCTCTCTCTCTCTCTCTCTCTCTCTTTGTGGTCTCTCTGTCGTGACGGGTGACACGGCTCTTTACGCGTGCGGAGACATCTGTGAATGTGCTTATGTTGGCGGGGGGACCAAAGTAGCCTCTTAGCAGAGATTGAGACCACCCTCCTCCTCCTCCTCCTCCTCCCTTCCAGAGATGGGCTTTCTAATGGCATGTACCATTAAGGCTTGGAGCAGGGTGGGCTGCAGCACTGAAAAGAGAGAGGGGGATAGAAACAAAAGGAGAGAGAGGGGGGAGTCTTTCAGAGGGAGAGTGAGTGGGGAGAAGAAAGAGAGAGAGAGAGAGAGAGAGAGAGGGGGCGGTAGATGGGGAAGATGTGGTCAAAGACAGAAAAAGAGATTTTAATAGTGTAATAATAATTAACTATGCATAAGTAGGTGACACGCATCACACGCTCTACCCTTCTAGGTCAGTTTTTCTTCACAGATGGACACGTCACCTCACCGTACAGCTCCTTCATCCCTGGTAAAAGACGTTTAAAGACAACAGCTTGGACATATGCAGAATCACTGCCTAAGACAAGAGCATATGTTGGCTTTGGCAGCGAGGAATTCATTCGAGAAGAGCTGCAATTGTGTCACAGATAAAGCACAGGCTCATGCGTGACTGACTGCCCAACAGCACGCATGCAGAAATATATCGTGGAAATTGGGTTTCAAAGTTTGCATGAACGTCTGAAAGTCATAATGTTCTGGATGATATTAAGGTCCCATCGCATAGAAATCTCCAGATGTGAGTTTTCAGTGATTGGCAGGGACTTCCTCAATGCCAAATCCATCACACAACATTTCCATCCCCCTTAAAAAGTGCACCATTTAATTTCAGGCGTCACTGAATAGAGAGCCTGTGTGCTGTGGAGGTGAGACAGCGTCTGGTTTTGCGAGGATCAAAAATCATCACCTCGGCCAGCTCACCTCCTCTGAGCCTGGCCACCAGACCTGGCTCTCAGAGGAGCTCGGCCGGGCTGGAGAATCGAGAGGAGGGCCGGATCACAGAGGTGGCCCCGCTCAAGGGGAACCCCAGTCCTGGACATTACACCGCGGAGAACCAAGACCTCAGGAGAGCCACAGAGAGAAAAGACATAAATTACCCGAGTGTATCACAGGCATGAAAAAGAACCACCTCACACACAGACGTCTCTTTACAATTATGTTTCTAATTATGTCTGATATATGAAACCTCAAAAGGCTATTTTTCATTTTGCCCTTACAGTCTGATGAAAAAAAAATAAGGCATGCAGCAGCCAAGAGGGAATTGAAATCGCTAAGGTGCTGTTAAGAGCGCAGCCACTAATGCGATGGAAAGTGTGTGTCTGTAAGCCTGGATAACCTGAAGAAAAGCCATCAAATGATCTCGAGACCGCCTGCTACATTTCTCTTCAAGGTGTCATGCGGTATTTTGAGCTTCAGTCCGGCAGTCGGCTCTCGGACTCTCATGACTTGAGTAGCTGAATCAAAAATCATGAGAGTGTGACAAGGGCGTTCTGCAGAACAATTTACTGGAAAAGGATGAGGGCTGAGTTCATTATGTGGATAGAACGAGAAAAAAAGGGCTCTGTTTGAGGGTTCAGAGAGGGTTTTGAATCGCATTTGATCAGGGTGTTGTATTTGAAAACGATTGCGTATATGTATTTGTTGGCAGCTGCTTGTGTGTTTTGAAGCTAAAATCAGTGCAATATGGCAGTTCAGTCAGTTGCATTATTGTTATTATGAATCTTGAGAAGGATTCAGTTTGGATTATTACGGCAAAGGAGTTCCGTGCATTTCACTCGTTTCATATTTGGCTTCAGCGTATCAAAGTGACACTGTGTTCTTATTTCTTCAGTAAAACTGGATTAATGGAACAATGTTTATTTAAAAAATCTTTTCCACAACGGAGAGCAACCAACCATCTAAGCAGCTTGTGAGCTTAAGTGCTAGTAGCAACTCTCGGACAAAGCCTGGCTATCTGCTTCCAGTCTTTGTGCTAAGCTAAGCTAACTAGGCTTGAGGCAGATTTATATTTACCTTACAGACAGTTTTAAGAGTTGTAAACTCATCTCATCTATATATCTGGCTACATCCACACTACTATGGTCATATAAAGTATTGGTTTGTCGCTCTAACTAGGGTTTTGAATAGAAAACGGAGGACTTAACTTTTCTTATTAGTCCTTATTTTGCTCTGAACAACTATTTAGAAGTCTACAAAGAAACTGAAAACGAACAAAAGCATATATGCTCTCAAGTACGACAGGGACTTCAGCCACCCGGCAAAACTAAGAGTGTGACAACAGACAACAACAACACAGTGGAAACGAGTAAGACGTGTGTTTACCAAATTTATTTACCCATAATCAAGTAAAGTTTGATTTGTAAGTGTTCATTTTAAAACATTTGATGTGTGTGTGTGTGTGTGTGTGTGTGTGTTTGTTTGAGTATAGTATCAAGCCTGACCTGTTATAATTAAAGGGTACTATCATACTAACACAAAGCATTCATTAAAGACAGGTGCCACTTATCAAAAATGGCGCGTGAATACAATGTCAGCCTCACTCCATGCTGTGGGGAGGTTTCATGCTCTCAAAAGCAGGTCAGGTGCACTGGAGCCTCCGAATGACCCATCAGTGTGAATGTGGGCTTGAGTTTGTTTGATATATGAATCCTTTGAAACATGCTTGTGTGCAGGACTATAAATAAACTGGACTTGACTATTCAGTTTGCAAACAACACACGCACACACACACACACACACGCACACATACACACACATAAACACAGTGCCTGTCCTGACATGCCGCGCAGCAAGAAAGAGTCAAGGGCATGTGTGTTGGGTCAATATATCAAGAGATCATTCACTGATTTATCTGCCGCCATCAATCCTGTCTCTGGACATAAAGCTGTTTGCAACACTCAAGTATAGACCAATGAGGTCTTTATGTATGTGTGTGTGTTTAAAGAGTGCCATGCATGTCTTAAATCTTTCAGAGCTCCACAATGGCTGTGGGTGGTGCCACTTTCCCTTTTGGAGGAGATTTGATTTTTGATGATTTTCTTTTCTTTTTTTCCCACAAGCCATCTGGTGCATCTTTTCAGTCCCAATAAGAAGGAAACAGAAAAGCATTTGAGTTCAGCAGATGACAGAGATGGGAGCTGAGTAGGCCAGCCCACACACACACACACACACACACACACACACACACACACACACACACACACACACACACACACACACACACACACACACACACACACACAAAGGACAAGGGCAACAGATGGAAGGGGCCCCGATATGCTGACGGTGCTGGAGCCAGGCCCGGTGGGCTGGCCCCACTGGCCTCACTGGGGGTCCATTGATATCTAATGTTCTGACTGACTTTGAAGTAACAAGTTGCATCTAGAGAATGTCTTGTTCTCTTTGCCTGGCAATCTAGAGTCACTTTGGGAATTGTTACACAAATGCATTTCTTTTTTGGATGATAAGTGGAGCTATCATCTATTCCAAACCACAAAAAGAAATCAATTTTGAGATAATCATCAGTCAGTACCACTGACATAGAGTGCGCTTTAAAAAGTGTCATCAGTGTGCTAGACGCAGGCTGATGTTACCTCCCATTTCAGTTACAAGGATTTGTTTGAGAATTGTGCTCTGAATGTGCTTTCCCTTAAACGTTTTGAAGGCTTTTCCCATATTGAACAAACAGTACATCTCATCGAATGTAGTGAATTTAATTCCAACATGTAATTAGTGACAAAATACGGTCACATTTGAAGAAAACATCTTTCTAGTGTCCCACGTCTCGGATCGATGAAGAAAAAAAGCTCCCTGCCGCTTCTAAGCAATTACGGTGATCATCTTTCCCTTTTCATATAAACTACGTTGTCAAAAACTTTCTGAATTCAGTCTGAACACTTTTGCACACTTGTTTTATTCATGTCTTGCAGGATGGCCTGGAGGCACACACTTACCAGGGAAGGAGGAAAGACAGAGTGAGAATGGAAAAGGGTAGTGTCAGGACTGTGTCAGACACAGTTATGCCATGTCTCCGAGCAGCACACACAAGAGTGCAAATACGACCAATAAAACAGTGAGCATACACAGACTGTGGCAGCTTGTCACTGTTTTCCAAAATGTCTGACTCATACGTGTCTCTAAAGCAGACACCTCGGCAATAAACTCGCCCTGGTGTGGATGAATGAAACTAGCTAATATGTGATGGTTAGAAAGAGCATTAAACTGATACATGGGCAGGTGGCCGACCCAATAACAGCCTGTGTTATAGCTTCCCCACGTCCAAGGCCTTGGGCTGTATCATTACTTGGGAGGTGAGTGTGTTGCCAGGTGACCCCCCCGAAGACAGTCCCCAAGACTGATAGATAGTGACGGTGCACTGGCCCTGTTTCCTGATAACAAATGAGTGGCCTTCCAGGAGCCGGAATTAGAAAGCAGCTGTGGAAATGAGAGTAAATCTTATCATTTGACTAAAAGATTAACAGAAATAGCTCTGACATCTATATTGTGAAAAGGTTCATTAGACGCGGTTATTAAAAGCAGAGTATTAAAAGTTAAATTTTCTAGTGTTGTGCTTCTGTCCTGTGCTGGGAATCATTGAATCTTTCCCACAGTGTTTGTCCAGACGGGTGTAGTGCATCTGTGGGCAGCTGGAAGGTTGTCGTCATATGTTCTTCTGAGTTATGTAGGAAATTATGTCATATGGGTGTGTGGTTATGAGATTGTCCCTTGGCAGCATTAGCTCTGGGTGCATACATAATACTTTTGTGTGTTGACACATATTCCCCAAACATGGTGTGTCATTGAAACATTAAAAAACATAAAAAAAAAACATTAAATACAACAGCTCAACAGATTATAGCAATTCTGTCATGCTTTGTCGACATTTAAATTCAGTTTGAAGTTAATGACTGATGATGCTTTTCACAACATGCTCCAGTTGAGATGAATGACTTGAGTTCAAGACAAGAAAGAAAAAGATAAAGTACAAGAAATAATTACCACTGAAAATCAAGTAGTAGTAACAGTTGAAGAATCAGACTGCAAGGAAAGTAAGTAAGGCAAATAAAATAAATGAAATGGCTTGTCTGGCAAGAATTGGATATCTCTTTGAATGTTTTTATTCCCTCTTTGCTCTCAAAAAAACAAGAGCAAAGGTGTAAGGACTCGGTGTGTTTGTCTGCTCCAATACAAGCTGCAAATGTTATCCTTTTTGGCTATCTAGCTTACTGCCTAACCAATGTGCTCTCACAGAAATATATGAGATAACTACAACTGCTTAACAGCACATTATGTTCTGGTACACAATATGTTAACATAAAGTGCTGTCATCTTGGAAACAATTTCAGTTTAGGCAATAAAACTACTTGGTTAGGTTTAGGTAAGAAAATGTTAAGGTTTAATTTAAATTAAGTATGTTTCTTACCTAACTTCAGTTTATGTAATTCAAAATATGTCAACATTGACTTTTGGTTTCACACAAACGCATCAATCCACCCTGAACTCCCTCCCACGACTTTTTCACACAAAAGACTGTGTGTGTCCACCACAGCAAAGGATCCTGATTGATTTTCCTTTGGCATTGTTTCCATGGTGCCAGCATGTAATTGTAACACGTTTTGTGCCAACACCACGTAATGTGCCGTTAATAGGTCGGGGTCATTTGACGTGTTTCTGTGAGACCAGGCTGGACTAAACAATGATTACCCTGTCATACTACAATATTTTTGCGGGCGTCATCGGATATAAAAAAACATAAAAGAAACTAAATCACATCCTCCAGCCAAATTAATTATGAAATATTTCTTCCGAAACACCCAGTAGTCCATTTCACACTGGATATGCCATAAGGGGATTTATCAGCACTCTATTTGTTGAACAGTTCTTGCACTGGGAGTTGGATGAGCCAAACTGAAGGTTCATGATCTTCACTATAAAACATGTCACAACCTTTTGAACACAATTAAATGAATGGTGACAATAGAACTAAAAATGACCCAAATCACATTTTATTGGTTTCATTCGAGGGAGAAATGTAGTTCACAGTGTTTTCAGAAGCTCAGAGGGGTGTGGCGGGAGGCCAAGTCTGCCCGTTGAACAGCTGTCTTCGGTAACAGCAGGGAGGCTGAGGAGGGACTGTATTTACATTGAATTAGGCCATCAGTTGGACAGGGTCCTTGGCATACAAGCGACTCAGACGGATCAACAAACAGCTGTCTGATGCCCATGATTCAAGGGCAAATCCTTAGACACCTACAAATCACAGATTGACACTCCAGCATCTGTAAGAGGGCTGGGCTCCTGACACACACTGGTCCAGACAGAAACACTGTGTGTCTCTTCTATATATACTCTTACAGGAGACCGGATGTGCCCTAATTGCCAGCAGAAGCCAATGTCAAGCCATCATCAGGCCCAGAAATGAATGTAGCTAGTTTTCAAAACATAATGTTTTAGAGTTTTAAAGCTATTTTCATTGGACAAAATGATAAGTAAAAGGCAAGGAAGCTGGAAGATTCCAGCTTCTAATGGTTGATGACCAGTTAATAAGTTATGGCAAAATTTTCTTGACTAACAAATTTGTCTCTCGGGTTTTTCAGCTCTGTGGGAATCCATAAGGTTCCTAAGACTTTGATAACAGTAGGTGCGTTATAGCATTAAATGACTTGTAGTTTTAATTATTGTTATAGAAATATAGAATGTAGCTGAATGCATAGAATTTGCATTTCTAGTGAGTGGATTTTATAACCCAATCTCTTAGCCTATCTTCCTGATCATTCATTTGATATTAACTTTGATAAATCAGACCTGATGAATCATTTAGAGTGTGTGAAACTTTTCTTAAAGAAAGTGTATTTCATAGGAGCACCAAACTCCAACTCATTAATGAGAATGTTCCTTATGTTCTGAATATATATAAGTTCCGGCTTTAGAATACGAACAGCTGTGTCGTTGTAAAGGACAGTCAAAGGTGGAATTCAAAGCCAAGTCTTTTGGACAACAAGTTTTAAATGGATAAAATGGCATCAGTAGGGAAAAAGAAAGCAAATTATAGCTGATGACAAGTTGAGCAGTGGACACATTTCGATGACCAACTAATGTGTGAAATAATTAGCAAATTGACTTTCATGGGCTGGGTTAATTGTCGGTACAATCCGCAGGGTAAGGTTAAGTAATTAAAAACAACATCTCTCTTTTCTAGGGGAAAACTGGGATTTCTCTATAAAAAATGAGTCATATGCTCTTGCTCGTTGTTTGAGATGTTTGAACCATGGGAGCATTGTTTTGTGGATGTTTAGTTGTAACATTCGGCCAATCTCCTACATTTGATGTTGAAGGGTGCTGTTCACTATGATTAAGGCATGAAAGCCTGTTATCATTACTGTTTTAATGACATATCGAGGTTAGTTTTTAGTATTTAGCTATAGTCTTGCTCAACAGGGTTTGAGAAGGCACATTTATACATACAATAGTCTTCAGAATGAGACCATACAGACCGTCAACAACCCACAAGCACAACCATGTATATGACCCAGAAAATAAATGGATTAGACTTTGCTAAGAATAAATGCCAGCTTTTTGATTCCCAGAATTTAATCCATTAGCAGATAAGATTTGACTGGTGATTTTTCTGTTGACTGCATGTTCTGTAAGCTGAAATCTCAACAAAACCACGAGGACATTTGACAGGAAGTACCACTTTTCTAACCCACTGACATCTTACATTGACAGCTGACTTAACCCTTCTCATTGCACTGACAGGTTCCTGTGTAGTTGCTCAACACCGCTTTAATATCACCTTTCGGCGAATCCGACCCGATGAATCATTCACCATGTGTGTGTAACCTCATGCCCTTCCTGAAGAATGCATTTGCTGTAGCAGACAACTCCAGCTCAGTAATGCGGATTGTTCTTTTTGTTCTGTTTTCTCACCACCGATGGCTTCATTGCTGCTTTTGGCAAAGTGGTGAGCTGCCATTTGCACATTAGTCACAGGGGTCGAACTGAATGTGGAATACAATTTAGCATCAGGCCCTCCTTGCTATCGTCCAACTGTGTGTAAGGGAGGTCTCTCTGGAGAAGATGCCTGTGTGAACATTAGCGGGTCAATATTGCTTCAGGACAAACTCTTCTGCAAACTTTTTTGAGATCAATGATAGATCATCTAATGTATGCAACGATGTTTTCTGTGGGAGTTTGTTTTGTGTGCATGACAATCCATAAAAAGCCAAATGTTGCTGGATTTTATCACTGTACACTCTTTAAGCGTACCATTTATTTTACAGTGTATTTTTGAGTGCCGATATGATAACACAATCAAAAATGTATCCTTAACTTAATCCCCAATCTTCTACATAATTCTACCCCGATAATATGAACTGCACAGTCTGTTTTTAACACTGCATCATTAATGAAGACAGACAAACGTGTATGTCTCATCTCAGATCCAAACACTACACTTCCTGGAATTATGCATCGCTACACTAAGAGGGGTTTACTTGCCACTCTGCTCACCCAGTGCTGTATTTTTGATGCTGCAGTCAGTGTTCATTTTTCTAAGAAATATACTGCTTTATGTGTGAGAGCTCAGAAGTGGTGAAAGGTGTGAAGTCTGGTCGGGATATAGGGAAACCATCACATTGTTTCTAGTTACTGAATAGTTGATGCCGTTTCATCAGTATGCATTGGCAAGTGGTTAGAGTCCAAGGAAATATGATCATTTGGGGCTGGCAGTTTGAAAGTGGAGCTGTAAACAGACAAAGATGACTCAAAACTGAACCCAACAACACATACGCTGCATGTATTAGATGATCTACTCAGTGACACCAGCTCTGCTTTCCATATCTGAAAAATCCAACCCACATCACTCGGTTTGAATAAAGCAATATCTCTTAAAACATTTTTTACAACATAACAACTTCCCTCCCTAAAGATGAAATCCAAAGGCAGCACTTTTTCATCTGAGTTAGTCAGCAGAGCCATGCTTTTTTATTTTTATTATTTTTATTTTTAATGCATAAATCTGATACGCCCGTCTCCTGATTGAGATCTTTAGGGTTTGTGTGGTTGCAGAGAAAACAGATGGGGTGGACATATTCATCTTTATCCATCCAAAGAAATGATGAAAGTTGACAATAATAATTGCATTGATTTGAATACATTTTCATAATTCATTTGAAGGGTATTCTCCATCAAGATATATCAAGGGTTTGTTGTTATTTCATTATCATACAGTGCTGTATACAATATGCTTCAGGGGGTCAATGTTTTTTCAAGACAGAGTTTAACTTGTTTTAATTGTTGGATGATGTGAACATTTAAGTTTCTAGCAATGTCTTGAGAAATAATGTGATTGTCTTAATTCAATTTAAGACATTTGACTTTAGCTGCATAACTGAACCTCACATTCTATGCAAGATACACAAGTTTAACTGTATACAAATATAAATTGAATTAATTACTGCTAAGAGCAACCACAGCATAAAAACAACATTCAGCTGCGTTTGAATGGAGTTTGCAGTTTTGGTTGGCGAGCCCGTGATTTGCTTGCAAGGCAGGTTTGTTTTAAATTTATGGACGAGGTTACTCAAGTGCACTCAGAGACCTGAAGAAACCACTGTGAGAAAATGCAGGAAAAGAAAAATATCCTCAGCTACCTTGAAACCTGTGAGGTAATCAATGAAGCATTGGCTTCAAACAGACAAAGACTCTCTTTCCGAGCCCTCCCTCTTTTCACCAGCCTTTCATATTCACACACACAAATAGATGCACAAACAAAAGTTGAAATATTGAACTCGTCCAGGGTGTTTTGTTTCATCAAGAGATCAAAGCTCAGCTCACTTTAGATCTTTAATAAATGCAGTGGGCGGAAACGCACTGTGGACGGATGAGGAATTATGTGTCTGATTAAAGGACTCTATCCGACATACAGTATGTGATATATTCCCATCCAAAATCCCGACACTAATCCCCCACTGTCGCTGAATAGTTTGGGATTTGTGCACTAATATTTCATAATAACCTCAGAAGTAAGGGCTATTTTAATTTCTGGGGTTTTCAATATGAACAGAAGCAGGCAGTAACCTAATAAATAGAGAACGTACTTTATCTTTTTAAGTTGCTGGGTTGAATGGTTGGATTAACTGGGGATATTATAAATGTGGAACATTTCTTCAGCATGCATTGTCAAGCATTGAAGCAAGGCATTTAACAGCACTGTAAGACTATGGTTGAATGAATGCGGCTCTCCCAGACGTAAACATGTGAATGTGTGTTAACTGTGAATGCGTTTCAGTGTGTTGCTGAGCTCTTTTCTTCTGCAGGTTTACTGACGGCAAGGATGACAAGGTTAAATAGGCAATTCAATCCACTGTATTGATGTGCAGATCAATTGTTCAGAGAGAGATATTCATGTCTCAGAACTTAAATAAATGATGCCTCTGACGGCACATTAAATATGATACATTATTGACATCAAGCCAAGTTTCACATAAAGTGGTCCCACTCAAGACAAGAGCCAGTGTGTGTTTAACAAACACAGGACTTTCACCTAGGAGACCGCTGTTCATGTCCCGTGCAAAACTAAAATTAAACTCATTGGGGTGAGAATGTGTAAAAAAATCCACATAAAGGAGCTTTTGAAAATAATTTCAAAACAAACGCATAACACACTAATGAATAAATACATTCTTCATTCACCTCCTCCTTGACCTTTTGTCCAAGTCATGTGATCGTACTGTACATGCTCCTTGTCTGCAATCCCCTGCCTCACATATGCAGCGTTACATGTATTAAAGTCAACAAGCCATCTGGGGGTTGCCAAGTGCAACCACAGTGGGCCACTCAGCAGCTCCACTGGAGCGTATGGCTGTTTCCTGTCTTGATCAAGGTTACCTCAGCAGTACATGAGGGAGGCTGTATTCTTTTTTTTTTCTTCTAAACCCCCGTTTTCCCAGGTGGTCCAGGCATTTAAATGTTATCCTCTGATAACAAGCTCCATTTTTACAATATGACCTCTAACTATATTGTACTAAATTCCCGAATCCCTCTGCTTTTAGATGTTTCGCTTGTTATTTAATTTTTTACGGTACCAATCCATTGTACGTTTGCTCTTGCAGTTTGATGTCAATGGCACTTAAACTCAACACTTAAGCTGCAGTTTCCCCTGTGAGGTCAAAATACACACAAAGCCTCTTACATTTTCTTTTAATACAGTAGTGTGTTTAACAACAAACTGCTTATTGGTAAGTTGTAGTTGCGCTGTACAGCATATGTTTGTGGAAGAACCACAATGCCTACTGGAGGTGACAAAACATTGTTACAATGCTGCCATTGTAGTGCAGTAAAACATTTTACACGTTGTCTTATGTTTTGGAGACATGATACCATCACTGCTGAGGCACAATTATGCTTACTGACACATCATATTTTTATAGTTGAGGTGCTTTTGGATTGGAAGTTATCATATGATTTAATTTTAAGTGCCTTACTTGCAAGCAAATATCAACTGTGCTGTAAAGTAAGAAAGCAAACAAGACCTTAACTACAATTCTGACTACTCCATGTTTCAGCATTGGACTTCTGAATCAAAGACTCACACTGGACAGTTTTGAAGAAAAAGGGGAAAAAACCTGGCGTCTACATCCACAGTGCAACTCAGTCGCCTGCCATTTATATTCTGTTTTGTTATGCTGGTGGTGGCAAATTTGACCCCAAAGGTTCCTGGCTTGTGACCTTAATACAAAAGCAGTGTATATTTGGGACCTCTGTCTTTGAGTTGTCCCACAAAAGAAACATTTACAATTTAAACATCTCAACAGGGTTTATGTTGAATAACGGCTTGAGGCCAAATCAGGCGGCGACCTCCTTTTCTGAAAAGTGAAGCCAATGCAAAAGTTCCTCAGTAGACATTGTAAACATGTGTTTATGATATCAATTGCTAGTTTCAAGTCTTCTTTAATACATCATGAAGTTCATTTAGTAAATTATGATCCCATTTAGAGTAAAAAAAAAAAGACGATAAAACGGTAGTTTTAGGGCGTAGCAACCTTGTATACCACGTCTCTATGTCACTCCTCCTCAGTCCAAATATGGTGAGCAATATGGCAACAGCCAAAATCCAAGATGGCGATAGCAAAAAACCTCGAACTCGAGGCTTTAAGACCGCAGTCCACAAACCAGTGGGTGATGTCATGACGACTATGTCCACTTCTACTACAGTCTATAGGCCAGACGAGGTAAATGTATACAAAATTGAGTGTCAGAAGATTTTTTTCTTCTTTTCTGTGCAATGAATCATGTCATGACCCCTCAGATTTATCTTCCCATTGGAGGTAACCTGGCCCCTAGGTTGAAAATAGGTTGACTATACTACATAACTGGATATAGATATAAGTAGAAAACAGTAAATTGCTGAATAAACACATTGATGAATCTTTATGAAAAAAAAAAAAAGGATTATGTCATATACAATATATCAGGCACAAGGGGACATGAATTCAGAAAAATGTATAAATGATGACCAATCTGGTCAACAACAAACAATCTGATTCTGTCACTGCAGCAAAATGTCCTTAGTTTGTGTGTTTAGGAGAGAGAATATCCAAAACCTCAGTGGTGCCAAGTCAGCACTGAAATGCTGTGCTGTCCAGGAAAACAAATCAACATGCAGCTGTGCCCAACGCTTTATTTATTCACACTACACAGATGTTTGCCGCATTCATTGTGTCTACAATATAATTCACACAAAAGTCCAGCGACAGATGAATGAAAAATGAGAAGAGAACAGCAAACAGTATGCGACAAACACAATAAAGCTCCCAGTATGTGGTACAGCATATCATTTGGTGTACACATTAGAAAAACTGACTTGTACTGAATTGTCAAACCGGCTAGAAAATCAGGAAAAAGAATGAGCATTGCTCTTCCACGACTACTCAAGAATACTGTTAAGGTAATACATCTATAGTAGCTTCACTGGAGCGAGCTTATCTTATTCTTGATATATAAAGGCTAAAAAAAACTTCAATATATGAGAGCAGTGGGGATATTGTGGGGCTGACGTCCAGGTGGAGAGGTGTGGAGGAATGAAGAGTGGCTGCAAGGGCGGCTTAAAGACAAACCACATTTCTCCACTTGTAAGGGGCTGAACGGCTTCAAATAAATCGTGAGAATGAAAAACCATTTCAGACCAACATTGATTTGGTCGAGCAGTGAAGAAGATGTTTCATTGATTTCTCTGCGTCATTGTTTGCAGCTGATCAAGTCCGAAGCACGGGCCTCGCCTTGAAGGTGGGAAGTGTCAAAGCCTTTACAGTCACCTGAAGTGTGTGAGAGGGAGAGGAGAGTACAGAGCCACAACACTAAATATTTCCACTCATCTATCCATCTATCCTTAGCCCCTTCAGGTTTGTGTGGTAGCGGGTTTACTTAGTGGTCCAGACATCCGTCCTTCCATCCTCTCCCTCCAGCTCCTCTAGATGACCCTGACGTTCAGGGTCAGTGGGGAAATGTAATCCCTCCAGCCTGTTCTGGGGCGGCCTGGGACTGCACAAATATGGCCCAAATGATCAAGATTAGCTTGATCAATATTGAGATTACGATTGTTTATCACGATAATTCACTAATGTAAGGGACAAGGGACTTGAAATAAGGTTCTTCTTCACCTGAATTCTGTGTATTGCCATCTGCTCTCTGTTGAAAAGAGTAATATATGGTATATAACTCTTCTACTCTGGACTAAAGCAGCAAAATTCAGCACTGTTTATTCACAAACTGCTGCTGTAGGGTGCAGGGGCATAAGCGCCCCCGAAAAGTGAAGCCAAAATATCTTGTTAACCCCCTGGTGGCTGTTAGTTTAGGAAGCGCTTGATTTGATATGCAGTTTTTATGAGCAGGGCATGCATTTTAAAAGTTATTTTTCGCAGTGGGTCATGTTTATTTAATTGTGGGAAGCCCAAATCGTGATTGCAATTAATCTTGGATTCATTGTGCAGCCGTAGGGTCTCTACCCTCTTGGAAGTTGTAGTTTTCACAGGTTTAGGATGGTAATTGTGCCCTCTTATTTCTTGTTTTCTTAGCAACAACTCAACTCAATGTTATGAGTTTTGCTGTATTTCCCAGTAATTATTTTACAACACTGTTTTTAAGCAAGTTGGCAAGCTCCTCCCTTGATCTGGGGCTACTGATCCCCCCAGATCCAAAATGTTGTGCCAGTGATAAGTTATTAAGATATTTTCACAACAACAAAAATAGGTATTGGAGATGATTATGACCTGTTTACACTACCTCTAAGCGGCATATAATACATCATTCATCATTAATTACAAGATTTGTTTTAATCCATATAAATACATACATTAATTTCCATATCATTTGAATTGTGTGTTTTTATGAAGAAAAACTATAGACAATGTTTAATTGAAAAACTATAGACAACTTTAACAAAGTCTTGATGATTTTCTGACTTCAGAGCGGTTGAAATGATTGTTGGGACGATTGCAAGAAATATTAGTCTGGAGCCTTGTAGACCAGCTGCTATAATCAAACAACAATATGGAGCAACTCAAATAGTATAAACGGGAAAAAAAACGTGATCAGGTATGTCTAAAAGTTATATTTGCTCACTGTTTTTTGTTGTTGTGCTGATCCGATCTGTGATCCGATCTGTGATCCGTGTCCGTGACTCTGATCCCTGATACGATCCGAATCGTGAGAGTTTTATGATCTGTTGCCCCACAACCAGGTTTAGTGTCAGACTGATCTTGCAGCTTGATTGCTCCAGTGACCAGCGACATTGCAGGTCAATGCTTGATAAATCTCCACTCCTGCTGCTGCATGCTCCACCAACTGATCACTACACATGTAGAACTGACAACACAGACAGCTGTGCTAGTGATATAACTGAACAGTGTGAAAGCAAAGGGTAACAAGCTGCCTCTTAATCTGGACACTGGCCAACCACCGTGAGACGACAATACAGGATGATGTATCCAAAAGAAAAGAATACAACCAAATGTCTGTCACATGTTCTTTGGGAGCATCAATACGAGAGAACGCTGTGTATTTCAGCATGCCCATCCGTCTGTTAAAGTAAACTGATTTTCTAAGCGTGGGGCTCTTAATGTATAAAAAAAAAAAGGTCTGTGGCGTCAGATGTTAAAATGTTTTTACATATTTCCTGTGTGTATCAATTTATGGATGGTACAAAGTGTTGTTTCCATGCAACTTTTTCTTCCAGCGTACATTTCCTTTATGTTCTTATGTTCAGATATTCATCTATAGAATAGTATCTTTCTAACCTTTCCTATTGTGCACCAAATAAATTAATTTAATAACTAGATAAGCCCTTCCTTGAATTAGTCTTTTCTCATTAAATTGAGTGTTAAATGTTCTAAACTGGACTTGCGCCCCATGCCTTTTATGGGTAATAATATTTTTTTACTACCATGCATACAGTAAGCTATACATACCAAGCTACTAAGAAAACATGTCCTTGTATTCAGGGAAATGGTGCAATAAAGAAAAATGTACCATACCTCCTCTCTAATAAAGATCTCTATGTGCAGGCCTGCAGCACTCTGGAGATGCTGCTGGCTGAGGGCCTTTACTGAATAAATACATATTGTGTAGGAAACACTGCAGGATTTTTATATGTGCAGGGCTTAAGGGACATTGCTGGATCGGCCGAGGAGACAAAGGGTGTGTAAGATTCGTTGATCAATGATTTCATTATGCAGTCTCGTGTGTTGTCCCTCAGCAGAGGGGTCATGGTTTTTGCTCTCGATGAATCTCTCCTATCTTGTCTTATGTATTTTTAAACAGAGAATACTATTGTTGTTTACTCTCTTCACTCTTGTTTACTTGCCCCTTTACCTTAAAGCCCCACTCACTCCATGAATTGTTTATGGACGTTTGTTTCCTGCAGCTATTACCATGTGACCGTCTTTGTACACAGGAGATTTCTGTTTGTAGAGAGAAAAACTAAATATATTTCATGGAATAAGTGGGGGAATAATCAGGGCTCTGTACTTCTAGTCCAAATTTCTCAGTCTCTAAAAAAATGCCTGAACAAAATAACAAAGATGAGGACTACTTTTGCTATCAGCGCTTTTAGTGAAATTACTGGTGAAGTGCAGTTTTGCTGCTGATCCAGAATACATCAGCCCATGGGATGTGTTCATTGACTCACATTTCTCCTTTGGTCTCTGCTGCAGTTCTCCCCAGCAGTGTGTGCCTTTTCACTGTCATTTTACCCCAGAGGAAGCAATTTCCCATGCAGGCCTTTTGAAGGACAGCCAGTTAAACCTCCCAGGACCCGTTTACCGCAGCTTTCTGTGCCTTGTGTGTCCCAGTGTGTGAGTATATACACAATATATATACTGTATATACATGCATTTATGAGCTGGGATGTGGGGATATCATACTGTAGACATAGCCTGAACCTTTGCCTTACATTGATGATAACCTTCCCTTTTAATTATAATCTTTTTGACCTTTTAATAATGTTATTTTTTTGTTGACATCATATTAAACATACTTTTTGTCTGATTTTGAACTTCTACAGTTAACATATTTGGGGAAATACGCCTATACGCTTTCTTGAAGAGAGTTAGATGAGAAGACTGACTTCACTGTCATGTTTCATAGTGGCATTAGTCATCTCATCTACCTCTCTGAATATTTCCTCTTTTAATTGCGAACTTAAAGGCAACATGACTAGTTTCAAGTGAAATTATAGAGTAGAATAAATACATATTTCCATATGTACACCATTTGGTAATGGCAAGTATGGAATTGAGTGGTAATGTAAAGTGCAAATGTGGAAAACAAAACCACCAGTTATTCCCTCAAAATATTCTACATCAGATCTTCTTAGGAATTTGACTCAGTATGTTTTTGTTACTATCAATCTAGACAACTTATTTGTGTATCACCATGTCACTATGATTTCAGCACAAAATGATTCCATTGAAGGACAATAAATGATCATATTAAATCATTTTTATTGGGTTTTATCTGTTGCAATTTACGATCAGACACAATCATTTCTCTCTTTCATCTCTGAACACTTTCTGTTGCTGTGAATTCAGTTTCATAACAAAAACCAATATCTTGCCTTCATTCACAGCAGAGAATATCAGAATGACTTAAGATAAATTCATTCAAATGCAACCAAAAGTACTATTTCATACAAAACAAGGGATTTAGTCAAGTGTACACAACGTCTCAATAAAAAGTTACATGATGGAACTTTCCAAAGTCTTTAAAAAATATGTATGCACACATCTGCCCATAATTAATGCACATCTCGTTTTTATAAGTGTTCTCACAGTTTGGTAGTTTCACACAGGTCTTCAGGTCCCAACACACGGGTCCAGCTATCCAGATAGTGCTGCAGTAGAGCTGACACAGCTAACCTGAGTCTCTCATATCTCACTTTCCTCAATCTTCAAAGAGGTCAGTCTGTCCTGCCCTCTCCTCTCCTCTCCTCTCCTCTCCTCTCCTCCCAAAGCATCGCTCACTGCCTCCCCCTCCTCCCCACATTCATTAGTCTAATGAGCTCAGCTACCGTCCGAGGCAGCCAATGTCAGCCGACAGTCACACTTATCAGCCCTTATCCAAACGGCCACTCCTTTAAAATGTGATCTGCATCTCTGACCAAATCGATAGGGCAAGAATAAATCCTCCTCATCACTTTCAAGGTGAAAGAGATATAAAGTTTGTTACTCCAGATATAAATGCTGATGCTTGCAAAAGCTAATATTAAATAAAAGTTAAAAGTGTGAGATTAATGTAGTTAACATGAAAACAGACTCACGTGCAATTTAAAAAATACAACTTTCCAACTCTCCAATCTTTAATTCACCACTATATCAAGTGATGCAATTAGTGAAAGCTAATTTTAGGCTTTAATTATTTTTTCTGGTTCTTGCAGTGCTTCCAAGGACTTTGGTGGTTGGATTTCAGCAGACAGCCCAGTTTGGTTATGATCCATCTGGGGGGGTAGAGAGAGCTGATTGTGGGCCGCCTCTGTTGGGATTCTGCTCTCACAGATAAGATAGCCCTCAGAGACAGAGCTGACGGCAAGCTTATTGTCTTCTATTTCCAAATCCAGTTGATCATATCTGGGTCAGAATATTTGGCTAATGAGAGGGTAAAACCAGTTTTTCATAATTCCTCAACAAGGGGATGTGCCACACTGAGCATATTTCTAAAAGACAATAAGAGTGAAACTGCAGATCCCCGACGGGCTTCTACACCTCCATTTATAACACCATATCTCCCGCTCATCAGCACTATAATTTCCTGCAGAAATTGTGTTTAGGCACTTGGTATTCAATAGAGGATGTTTATCTGATTATATGAGCCTGTGCAGTCTCATTTGCATGTTTCCGAGGGGCTGGCGTCATGACTTCAGAGCTGAAAAGCAGGAAAGAGCAGGCAAAGATTTGATTTTGTCTTTGAGCTCTCAGAGCATTCCATTCAAAAGAGCCCAGAGTTCAAGATGTTTAATTTCTGCACCTCATCAGATATGCCCCCGGTGGAAATGAGATTTACACACATCCCACAAAAAAGACGTGGAGATAGCACTAATAGAGCACAGCGCTGCGCCCTCCTCTTCCCCAACAGCTCATCTGTATTCCAAGAAAGAAAACAGCAGAAGCTTGAGGGCATTTTGTCTACTTAAGCAGAGCATGTTGTTATAATAAAACTATTCTATTTTAATAACAAAGATATAATAAAAAGAGAAAACAGTAAGTCACTGGAGTACATAGCATGTGGCCATACTACTTGAACTATGATGTCCATAAAAACAAGGACAATATTATGCAGGAACTGAATGGCTCTATTGTGGAAAAGGATGTCGGCAATATGCCCACGAACCAAGGAGAGACTCAAACGGGGATTGTGCTCCACTGACTGTACCTTGTTCTTTACCATCTCTTTGCTTTCCTTCCCCTGTCTTTTTTCCTAATTGCGGCAGAGATCATGTGTCAGACCGCCTCACCACTCGGCTGACAGAGATGTAATCAATAATAGGCAAAGTGTTTCGTCCCCTTTGGTGCCTCGGTGTCATGTCTATCCTCCTTTCATAAAACATTTTTTTCTTTTCTTTTATTCCCCTCAGGTTCACCATGAGCAAGTATTTTGATAAAGAGAAGACTATCACAGAGATTTGATGTCAGGGGAGGTTTTCTTCGAGTGCTGCCGTCTGCTCTTAAAGATGGAGTGAATCAACTTCTGTACGAGCACCCTGAGGATCCCAGATGGTGGCTGTTACAGACTGGACACCTTCAGTTACAATGCAGCTGTGGACGGCTGGTTAAAATAAGAAAGACAAACGTTTTAACGAGTTATTAAAATAACCAGCCTTCAGAGAGAATGCTTAGTTTTGCCTCGGCATCAATGACTTTCTGAAAAACACAGTAAGAATCAGTCATGACAGCACAATGTGATCCCTACTCGCCATATTCTCCTCGTTGGGCAGGACGTGGTTAACGTTGTAACAAGTGGTTCACTGGAAAAAGTCTGTGACTAAATAAATTAACTGCAAAATTAGCTCATAGTTACATAGAATTGTTGAAAATATAAATGTACAATAAAATACAACACTGAGCTTTGGCTCTGCTGCCTGGTTATTAGTGCAGCCCTCACGTTATTATACAATTAACTTTGGCTGTACAAAGTTCACATAAGCCTATAGGTTATGGTTACATAGCAGCTGTAAATTATAGATAAAAATCCCATTATTAATTTTATCAGCTGCATCAGGGCTATTAAGACTGGGCCTGATGCAGCTTGGCTGGATACTTGATGGTTATCATTTACTGAGAGATGTTCATTCATATTGGCCAGTATGCCTAACTAGTAAACAATTAGTATTCAATATATATTAAACTAGTCCATGTCAATCCTTGCTTTTCATCTTGCATTAGTCAAAAGATGTAACAAAACCTTCTATATAATCTATATAATCTAATCTATATAATAAGAGTCTATATAATCATTGTTTTGTTTTAAAACTATGTGGGCTATGAAGAAATATCATGCCCATATATGGTCTGTACTGGTCCCTACAGACCATCGTGCACACGCATATGAACACATGTCCACCAGAACGCAGTTATCTTTTCCAAGCTTCACTTTATAAACACCATTGTCCGTTAGCGTTTTATCAAATGTAAAAAAATAGCTGTACTTCACTCTCACTTTAGTCAGACACAAAGTCACAGAACAGCCCTGGAAGTTTCTGGCAGCCGCAAGCAAGCAAGACACACACGAACCAAGAGATGCACCGCCCAGCAAGATAAGCAAGACAGACAGACAGACAAGAGAAAGACACACTGGAAGATAGCACATCAAGGTAATGTGACTGGTTTTTGCTGAGACCAAACTTGGAGATCACAAAACATTGTTACCTGATCGTGAGATTGTGTTGTGGGAGCAACAGTGTTTATTTTCTTTTTCTTTTCATAACCAGAAGGATAGTTCTGCTACATCCTCCCCTCGAAGTTGTAAAAATTGATACTCGCTTTGAGACGAGGTGGAGGCAGGACCCTTGTGAAATAAATGCAAAGACTCACACCATTGTCAGGAAAGGGGAGTTTCTCTATGGAACATGCTACATTTTACTAAAACAACAATGACTTCAATGTTTTTTTTATGTTGCTTTATTAAGTTACGTTGAATGTTTTGGTTCAAAATGAAGTTGGTTATCATTGCTTAAATATTTAGGATGAACATGATTATTACTGACCTCCATGGCCGCCCAGAGTGGCTGGACCCCAGAAAGATTCCCCCTTTTTCCCCCACTTATAGATGGGCCTGGTTGAGGTTAGTAAAAACATAATTGTTTGGTTTAAAATAAGTACAATTGTAATGTAACTTAAGCTACGGGCGAAACTTCACAGGTCTAAATGGTGCAGCGTACAGTCATGCATTTATGGTTTCACAAGGGACACTAACACTGGTCCCCTGAGTCAAAGTCCTGTGTTTGGGAAAGCTCCTCAGAGCCAGTAGGATTCATCCTCTGGCAGTGGGCACCACAGATATCTGCAACAGTGCTAACAGTACAAACTACGGAAATACATGCTGAGAGAGCCAACAGTGTAGGGGAACCTGAGGGTGGGTGCTAAACAACTGTGAGCTAACTAGTTTGTTACGCTCACATGCAAAAACATACACTAAAACCAGGTGCAGGAGGCCAGTCTACGTCAACAAAGCACGGACAAGCTCGGATAAAAACAAACGTAGAGGAAGAGCAACTTTCTGCTCAGATAGACATTTCTACACGATATCTTATAAATGGCAAATACTTGTTTGCTGCTATATTAATACGCTGAATGTCGTATTAAACCTTAAACTGACAAAGTGCTTTACAATTCGACTTTCATTCTGCCATTCACACACACTCACACACACACACACAGACTCACACATGTCTTGCCCAAGGATTATTGGACCTTCATTATATTCAAGAATGCAAGCTTTTGCCAAATATCACTGGATACAGAATTTACTGACTAATCAACTGTGTCTCTGATCTCTGGTCCTTCATTGTACCCTGAACTTCCCAGCTCTCCTTCACACAGTATATTGAAGGGATGAAATAAATAAATAACATCTAACTCAACCCCCTCTTCATCCTTGCATTGGTGGAGAACCAACGTCATCCAAGCTGCTATACTCTGGAAGGACTGCATGCTGGAGGAGCTGCATTTTTCCATTAACGTTCACCACATAGAAAAGAGACAAGAGGACTCATCATTCAGCAACTCAAATGATGGAATAGGCTCCACAAATGTGGATGCTGTTTACTGTGGTACCACTGGTGTGTGATGAATGGAAAACCTTCAATGAATAAAGAGGCTGTGGCCCCCAATGCCAGAAAATAAGTAGGATAATAAAAAATGTCACAGCTCTGTGCTCAGTGTTGTGAAGGACATATCTTTTTCTTTTTTTTTTGGTCAGGCTCACAAACGTTGTTTCTGTTGGTATAATACCAGACAGGGGATCTGAGGGAATAAGATGAATATTTAATCAGCGTTACCTCGTTGGAATCCGCTGTGCCATCTTTTTTGCAAAGTTGCAACTTGGTATTTTATTTTTGCACTAGCACAGCAGAATGAAAGTTGAGCCGTTTGTGTGAATTCTATTGAATATTGCTTGACATTTTGGGCTGTTGTACGGAACACATCTCAAAATATCACTGTCCTCAAAACAACGTGAGTCAGTAGACTAAGTGTAAAGGTGAAAATAAATAAAAAATGAATACGCTAGTCTGTGTCGGGACTTCTTATCTCTTACAGAAGCAACAGAGAAAAGAAAATGACAAAAATCAAGAAATTGTAAAGAAAAAAATTCTGACAATTTAACTAGAACATGTGGTGTCATATCAATGTTTGTGAAGGGAAGTTCTAAATCTGTGAAGGCAAAAACACTGATGTGAATATGTAAAAAAGACTCTCCTCTGCTAGTCTCTAAACCGGATATGAAAAGCAGATTGTGCATTACACAGCTTAAATATATCTAAATTGCCCCTGCACACAAAGGTCTAGATAAGCTATTTCTGACCAAACTGCACCTCCTGACCCGCGCAGCGTAGCTAGTGTTAGCTCTGCATTTGTTGTGCAACACATCATCCTTTCATCTAAAGAGGGGGGGGGGGGGGGGGGGATGTTCTCTATTTTTCTGGCAACAGCAGACAGATGGTGGGTTTCTTCTGGGAAGAATAATCTCCACGCAGCAAAGCTGAGATAAAACAAGTTTAATACTGTAAAATCCTGAGGTTTTATCCCTGCTCTGGTGATAACACACATATGGCTCAACATCGGGGGGGGGGGGGAACAGTGGCCGGCCAGCCGTCATGTGACTACTTAGGTAACTTCAGTGCAACGACCACTACAGTAAATAATACCGTACTGACGGTTAAGGAGTCAAATGGTAATTCTAACTGCTATAAAGGGATGCAAATCTGTTAAATATCATTTGAAGATCTATAAATAGAAATGATCTCATTTGATCACATATGGCAAGTATGTAACTGTAAAAAGGATGGGAATTGAATTCATTTGACTCAGTTTTAATTTGATGATGAGGCAAGAAAAGGCAAAACTACAGATGTTTATTCTGTTTATACTTGATGAGAGAGATTAAAAGTCCACAAATTTAAATTCAGAGTTGGATCAATGATATCACAACCTGAAGCTTCATGCATGCATTGCATTTGATCAGGCTGAATCCTGCTTTAATTATATTCCTCACAGTAGCTGTGTTCATATTGGTTTATTCAGTGTTTGATGGAGGATCTGCCTTGTTTACATGAAACTATTCTAAGCAATTGCAAGTTATCACTTTTCATTCGCTGCGATAGAGAGCGTGGGTCACGGTGAGCAGTGGGTTTAACGAGGGATATGGCTTTGCTAGATGTGTCTTTTTGAAAATTAATAAACTTCCTGAGACTTTATTCAACTTACTAGTCTTGTTTTCACTCTCAACGATCCACACAGGCATTAGAGACGTACTGGAGCAAACAGAAGCAGCTCAGAGTTCTCATGGTCCCAGCGTGGTTACTGTGTAGCCGCCGTAGCTCCGAGGACGTGAAGTTACTTCTTTATTGCTACAGAACAACTATAAACTGAGCTTAAAGGTTCCATGTAGAGTTTTTTACGAGTTGGTCCCTGTTTTGTTTGTCTCATGCACACGAGGTAGCACATAGGCTAACAAGCTATCAGTGGTTTCAGGAAACCGATGTAAAAATCTTGGTTTGTCTCCAATCGAGTGTTTACTGTATTTATAGTTATAAGTTATAAAAAAAAGTTTCCTCTGTGACTACTGTCAGCATTATGTGTTGTTTGTTTACAACCATGCTTTCCGGTTCACCGCCCTTGAAGAAGAACTTGTGGGACTAAGGGTCTTAAAAGCATCTAGTACCTTAAATATTAGGTTTATGAAGTGTAATCATCTTTCTCTGTTGAGGCGCTGCTGCGTGTTTGTTGACTACTCTCATCCAAGGTTTCTCAAGTCTTATATTTATCAATTCCATATTCTATTGGATACATAACGTGTGGGTTGGTTATTATTGTGTGCGTGCTGAACATACAGTTTTATACTGTGCATAGAGCCTTCAACTGCCAAACAGTAAATAGAGGAATGTTGTGACTAGAGACAGGCCTTTATTTCCAATTTATTTTCTTTATATAGTACATTTAATTATATTCTAAAAGCCTCCCTGTTTCCTGTTTGGTGTTGTTGCTGTTGGCTGTTAATGCAAACTCAAAACCCGTGTTTACTTGTGGTATTGATAAATTCAGGACAATGTACATTTCCGCAGCACTAATTCTATCAGCACAACAACAGAGTCTCAGTCTCATTTACTTTGCGACTTTGTTTGTGGTTATGCTGCTGTCAACTGAAATGTTACACTCCCTTAAACAGGCTTCATATTAAAGAGGATATTATCTTTCTCGTTCCTGGTAGTCCTTTAATATAAAATATAGGCAGGGAGTTGTTTAGTTTCAATAATGAAAGCATAACAGATGGATGGAAATAATGAATAAAAACAGTTTTCTGCCAAAAAGAGAAACTCAGGGCAACAGACTGGTGAATATAAGATAAGATAAGATAAGATAATCCTTTATTAGTCCCGCAGCGGGGAAATTTGCAACAATATGATACGATTATTGCTAAATTGATAGAAATTAGTGCAACAAGAAGGCCTATGTTCAGATAATTGCTTCTTCAATGTCTTTTCTACGGCACCTCATTGAATAATTAGCAAGCTCTAATCAAATAGTGGTGCAACAGGCCAACGGTTCGGTTTGTACGACATTGAACAACTTTTTTTTACAGTTCGGGTTTTGCATCCCTAATTGAAATAGTGCTATAAAAAAGGATGTCATTCTTTTTTTTAAGATAATGCTGTACTATATTTTTTAGAGCAATATTTGTAAAAAAAAATTATGTTTGAAGAGAATATAAAATGTATTAGGGTATGCATGTTATGTTCTTGTCATTCTGCCAACAAAATCAGAAATCTATATTTTTTTGTTTGCGTGTAGAATTTAAGTAGTTTCAGCTTCTCTGTGTGTGAATTCATATTTTTGGCCTGTGTTCCTGTAGAGACAGCATAAAGGGCAGGAGGCAAGGAGTCACTGAGCAACAACAAACAGATTCTGAGGTCCGTGACATTCATCCAAACTGACCGTGATGTAGTGCAAGTATATGTCAGAGGTGACCATCATATAGAGGCATGTAACTCACAAGAAAAAAAAAATTCCCCTGATGAGAGATGAATTATGGGAAGGAGGCTCCAGAGCTGGAAAGGAGAAGACATTTATAGCTCTATCATGGAAATGGATTTCACTATTCATTACCCCGAGGACTGATGACATGACTTTTAATGCTGAATCATTGTACCATGACTTGTCCTATCCATCTTAACTCTCAGTACTGTACGGCAATGAGACATCTATCATTACAGCATCTTTGTCATACTTAGTGTACACATTAACCGTATGATAACTTATTAGCTGTTATTTGACATTTTATTTATTTAACTTCCAGACAACAGCATTTACTTGCTGCATAACTCAGCAGTAGCAAATCCCTTCATGATATTTTCGGGATTCAACCCTCCCTCTTTTTAGACTCCAAAGAGACAGAGACCCTGATCCTAAATGTGTCGGTAATTGAAAGGATGCCATGAGCTGAAAGCCCAAGAAAGGATGGCGTGGAAGCGACAGATGGATCTGACAGTGACTCAGACCTGGTGGTGGCGGCGGCGGAGGAGAGGACGGTGGCCGCAAACATCACGATGAGAGACGAAAAAGGGAGACATGAGAAGTGGAAAAAAATGGTGCGAAGATATGTGGGCGTCTAGCGCGGCAACAGACTGATTCGTGCAGGAAAGGGCATGTTAAATGACAGCCCGGGTCCGTGACAGGATCGCACGCTTATCAAACCCAGCAGCACCCATCTCTCCTCAAAGGCAACACACACATCCAGCTATGAGCCGGCAGTGCATCCTCTCTCTGCTACTCTCAGAAGTTGTTAGCTTGTTGACAAAGAGTTGTTGGGGGTTTTTTTTCTCTGTTTGTGGCTGTAAACTTTGTCTCCAGCTGAGGCGGAGAAATGTTTTTGCAACCGTATCGTGATTCAACATGCTCCCGGTGTTTACAGCCGAGCTGGGTGCTCGCAAACTGCTCCACAAGTAACTTTACAGCAACATAGCGGCACACTCGTACTGTTCTCTTGGCATTGTTTAGTTTCATGTACAGATGGATTCACCACATTTAAAACTGATCTATTACTCAGTTGTTGTCAATGGCCCGTGTGGACTCCTTACAAGCACAAAGTTTCCATTGAAACAAGCGGTGTAGTGTTCTTGGAAATTTGTGCAATATTAAACTCAAAGGTGTTTGACCAACATTACCCCACCATTTTTATTCTTAAATATCTAATTCAGATCTTTTTATTTCACCAAACACGCATGGTGACAGAGAGTTGTAAATATATTGATGACAAAGCAAAACTCCATTCATCCCTCATTTCTTGTGTTGGAAACACAATTCATCAAATTAAACATGTAGCAGCTGGCAAATTATGCACCAATTACACTGTAAATCACAGATGACTCTGCAGCATGACAGTGACTGCACACCGCTGTTAAAACTCTTCCCCCCATTCACTTCACCCCAACAGTGAGCGAGCATCCTTTCACACAACGGCCGACTCGATTTTAAACTTGAAACACACGCGCCGCCATCTGAAAAAAAAAAAAAAAAAAAAAGAAGCCCCACTGCAAGCGATAGTACCCCAGAGCCCAGACGTTCCTATTCCCAAGTCTACGCTTTACTCTGCTTGGCTGGGTTTATTAATGCAACCCTTCCACATTATCCATCATTTCTCTCTGGCAAAGTCATGACAGTTAATTAGATGCCACATTTGCTGGAACTATATTAGGCATTAGACGCTAAAAAAAATCCTTTAGAAAAAGGAAAGCAATCATGACCTATGACAGCAACCAAACAGACACATACAAACGGAGAGAGTGAGATACAACACAGCTAAATGTTATGAACGTTTACATCTAAAAGTGGAGGAACATCAGACGGGCTCCATTCATCACAGTGTCTGGACTCACTGAGGTCAGACACTGATGAATGATTCTCTGTCTCCAGACCCACAGCTTTAGGTCAGAGTACCAGTACATGAACAAAACTGTAGCGTGTAAAATAATACTGCACTTTGGCAACCAAGATTAAAGACTAATTTCTCCCGAATTGCTAATATTGTATGTTTTTTTTGTTGTTGCTCCAATATAAATGGATATGTGATTACGGGGTAAATGGAATTATTATCTGTGGTATATACAGCATTAAACACAATTTAACTCAATACTCAACAGCAACATGTATTTTTTTCAGAAACAAAGCCAATATTCTGGATAATGTCAACTCCATGTCTAAAAATCGGCACCAAAGCACAAGTGCTTTAAACTTGCATTCTTTCTAATGGCCATCAGGCGGCGACTCCTCTGGTTGCAAAAAGAAATCCAACATATATAGACATCTAAGAGTAAATGACACTACTTATTACACCATTACACAAAGTAAACATGAGTTTAAGTCTCCTTCTAGTCTTCATTTAGTAAATGATAGTCCCATTTAGAGTATAATAGATGATAAAGCAGGGTATGCTTGATTGACAGATTGCTCGGGATGTTGTTCGGTCCAGGGGGTTGTCTGTGTAACCTATGTATTTGGTTAAATAAAAATAAAGCTCTTGTGTCACCTCTGGTTGCAAAAAGCCAAGATGGCAAAGGCCAGAACAAAGTTGTGAACTAACTTGTAACTTTTGATAAAAAAAGTTGCAATAATTGGAGGAAAAGTTGCAGGTGTTGTAGGTTGCATTGAGAGGAAACCGTGTAAGCTATACCTATAGATAAGGTAAAAAAACAAAAACAATGTGGAAGTTTACCCATTTCACGACCAATCTGTACTGTAGTCTACAGTTACGATTTGTACTTGTAAAAGACTTGTGTTTGGACTGCACTGTCACTTTCTGATGAGGCGTTATGCATCTTACGGTCTGTGCAGCCAAATTTCTACTCTATTCTCAAAATCCTTCATTATTTTAGTCCTCTAGGTAGCTCTAGGACTTTGTCAAACTATTGCAGCATGAAGCTCTATAAGGGGAACCAATGACAGACAAGACCTATATACACATCAAACATATGTCCCGTCCATGACGTCCTTTGGGGAATGAAGCCCGAGAGCATACTTGATTCTCATGTGTGATAGATGGAGTGCTGAATGTGTCATCCATCACTGATCCATCCTACTTTTCACGTCCCACTTACTGTCACTTGTTTGGTTATGTAAATAAATTGCTATAAGAAATCATAACAGTCATTTTTATTGGCCAGCAGTGATGCCCCTTGAGAACACGATTAATGGCTGATCTTCCCAGAGAAGTAAAAATAGTGACCCAGATAACATGGGTGTTGTGATTATAATGATAGGCAGGGAAACTGTCTGATCATCAAAACACAATCCATGGATGTAAACAGAAGGAAAAATACATTAACAAATCAAAAAGAATCACAGTTATGTGGAGGTTTTCTCAGAGGCTTTATTTTATGATCAAATAATTTCAATTCCTTTTTGCCGTTAATTGATTGATCATTTCATAAATGTTATAAAAGAGTAAAAACTTCACGATTCAATTAGATTAATATACAATTTTAAAAATCTGAGAAAATCCTCAGAATTGATGGAATCAGGAAGCAGTGACAGTTGCGGCATTTCCAACTGATAAATAATGTAGATAATCAACTATCAAGTAATTATTATCATTATTTATTATCGGTTTTATGTAGAAGCACAGTTTTCAAGTGTTTGCTACTGAAACACAGAAGAAGCTTAACAGAAACCTCAAAACAAGTACATTCCTTTAAGGACATACAGTGATCATAATGTTTATCTCCATTAATGCCCTTGAAAAATCCAAATCCATCGAGTTAGTTTTTTCATCCCTGAGCTCCCACTGTCATCAGCCGACATAAAACCTCTTACCAAATCCATTTATTGAATTTCCTCCTCACTGCGTTATCCTTTAATGCACTGTAGAGGTCGGCTGACAGTGGATATTTAAGGGCCAATATGATAACAATAGTTTGGCGCAAGAAAATGTCAATAGCCAATTAATCGGCCTATATACTCCCAATGGAAAAAAAATACAATCAATCCGAATGAATAATCGTTCACTCTATTACACACTGTACAAACAGAATGATATGAACATCTCAGTCAAAGCATTAAAACTAAATGAATAAATATTGGTCAATGAACATCCAACTCAAAGTAATAATTATCAGAGATAGGTCATGATTTTTAAATAGTAACTAAATTCTGAAAGATCCAATTGGTTTGAGTTAAGTTGATGAGACCATTGTCTAAGCTTAAAACAATAAATATTTTAATGTTGGCCTGGTAGTTAACTGTGATTAAGCTGATCAGTGACATGAATAACTGGGAAATAAACATGCTGAGGCCAAAGCTGAGGTTTTAAAAACCAAGTTGAACGTTGAGCTTTTGCTAAGCACAGACGGCAGCTTGTATTTCTTGAATTTGCATCACAAAATGTAAATATATGCTTGCATATTCATATTCGGAGTGATTTAAATTCCCATGCCAGTGATGCAGCTCACCTCAGATTACAATAAGCATCTGGCTTCTATTACCAATTTCATATTTTACCCTGTAGATCCTTACTTTTTATATTTCATTACTTTTTAAAAAGCCACTCTTCTGCCTCCCTAAAGTGTGAATTAAGATGTGGCTGAAGGCTTCTTACTTCATCCACTCCCTCCCTGAAGTCTTCAACCTAAACATCACAGGAAATGAAGAGTTTTATTATCAGAGTTTCAGACTTTTCAAATGTCTGGAAATTCTTAAGTTGGAAATAAATGTGGCGATCCAAGAGTATAAACACGAGGAACACACAGCAAGTTAGAACCGAAAAAAAGGAATTCTGTTAAATTGTTTCTACTTTTATACCAGTAGGCGTTCGTATGGTCTTTTAAGTTTTTCGGTCTTCTGTTGAGTCTTTTGTCTTGATTTAGACAGCAAGAGAAAAACAGGTGTAAAGAGCTGGTGGGGCACGGCAGAGAGTACAAAAAATTATACAAGCTGTCCACGTTTGCAAGACATCACTTATCGCCATCTTCTATCTATTTTCAGTTTCTATCCTTTCATTGTTGTGAAAATGCAATCAGATCAGTATGGCGAGCCACACAAAGACACTCTGAAATGCAAATGCCTAACTCTCATCCTTAATCAAAGTGAATAATTATCAACGGCCTGTCAACATTCATTGATTTTGACTACATCTTTGGGATGACAAGTGATGCACGCTGGACAAACAGTTAGAGAGACTGATTACACACATACACTGAATACTGTAAAATGATGATGTGTCTATATATATATATATATATATATATATATATATATATATATATATATATATATATATATTTGTGTTATAATATTATTATAATAAAGCATAATTTCTCCCATCATTTCAAGAGGGCTTTAACTTAATTTCTACTTAATACCATTACTGACAAAAATGGTGGAATCTTACAAATATGTAGTAAAACCTAAAAAGGCTACTATACACAGCATTTTGAAACACACACACACACACACACACACACACACACACACACACACACACACACACACACACACACACACACACACACACACACACACATACACAAAAAATCTCTCTCGCTCACTCTCTCTGGGGTGAAAGTTACATGTGTGTGGCTGCCCTTACAGAAACATTCAATCTCTTAACATGCCTTTCATGCCTGTCATCAAATTGGAAAATGTGTTACCATGGCAACAGTGTCTCAGGCACATCCTCTGGTGACAGCCTCTAGCCAGCCAGTCCCTGTAAGTGTGCCCGCGCTCACACACACACACACACACACACACACACACACACACACACACACACACACACACACACACACACACACACACACACACACACACACACACACACACACACACACACACACACACACACACACACACACACACACACACACAGAGTGCTGGAGCATGAGCAGGTGAAATATCTGCACATCAAAGGGAGCCAAACTGACCTGCCTACTGCTGTTTTAAAGCACCAATGAATTTCCCACTGATCTCTGGCAACGGGTGGGGGAAAAGGGAGCAACTTCAAACGCCTTCCCAAAGCCACAAGAAGGTGAAAACATCTGAGGCCTGCTGTATTGCCATTTTCAGGCAAACAGCAACACACAATAAATGATTAGACTGGCGTTCCTGAAAAGATGAGATGAGTCGCTTGGCATTTATGCCACATTGTAATGCTTTTCATTAAAAAAAGGTCCAAAAATCTATTGCCCTTTTCAGTAATCTAAACACACGTCAATAGATAGATCAAAATAGACAAATGTAATGTTGCCTGAAAATATTTCAGATTGAATGGCTCATAAATTCTGAAACATATAGCTCTAGATTATTTGGTTCCAGCTGGTATTGGTAAAGGTATTTCATTTTCATTATATTTTTCAGTTTCATCCAAATTTTCCTGAATTTGGATCTCAGTCGACCGAGCCATAGCTCAGTAGTCATGAGTCGAAATTCTTTGCACATTTTTGCACATTTGTACCAAGTAGAGATGAATGAAATGATCCCTGTCACTTTCACACAACGAGTCATACAGCTTATAAAGTTAACACTGGTATCAGATCGGTACTCTGTAACAATTTCCAGAAACTGGATGGTTGCATCTCTCTACAAAGCTGTTATGTTCCCAGGACTTGGGTATCCATTGCTGAGTACATTTGATTCAAATCTTCATTCCTTGTTCAGAAACAGAATTAAAACCTTTAAACATTTTCTATTATTAAAACAAAATCAGAGGAGTCTTTTTAAATTTCACACTTCACTTTAAGGCACTGTGCTTTTTAGAGTAACTTTGCTTTTGAAGAAAGCAAATTGGCAACTTGCAACAAATTGAGTGGTCGACACGGCAAACAGTCTCTCAGATGTCTGTCTCAGCAAGCGACAGACTTCAGAAGGATTCTGCTTTAATTGTCTAACAGCATATCTTCAGTTTTACTAACAATAGCCTTTTTTCCTCTTGTGGAAAAAGGCAGTTACATTGAACTCTTTAGTTGCTGGCGATTCAATCTTTTTCCCATTTATATGCTAAGTCTGCCACAGAACGGGTTTGCGCCAACATCATCTCTGAGGATCGTAATCTTTCTGACACAAAATGGAAATGCGGTTGAACGTGGCCCTGAACTGCCCCCGCTGCTCAGATCCCAACCACAGCATGTAGGCGAAGGGTCAGGACCTGCCAGTGTGGCACTGGGTCTTTTATCATGTGGATGCTGGAGAGAGCGTATGGAACTGCAGAGTGGAGTTTGAGAGAGGATTGTTTCCGACAAGGACCACGAGGCCCTGATCATCATTACAATCCTGAGGGTCGCAGGGAGGAAACAATAACAGAAGGACAAATGAGAATGTAGAAACTCAACAACCGAATCCTCTGGGCAGAACGGTCACACAAGACAAGACAAGTGTGTGAGGACAAACTATGGTCCCATCACTTCTTGTAGGAATAAAAAGGCCCAAGGATAGTATTTATATCTTTTGTCTGTATCTTCAACCTTTAGAATGGGTGTAGAATATGAAACTAAGAGCTTGAATTTTAGCACAGATGTTTTTGTGAAAATTGGATTTTTAAGATATTTTCTTAAGCTGGCATTTGCACAGAAACAGTAGTTCCCTACTTTTGTTTCTCTCTATCACTCTAGTAATCTAACCATCTGTCCAAATATCTATCTACAGGTTTGTTTTTTTAAAGCTGCATGCTTTTTATTTATGTTTTTATGAGTTTATGTAATCATTCTACTGTGTCTGAATGCATTTAAAATAATATAAAATGATAAAAACATGCAACAGCTCATCAACTGATGCAACAACATCTTAACATGCATTGCCTTGATAAAAAAAAGAAGCATAGAGTGGTGGTGCTGTAATCTTTTGGGTTGTAGTGATGCTCTCCTGTTATTCCCTGGATGCCCAGAGAAACCAAAGTGGTAGTATTTTTTGGGGGTTACAAGAGGCTTGGAGGAGGCTTGGTTCATCATTAGTTGCTGCATGCTAACACTGGAGACCTAAATGAAATATTTAGTGCTGTGCTGGAATGTCTGAAGCTTTCTCTTGCTTTAACACGATTACTTTCATTTATTAAGACATAACAATAGCAGAGGCAGAGGGGAAAGCCGGTGCAGAAGGCTCCCTAGTTATTTATGAGGACTCAAATCTACCAAAGTAGAGAGTTTTTTTTTTAAAGACAAAACACATGTAAATGTGTCCTTTCTTGATTCATATTTCATATGCTGCACTTGTGCATTGGCATTACAAGCTGTATGTTCAGTCCACTGAACTTCTTGTTCCGTGTGGTGAAGATGGTTTTCATTATGCACCGATGAACATCGCTAAAAGGAAAGTTTTCAGTTCATTTGGAACAAGGAGAGGCAACGGTGCGCCACTGTTCCTTCTCTCTGTCATAATCGACTGCTGCTGCTATTCTTAACAACTCATTCATCATTCTTAAATTGTGTAACTCCCTTGCATATAATAAAAACATGCGAGAACACTCCACCTTATAGGCTAGATTGGTTGTTGATTGAGCGTCATGTCATAGCGATGACGAAGGCAGACCATCAATACACACTTCACTGCATTTCCTCCTACTAATAAAACAATCAATAAGTTGTTGTTTGGGCGGCTGTGGCGTAGTGGAGAGCAAGGTAGTTCTCCAATCAGAGGGTCGGTGGTTCGATACGCGGCTTCGGCAGTCGATGTGTCCTTGGGCAAGACACTTAACCCCAAGTTGCTCCTGAAGGCTTGCCATCGGTGTGGACTGGATGATGAATGTTAGTTAGAGTCTGATGGTGGCACCTTGCATGGTAGCCCTGTCATCAGTGTGTGAATGGGTGAATGATATGCAATATACTACTTTTATCCAAAAGCGTCTGCTAAATGACTGTAATGTAATGTAATGTAATGAAGGGCCACTAGTGGCACAAGAGGATCATGTGCCTGATTTCTTCTCATTCTGTTTCCAGAAACACATTACATCTGTGAGAGGCATTTAGTTATGTTGGCAAGCAGAGTGTAAATAATGAGTACCAGCGCTTAAATAATATATTGTAGATAGCTTAAGGCTTCCATTCACCCCCATCTTTAATGTTAGATAATACAACATAGAGAATAGACAAGAGTCCTGGATGAGTTCCTCAATATTTTTAATGATCTTGTAATGTGAATGCGGGCCCACTGCTCATATTATCCTCATTTGGGATGTCACGATACTAGAGAGTTGTGAAATTCCATAACTTTCGATACAACGGAAAAAAAATTAAACATTAATCAACATTAACTCATTTATAACCATTTATATATTGTTTTTTTGTGAATATATTATTATTAAACCACGATGATCTGGAGTTTCTTACCAAAAAATAAAATTGATTATGTTTAAACACATCACGATGAAGTTATAATTTACCTTCGCCTTCTTTTTTAATGAATGGAGCTTGAACGCGTCACAATGTAACTCAATGTAACCTCTGCTACGTTTGCTCCGGTATTAAGTCAAGCAGGAGTCTTCTGCCCTCCTGCTGCAGCCAACGTTACTAACTCTCCTTCTGCTGGTTCCAACACGTTTTGTTGTTCATAAAGTAGCATTATCAGGGACATTTTATTACCGTCCCGGGACAACGGTACGCCATTAGTCTCTAGCCCTGTTCCCTGAAAGAGTACCATCCCGTTTTCAGAATTTTGAGTTGTTTCCAAAGCATCCTTTCTCGTGACATCCCTAATTATCGTATCATTATCTTGGCACAGCGTCTTGTATTCTTGACTGGATGGGTGGAAATTAATTATATTATAACAGCTGAGTTATTTGATGCATATTTAAGACTGCATGTCCCAGTGTGGCCCACACTGCAATGGGACTGGTTATAAACACAGTGTCATATTCTTATGAGGTCCCATAATGAAAGTAGATGCAGATCTCCAGGACTAATGATGATACTAAAGCAGCAGCAGCAGACTTACAGGGACTTACCTAGCAACTCAAACTGAGGATTTTGTTTATGAATGCAGACAGACAGTTCTTCTCATTCATTCCAGGATTGCAGCAGTCAATTTGAAAGTAAAAAAAAAAAAATATATAAAAAAAAATAATATATATATATATATATATATATATATATATATATATATATATATATATATAGTGTTGCCCTTCCCAAGGTCCTCAGCCACTCAGTAGAGCTTTGTGGCTTTGATTGAGTGGCTGAGACTGTAAGGGCGTTATGGAACGATAAGAACATAAATTAGAGAAAGAACAAGTTTTTCTTTTAGCTCCTTTAAACTGAGCACAAAGATTACCCTGACCAATAACCCTGCACTGTGTCTTTAACCTATACATTTTTTCTGAGGTAAATTAAACGATCTTATGTGGATTTCTAACGCAGCTCCAGAACCCATCACATAGATTACAAAGTACAAATTTGTGGCTGTCCATTGGGTTTTTGGGGCTCTGCAACTGTAAAACTAAAAATTAATTATTTTGCAGACTATTCAAGCCTTGAAGACTCTGACTTTTTTTTATCAGAGCAAAATGGTCAAATGATGTAAACAAGACCACAAGAGATTTTCCATGAAGTCATGCTACATGTTGCCTTCTTCCCATGTCCACTGAGTGTAAACAAAATCCTGGCCACACAGAATAAACACTGACAGAATGTGACCTCATTCAGAGGTCAGATTTTCACACTATTCAGTATGCTTCATTTCATCTGAGAGTGGGCCGGTGCACTCGTGTGGGTTTAGTTACTGAACTGAATAGTTATTGAGTGCTTTTTCATTCGATGTGGATGAACTAAAAAAACAAAAACTAAAATAAATGAGCATGTTCTTATACAGCCGATTGCGTTTTACTTTATACTGTAACTTAGTATTTTTAATAGATCTTGTTTTACATAATGCACAAAATGAATGCAGTTAAATTATATTTTTACAAAAAAATAGCTGCAATGTCCCCTGAACCCCTTGGAATTTCTATGAAAGTGTCCTTTTAAAATATATTTTCCCAATATTTGTTTTATTCAACAGTGCCCAGTGAGAAACGGGTTCACTGACACAGGAACAAAGGTTACAATCCTGACTTGGATCCTGCTGAGTCAGCAGCACGTCTAGGAAACTGCTTTTTGACAGAAACGTGCCTCTGATCCTCTCAAGTGTATGAGGCAATCACTGTATTGAAAGGTTCACTGCAGTTCAGATCATCAGCTGTACAGCTTTGCTCATTCACTCTCTTTGACGTATCTATTTCAATATTGTTAAGAATGGAGAATGACATGGTGACAATAGCTCATGATGGATAACACATGTTCCTTATTAAAGACTAGATATGAAGCATAAGCTGTCAGCCTGCATGCTCCCCAAACACTACCCGTTCTGCGGTGGAGCAAACAGAGGTTTTGGCTTCTTTTTCATCATAACTGCAGGACGATGAGTCTGGCAGTGCATCGAAAATCATATCTCCAAAAGTGTGTACAAAACTGGTGCCAGTTGGCATCAGTTATTTCAGTAATAGCCTTTACATCAACTAAACCAGTCAATCTCCAAATTTACCACATTTCCTTGTATTTCTAGCTGATATGGAAAGAACTTTTGTTGCTTTCTAAATATCAAGAAATAACATTTCTGGTGGTTCATGCTGGTACTTTAATTAAGGGGGAAGTTGTGCTCATAATGAAGTTGCAATAGGACTAATAGAGTATGGATTGTAATCTTGTATACAGTAACAGAAAGCCCTCAGTGACTTCTTCGAAAATAGCAAATTTAAAATGTTGTTACAGGTATAAATAAGCATAATGTTGAAAATATGAATGATTTATTATCTAATATATGGAGTAATATGTATATCGGGTTTGAGTGTAATTTTAACAATGCCATTGTAAATTCATTACTTTACATGTAAGTGTTGTTGTGTTTGGTAAACGCTGACATCCCTCAGGGCAGGAGGCTGAAACTCCTTCCTCAGCGAGTTTATGAAACCAGCTGTGTTACTTTTCTCACTTGACTGCTTAGTCTTATTGGAATTAATGGGAGACCAAGGTGGTTCACTCACTCCATTAATTAGGTATCATGAAACTGCAACTTTGAACAAGCTCTAAAGAAACGAATGCCAGACAGCCCCATACTTGTTTGGCTTTGGTCATGAGAGACTAGCATCCATACTAATGGCCCGTCCTCTGGTGTGACAAAAGCTACCGTTTGGTTTTTCTGAGTTAAATGAGACTTCAGCCCTACAGATCGATGAGCCTCACCTGAAATGGTTTAAATTAATGCTACATGAGTCAATAAGCAATTTGAGATTAGTCTCCATTCTTGTCCTTGGTGGGTAAAAGATGCAGTAGACGGAATGCAAGGCAATGACAGCTCACTTGCAGTTTGTCACAAATACAATGTTTCAAAAAAGCTGTTTAGCTGCACTACAGGGCTTTGTGTTCAATCATTGCTGGAAGTAAATTGAAGATATTTATCTTTCCACACTGACAAACGTAACAATGAAGACAGCACTATATTTGTTTTTTTAATGGGGCAGGATATAACTCTAAACCTAAAAAGTCTTATCTAACAATATTTCTAACAAAGAAGACAATCTGGCTTTATGACTCATTAAAAATATTCCCAGTGTCAATAATGGGCCTTCATAATCTGCATAATAAAAGGTGATTTAGCCAGAATTTAATAAACCATTAAAGCAATGGCTCCCTTAAATTGTTATTTAATTCTTTTGAAAATCATATAATGAAAACATCCTGAAATACACCTGTACATTTGTGAATTAAATAAAATTGCTTTGCTTTAATTTGTATTTTATAACATATTTGAAGGATATTACTTTTGTGAATGAATTTCAGTAAACTGAAAATGACAGAACAATACTGACAGCTGGGGACAAGCATGACAAAAGTGAAATCAAGCTTAAAAATGAAAAACAACGGCGTTTACGGTTTGTCTCTCTGTATCTCATCAATAATTCTTACCCTCAGGATCAGGGTCATCCATCCGTCTACCCCACCTGCCATCATCATTTTATTAGGAAACATACAGTAATTGAATGTTGCTTGCATTACTAATGTGAAATAGATGGATATTCCTTGTTCACTGTCAATAAGCGAGGGACATGCTAGAAGCAGCTCTGCTAATAGGAGCAAATGTGTCTACCATTTCACAACTTTGCTATTTTCTTGTTGTCCTTGTGAAACAACAAAAGTAATTTATGTTCAGTTGTTTATGAGGTCACCTTCTCTTCATGCGTTTATATCTTATATCTTTTTTTTTTTCAACTTTAAACTTTGTCACTGTAACAATTATAAAAAAATGGCAGATCAAAATATTCACATAGTAAAACCCTGTAGAACTTTAATTGACAATAAACAAATTCATTCATTCATTCATTCTTCTTCATTGAATATTGGCATCGGACAAAAAAAATTGGGATTTGCAGGATTAGGAGCATAATTCCTGGAGATATTGGCCTGTAAGGCTTCTGTTTATTTCCATCTGGATATATGGCGCCCATGCCCTTAAAGAGGTATTCACAATGCAACAAGTCCTCATAATTAAACAACAAAATAAATGGCTTTTCCATGACCTCTAGAATGAAACATGAGTGGTTGATTCAGGGAACACTTCAATCGACAGGAAATAATTTGTCTGTGAAAAAAATGAATCACTTAAATAATATAACACTGTAATGCAAAAACTTTATTCAGAATCGTCATGGTTACAAATAATGATTGTGGCTGAAAGAAACCAACATTGACTTTCTGTTGGATAGAGGAAACAAACAGCGTTCTCCAATGTTAAAGTCTGATGTTTTGTTGACCCATTCATGCACTCCGACCTCCTATGCGGAGATCGTCGCCCTATAACATTACATTACATTACATCATTTAGCAGACGTTTTTATTCAAAACGACTATAATATAAATATTACCTGACTTCCTCTTTTGCTCCAGATGAACAGTAGAGAGCTTTGAATGTAAATCTATTTTTTCCTTTACATATTTTGTCTATTTTTATTTAATTTCTTGTCTTTTAGCTTCATTAGACAATTTACGGTAACATGAAGAAGGGGTGAAATGTGAACAATTTCCAGTCAGATTCAAAGCCAAGTTTTCAAGGGTAAACACATCTTTGAAAAACAAGGCTGTTAGGATGCGGCATTGAGAAAGGACGAGGCAGCTTGTTTCCACCGACAGTATAATACATATGCATATGCCCTTCACACGCTGAAAAGTGTACATGTGAATGTGTATGTGCTTGTGTTTTATTCATACACTCCCCCATGTCAGCTCCAGTCGCACAACTGTTGTACAAATGTGAAACTCTGCCGGACCAATTTGGCCAGTAAGTTGAAGCTGTACTCCCATTTGCTGGTTCCATTCCATTAGTTCTATCACCCAGACTGGAAAAACCCTTTCTTGCCTCAACCCACCATGTATAATTGAATCACTGTTGTTGTCATTTCACGCATTTGTGTTCTTGTAATGTGAAATACAATTAGAGGATCATTGTCATCTGCTTTACGTGTGAAGCCAGAGCACTCGACAGCTGGTTCTTCAGTGGCCTTTTCCATTAGCAACAGTTGAGCAAAACATAACGCCATTTGAATTTGTAATTATATTTGTTTGGTTATTTAGCTTCAACAATTCGGAAAATAATCATTAAAAGGTTTTGTTTTCAGCCTGATATTTTCATAGTTGTAATGATCATTCATGTCACTACAAAATGTATCTGCATTCACTGGACTATTTCTGTAATGAATTGAAATTTGAACTAAATTAAACTCTTAAAATCTGTTTTAAATGTCAGGCTTATTTTTATTGCATCTTCATAAAAATTACACTTAGGCCTATATATATAATTTTGTTTCGTCCTGATAGAAACAAACATTTAGCAAAATTGTTCAGTTAATAAAGTTTTGAGACTAGCCGGATACGTTAAATATGTTAAAACATAATGATTGTTGCAAATTAGTAGTAAATAAACACGCATATATAGACAAACACTGACAGAGTGAAAAATAGAGGAACATATCCTATAGATTGTTGGGGTTTTGGGACGTTAACAGCCTGGCAAAAGGAACAGTTGCTCATTCGGGCTGCTCATCTTCCAACCAGATGGTGGTGAAAAGAGAGAGAGAGAGAGAGAGAGAGAGGTCATTGATAATGCAAGAGACTTCACGGATGCAGCATTTGTGAATAATGTCCTGAATGGAGGGCAGAGAGGTCTGAATGATGCTTTTTGTTCTCTTCATTATGTGCTGGAGGGACCCACAATCTGAGGCATTTTCTGAGTCTGTTTCCTTTTAATATGAGGAAACACAGGCCTTAGATATCGGACTGACGTCGAGGACTTTTGAGAAAGATGTTTGCTGTTTATCACAGCTTCTTTTGAGTAAAGAAAAATGTCTTGAGAAAACAAGTGGCATCTGTTGTGCAGTATTTAGGTCATGTAAGCGTTTAACACAAAAAAGTCCTCACCCACTTTTCAGTTGACTTTATAATAATTATTATGGAACATTTTTAAATTAGAATTAAAATCTGAATTACTTTCAATTAATTGTAATTGGACATAATTGAATGCACACCTGGGAGATTTAAATCTAATGCAAATCATAACCCTGCAGACACTAAGCAAAGTGTAATAAAGAGGCTATATTTCAGTAAGGCCTGTGTAGCACTGTCTCATCCACTGTGTGGGAGACCTTCCTGGATGGTACAAAGGCAAGGCAAGTTTATTTATATAGCGCATTTCATATAGAGAGGCAGCTCAAGGTGCTTTATGTAATGAATTTTTAAAGAAAGGCTCAGGGAAGCAGCTTGTTCTGTGCTTTTGAATGGAGGTGGGGCGGTTTATTAGAAGTACATTTGCCAAAACAAAAAGTTAGTGCTTTTCCTTAAAGTGTTTTCACTTGTAAAACAAAAAAAAATTCAGAATTCTCACCTTTTGTGTCGCTCACCTAAGTCAGCTGTCAAGGATCTCATTGTGTTGGGCGGCTGTGGCGTAGTGGAGAGCAAGGTAGTTCTCCAATCAGAGGGTCGGTGGTTCGGTGGTTCGATACCCGGCTTCGGCAGTCGATGTGTCCTTGGGCAAGACACTTAACCCCAAGTTGCTCCCGAAGGCTTGCCATCGGTGTGGACTGGATGTTGCATGAATGTTAGTTAGAGTCTGATGGTGGCACCTTGCATGGTAGCCTGTCATCAGTGTGTGAATGGGTGAATGATATGTAATATACTACTGATTGTAAGTCGCTTTGGATAAAAGCGTCTGCTAAATGACTGTAATGTAATGTAATGTAAAAAAACTTGGTGGCTAGTGAGAACTGCAATTATGGTGCTTTTAGAGTGTTTTGCCCAAACGGCCACAAGGGGCAACAAAGAGCCCATTTTGCATTTGACGAGCAAAACAAAAGTGATATTTGTGCTTTTTCAGAATTGTTTATAGTTTTACAAGAGACAAGATCTCAGGAAGAAGATGTCTTGTTTGGAAAATGTACGTCTGTTTAACCGCCAGACAGTAAAGGACAGTGCACAGCCACTTCCGTGAGCTTCTCCGTGGGACTTTCAGTGACTCTGTTAGGGTTAAGTCTTAAGTCTCAGATGCAGCCTTTAAAGATTTTACTCTCCATACAGTTCACCGTTCAATACTTTCCTCCCATTTTATGTAGGAGCACTAGCAACAAGCCAATTTTGCATGACTGGATTCACAGCTAGGAACAAACTGAAAAGGATCAATGAGCCCGGTAAACTAAACCTCCCTATACCTGACTACTACATTTCCATTTCCAAATTACACAACAGGCTTGAAAATTGGTAAGCCCCCTAATGAAATTCAAGGGTTCACCGCAGCACTCGACTTGCTTCCCTTGATGAAAAAACACGCTCTGATGGGAAGGTGAAATAATGAGAACTCGAACGCCTGAGAGGTACGACGTAATTGGGATGGGCATATTCAATCAAAACACACTTCTATTCAATTTATACTCCTGCAGGCTTACCTCGCCTGTAATTTTCTTTTGCACTGGTCGAAAAAAAAAAAAAAAAAAGGTGGAGGCTGCCGTCTCTTTTCCCCACATCAGAGAGTGATGGTCAGTCTGTAACAGCATGAAAATTATTATTAGCCACATCACTTCAGTGACCTCTGAAAGTCATTTCATGTTTAGGCAAGATTTGACTGGCTGGAAATGATACGCCTGGTTATATTGATGGGTCTCTTAATACGAGTCTCTCTGAACAGGATGATGTGACAAATTATACCTCCTCTGTTCATCATTTTCGGTCTTTTATAGCTGAAATCTATAGTTTCAGTCGGACAGAGCTGAAATTGTATTTTGCAAAAAAAGATTCTGTGTGCCGCTTCGTCTTGAGCATCAGATGAGTCAGTTGAACCCGGCTTGACACTTATAAATATTCAATGTATGAGCACATAATGGCAGCCAGAACAACAATGCAACCAATGCCTCATACATTACAACAAATACAAATCAACTGAACAGCAGATTTTTTTCAGAGCCTGTAATACTATTATATTGCATAAGATTGAATAGAGGATGCCACCCACTACAAAAAGGCAAAAGTAAACCATATAAATGATCTATAATTACGGTTTGACCCTCTTCCTGTTAGCTGCATCCGTTAAAGGACATTTCTACACAATAGTCTGATTTTGTTTTCTGTCTAGACAGACACGTCATCTGCACTTGCCTTTCATACAATCATCACTGATGGCTAACATTAAAACTGCCTCAAGGATATAAAAGCCATCATTAAAAATAAAATGTTGCCTTCATACAGTGAAGGGAAGGTTACTTTTGAAATGTAACAGGTTACTTGATACACTTTGAAAAATATAATAATTAGCTAATTACACATGGATAGGAAGAGAAAAGTTAACGTGAACATAACAGTGTCAATACCGGTTACAAAAACACTCGGCCTTGATTTTTTAAGTTTTTGTGTGAGCACTGCACCGGATTAACCCGTTTAAGAAATACACTTTTCAACGCTACCTTGTTTCTCAGCAACTGATCATATTGTTACATTGGAGGCAATTTGGCAATGTGTGGTATGATTAATTTGGTATGCAGTTAACACAACAGTCAAATTGTCTCCTGGTATTTGCTCCTGGTGTTCTTCACCACTTTTTGGGGATGAAGGACATGACATTAACAGGTAAAAAAACAGCTTTAAAAGTCACATATTTTCTTTTAAAATAAAGACCGTGTGGTCGCTCTAATTTATTTTGATGTAGAGGACCTTGTAGGACTATATCTTTTAATTAGTGAAATACATTTTTTGGTTGAACTGAGAAAATAGTTTAAAAAAAACACATGAAAAATAAATGTGATAAGATTGTGGATCGTGATCCTGCCTGAAAATAAAAAAAACCCTCAAGGTTTGATATTTTTGTCACATCCTCCATGACTAGTACTGATAGGGAAGATGTAAAAAGTGGCAGCTTACGGTAACAAAAGGAAATTGCATTATTCAGTAATTCCCATTTCTCAGTATTTGCCTAAAAATGTTGTCCAAATGTACTAAGACACTCGTCCTCATCAGCATGAAACCCTGAGTAGAAGAACAAACCTCAGCCAGACTGCGACCTCCGGGTCTGAAAAGCGAAGCAGATGCGGAAGTGTCTTACATCTGCATTCTCTCTAATGGCCTTTAGGGGGCAATGCCTCTGGTTTATAAAAGAAGTCTGATTGAATGGAAGTCTATGAGAAAATGACCCCACTTCTGACTTGACTTATTACCTCAGTAGACATTGTAAACATTGGGTAATGTCCTCAAGTGTTCTTCAATACAGTATGATGTCCATTTAGTAAATGATTGTCCCTTTTAGAGTACAATAGACAATACAGAAGGGAATGCTTTAGAGCTAGCTACTTTGTGATTGCCATGTAGCTGCCAGAGCTGTATACTCTTCCTGGAAGTCAATCCTCCTCCGTCCAAATACGGGTACTTCCATTCCCCTGTTTCAAAAAAACAAGATAGCAAAGGCCAAAATCCGAGACGGCGATGGCCAAAATGCTGAACTCAAGGCTTCAAGATCACATTCCACGAACCAGTGGGCGACATCACGGTGACTACGTCCACTTCTCATATGCAGTCTATCGCCTTAGCTCAGAAAAGGTTTCAGTTCTTCTTGACCTTTGCCTGTACACCACCATCTACTGTGCTTTGAGTACAATAATGATGTCCACTAGTGTTTACTAGGGAGGATGCTGGATGGACAGCCCCGATCTTATCCTTGGGGACACAATACAGGCTACTGCATTGTGCAGAGAAATGCACCGCAACAAAGAATGCACAGAAAAGGATTACCAATCTACATCTAAAGGACAAAATGCAGAAAAAAGAAAAGACAGATAGTTTGAAAGTAGAGGTCATCTGTGTCAAACTGGACCCACCATCACTGTAGGAGAATGGGTACTGCAAGACCACTTAGCAGCTACTTACAATGCCATTCTGCCATGAGTCCTGAACAACTCACACTGACCCACCTCCCAGACATTAGAATTAAAAAAAATCTCTTTTGATTCATGGAACAAACATCTTCAACAATAAAAAAACTAAACCAAGTGAACATTTTGCTGTCAGGAAAATGTAACTAGGTACGCAAGACCGGTCAAGCTTTGGATTTCTCCACATGCCGAAACATAGCATGGAGTGTGCTCCGATGTAGGCTGCAAATGTTAGCATGCAAACTAGCAAGGGCAGCCAAAATTGCTACCTATTGCTACATTAAATTTGCCCACACCAATAACACCCTTTTGATCATTTAATGCTAAACTTGACATTTTGAACAGTATTAAAATGTCTTGTCCATTGATCATCAGCTGGTGACGATGCTGACTTGTTGGGCCTTGGACATGAAGCTTTAGCCTCAGTCTTTTAGCACTGTATAATGTACGTATCTTTGTGAGCCAACATCAGCTAATAAAATGAAAAAGTGACTTCGCCGAAAGTTGAGGGCTGCAGACTAGAAATGAAGAGCCTGCTTTTGTCTTAAATAATCTCTATTGTTAAAGAAATTGTTAAAGAATTTGAATGGTAAATCTGTCCCCATCCGTGTGGAAAACTGTGGATAACTAAGCTTTGAACGATAAAGCTTTCAACAGGCTTTTTCACCTTACAACAACGTCTTGTAATTGTGAAGAAGTAGCTAGATACAATGTCCCTGTTTCAGAACATATGACGCATACAGAAGATGACATTTGTGTAGACCCACATGTACCATATGGTGCTATTTTCTCATGCTGATATCTTCTTTATAAAGGGCCGACTGCATAATGGAATGTCTCTCGGGTAATACTGTATGTGCAGCTTGGTTACCATGGTAAAGAAAAAATGAATAATTTCCTTGTGTGTCTGGCCATATTATTTATTTGAACTTAAGCAATACATGGTGACAGAAAACCTTTCATTGAACACAGAGCACAGCCTCAAAGGATGGAAGAGCACAGAGGTCACTGCTGCCACGGATCGTAAAATCTTCACATCTTCAGATGTAGACTCTAACTTGGTTTTAAAAACCATAATAAGCCTGTAAAAAAGCTGGAATCAATAATGTTCAAAAGGTTCTGTAAAACATTGTTTAAAACATGTTTGAGAACTGTGGAAATGTTATAGATTTGGCTTCTTAATTAACATTATTTGGGATAGTCTTCACGACAAGTATTCAAGAACACTTGTATACTGGTTGTAAGGTCACTTTATTTGGCAAATGTGTGTGTTTTTTGGACAAAAAGAAAAACAACCTTGAACCCTGAATATTTACCCCAAAATGAGGAAGAAATACGTTTTTCATTTATGCTTTACATCTTTTTTGGGGGGAAATAAAGCATTTAAAGTTGGTCATTGAGCCTATTTTTTACAGACCATGTAATCCTTCAGTTAATTAAAAGTACAGATCAGTAATAAACGTGTTGTCCCCGAGGAGGTAGTAATGCATTGATCCATTTGGTTGTTGAGAATAGCCAATCAGTGGAGTCAGTGAAGTATACAAAATTAAACCAATTTCGTAGTGGCCCTTGTAGTCTGATCATTGTTATTCCCAAAACTCAACAGTGCAATGCCCTGCATCACGCACCAACGTTTTATTACATCCTGATCTGTGGCTCCATGTTATCATGGCTGATGGATGGATATCGATCGAGGCCCATTCAGAATGGCTCCTGGCACGTCTTGTTAGCATAGACATGGGGCCAATGGTATCCCTGAATGAGCCCTCTACTACAGGTTTATATTTTTCTGCTCACATCATCAAGTTAGTGCGGTCAAAGTTGTTGCTTTTAGTACTTTTCTTTGAGTGCAAAGTCAAAAGTCGGTAGCAGGGGAGGCAATCTAGGGCCCCCACTGCTCTATTCTGTAGTCAAGTTGTTGACGGTGGGGGAGGAATTTTGGTAAATTGTACTTATTGATATTCAGAATTGTGGCGTGTTCTCTCCTCGTTACTGAAGTGATCATTTTGCTGCCGTTTGGCAGATTACCGTGTGGATTATGCTTTGCATGGCTTCTTGTTTCGTGGCAGTAAAATAGAAGTCCGGTAACAAGGAGCTGGTTGTGGTGATGTGGGTGTTTTAGGAATACTTTGCCTAAAAAAAATGTTCTGACCACATGTAATTTGGCAGGCAAATCCCTTCACTCTTTGCCTGGAGAGACTCTGGGCCGAACGAAGAGTTAGTAAACTGTACTACATAAGTTTAAAATCTACTCAATTTGTTGTGTTTGCAGGATGGAAGCGAGCAGAGGGTCTCATCACTGCACTATTTAAAACTTGGACAATCGGCTGTTAAGGGTTCTGTATGCTTGCAGTATGTTGTCTAAACACGTTTAGATCCAAAAGTGTTAATATCCGTTCTGAATGGCTCCACATTTAAAAGTTTCCTCCTGGCTCGATCTCACTGTTTTTTTGATCTCTCTCCAAGAATTTTGTCTTTTTTAGCTACGTGGGGAATAAAAACAAAGACAGCTTGAGAGAGCAGTTCAAACCCTGCCTTACTTTCACACCTCCACCTCACATTGTCCTATTATCTCTTTTGGAAAGTTACACAAGCAGCGTCCTTGTATGCGTGCTGTTCTATATTCTATTTAATGCATGTAGTGTGATGCTTTGGAAAAGTTCTATTTCTAAACTCTTAATTAAACTCTCTGCATTAATATTTTCCTCCCTGCGTCTGTAGGCTTTGCAGGTGTCCAGTTTGTGGATGTTACATGTACATAATGAAGCAGTGGGATCTTTGGAAAAACAGTGTATGGTAAATTAATGAGTTTTGTTGGCCAGTCAGCAGTTTGTGAATGTGCTATCACTGCACATTAGATTGATCCAAATGAGCACTTTATACATTGCTTTCTGCTCGGGGGCACACGGAGGGGTCCAGGGGATGTGGAGACAAAGAAATCAATTGGCCTGATAGAGAGCACAGGGGAGGGACAGACAGAGAGAGAGAGAGAGAGAGAGAGAGAGAGAGAGAGAGAGAGAGAGAGAGAGAGAGAGAGAGACTGGGTGAGTGGAAGGAGCCGATCTAATCAGACCAGATGATGAGTGCCTGTGTGGTAATCAAGTTTTTATATGAAGGACCGCAGGAAATTTGTGAGCCAGTCAATATCCAATGGAATCTAAAACAACAAGCTCTAATCCAAAGAAGTGATTTCTTAAAAAAAGTAGCTCTGGCTGCTGGTGCCAACTTTTATTAATAATATTAGAGGAGGAATACAACAAAGATCCAGCTCCAGTCCTTCATTTGTGCACTGCTCACCTTTTGTTGACACACACACAGCAATGCCTCAGTGAAGTCAGTGAAATGAGTTTTAAATTAGAGACTGTTTCCGTGCTGTGACTCTGTTGTATAAAATGTTCTGCTCGTGTGAAGGCGGAGAGAGAAAACTGGATTTGTTTGGATTAGAATTGGCTCAGATAGAAAACACTAATTAAGTGATCACACATAAAACTTAATTTAAGTAATTGCATATGCCATATTAGGTAATGTTGTTTTTTATTTTCTCTTGAAGTGACAGCATCAGCATCACAAATAATCTCACTGCTTCTCAGATACTGCAAATAGTTATTGCCCCTGCTGTGTTCCTAAGTGACAAGCACCGAGCTCTCATTATTAATGATTTGATAAATGACAATTTTCATCCCGACTTTTCTTATTCAGAATAGAGGGTTAAGCATTATGCATGGAGCTGTTGGAAGAGTGATTTGGATGTGTCTTTATGCCCATTATCCAAGGCTATAGCTGTGTCAAAGGTTAGTCTTCCTACTAAAAGTCATTTTTCCTGTATTATTCTTGCTAATCCAAGTACACCTACTACTCTACTTCTACTATTTAGTGCCTCAGCATATGAGATGTACAGTAAATGAAGAGGCTAAATAGGAGATTGGGTCAATTTCTATTGCCTCTCTTTATGGCAGCTAACGGTGCCAACAGTAGACATTACTCCACTATATCTTTACATAGCAAATTCTTTGCCGCTATATTAATGCTCCCAATATCAAATTTGGCATCTGAATACATTTTTGTTAAACAACATTTTTATCACATAACAGAGACTGCTGATAAACCGCTGACACTGAGGTTCTATTAGTGTCTATAATGTGAGACCAGATGATGCTCAGGTGGGTCAACATTTTGAGAAATGAAGCCAGCTGATGTAAGGGTGTTAAACCTTAATGAGTGCTGTAGTACCAGAGGGTACAGTTGTGTGAAAAAAGGCAGATGTTCCACCCACTACAGCTTCTAATGTTTTCCATTTGGAGAACACAGGGTGATGTGGGGGTGCTATGTTCTACATATACATGTACACGAACATTTGAGAGTGCACATGTGAAGATACAGTACACTTACATTTGTACTGCAAAGGAATACACAACCACTGACATTCAAAAACCTCTTTCAAACACGTTTACATGTTTTGTAATACGTCCATAAATGAACATAAATTTGGGAAAAATCTAATAATAAATGAACACAATTTGTTTGTAATGTTTTCCCTGAGAATTCATATTTTGAAAGTGCCTCACCAGAGCATGTGTTGAAGTATACACTGCATTTTAATAAATTCTCTCTTATCTTGTCCCTTATGTCATTGAGAGTTTATTGTCCCGACATCAGTAGCCTGCAAAGTGGAGCATGGATAATCATATTTTCCTCCTGACTTCGTTTCATAATTACTTGGTGAAAGATTGATTAGTACGAGATGCTGCCACTGAAATCATTGGAGGCAACACAAAAAAGCATCCCATATCTGTTTGGGGTGCTGGGATATTATGACTTTTTGGGAAATTGTATGCTCTCATTTTACCATAATTTCCCCAAATGATACATAATTCTAATATTTTGAGAAATCTCTTCTTCTGGGGGCTTCTGTCGTAGCAAAAGTATAAATTCTAATAAGCTGCACTTTACAACTTCAAAAAAAACTCATTTCCTTTTTTTCTGGCCAACCCTCGTAGTAAAATATGAATAAGTCGCTTAACAAATAAAATAATTTATAGATCTGCTCTTCATTAGAGGATCTATTTTTAGGTTACACTTCACTCTGAGACATTTTTTTTAGGGTTCAGTATTGGGGCTGACATAAAATTAATTACTGACAATCAGTTTGAATCTCCAACTGCAAATGAAAAGTGTCAATGAAATAATGAGCTTTTTGGGTCTCAGTGTGATGAGAAATAAATATTAAATGGGGTATTTTGTGCAGCACTGATGACTCAAATCCAAATTGACATGTATATGAATACATCTCACTGATATAAATAAGTATGTATGTTTGGTATGACCATTTAAAACTCACCCCTCTTTTTACCTCACTCACAATATTAAGTGCATGCTGCTGGTGGTTCATGAATACAGTATGTTGATCAGGTTAATTAGTATTATGGCATATATATTTCACCAGCCAGAGGCTACAGACTATGCTGTAGGCCATTAGTTCTTACTTCCCCTGACATCCACATACATACTGTATATGAGAATATTGATACAAACTACGATATTCCCATCAGAATATTATTTTAGAATATATTCAGGTTGAGGGACTCTGTAACAACCATTGATTATTCATTCAATAAAAAGGTATGAATATGTATGCATATCACCGACTGGTGGATAACCATGTAGGCCAGTTCCTGCAGGTGTTGCTGCTAACCTTAGTATACTGTACTGTATCACCTGTATGTATACATGCAGTATGGACCAGAGTGGCGTATCCCTCCCAAAAAACAGAACCTCTGATAAGGCTTCCTGTTCCCATTTATGTGTTTTGTAGAAACGAAGCAGCCAGCTAGAAAATAAAAACCTTTTCCCTATTAACCAGATGGGTGCACAGCCGGTCGTGGAAGCCCTGAATTAAACCCTTAAATTTTCAGCTGCGTTTCAGAGCGCACACACACCAGACTCTCCTCACCTACACTGGAAGTCCATTTTGTTCCCTGTTTATAAAAACAGCAGTGCAGCCTCTTCACGCAGTAAACTTATTCTCCCTGTGGAGTTCTTTTGTTGACTGTACAAGCTGCATAATGTTCCGATGGGTGAAATATATTCGCGGTGAAGGAAAATACTATTACAGTACAGGATTGCATTATAAAGCTGTATGCTAACTTTATACTTTAAACTGTACATTTTGAGTGGTCACATGTAGAAATACAGTAAAATATCTTGTTTTTTAAACATTTAGTGTTTTCTTTAATTTTCAGCTTTTTTTGCAAAAGTATAAAAAAATAACCTAAAAAAGTTGGCGATAAACAACTTATTTCAAGTGATGCAACAGACCAGCTCAAATACATCTGCAGTACTTAATGATTGTATCAGTCGTGTGTATTATAGAGGGCTAATCCTAAAACGGGTTTAATCTCTGTTGAAACTATCTGTGGCCAAATCCGGCTACTGAAGCCAAAGCAGGTGACCACTTCAACCCCTTTAGGCTCAACTGTCTGTATTATGTTGCCACTGGGGAGACATAATCAGCTCTCGCAGCATCTGCCTCACCACATGGATTAACAGTCAGTGTGGAAACCAGCAACACTCTAATCAGGACCAGCCAACCTGGTAGGAGACACTAATGTGTGGCACCAATCGTGCTCTGAAAGTACTGCAAAGTATTTTCAGCTCGAGTAGAATTCTCCAATTTAGCATGACAATATGGTGACATACGTTGTATCATAACATATTAGAATTAACTAAGGGTGACAAGCCGCAATTAGGTCGTTTAACAGCCCTTATTGCAGTGAATTGTTAGAGCTCTTGGATCCAAAACAATAAAAAAAAATGATCACATCCTCTACAAGTTGATCTGCTGCTTATTGTTCTGCAAGTGTGTGTGTGGGTGTGTGTTCCTGATACCGTTCACCGTGCTTATTAAATGTGAAAATAAATTTAGTTTTATTACAGCCTCTTGAGTGTGCCTGATCGGAATTATGGGAAAAAATTATGAGCTAATTTATAATTTACAGAAAATGAAAAAGACCAGACGTACATGTGACTTAGTTGGGCCATTATGCGTCGTTAAAAGGAAGGAATTTAGTTCATTCTATTTTCAAGTTTCTATAAAATGGTGAAAATTTTTCCCACAGCGGCATTTACCCATTTTATTGCTGGATATTGATCATGGACGATTGTTTGAAAAAGATGATGCTACACGTCTTTTGCATAAGTCAGAATATGAACGTGACTCTGCTCAGGGACAAGTTGAAATAGTTTGTCTGTACTGTAACGCCGTTTTCTCGCCATCTGAGGCAACAATTACAGTAAATTCATTACTCCATAAAACCTATTATACAACCATTAAAAGTCCATTATGAGATGGTGTTGTTGGGAGATAGGAGAAGTGTTTGCTGGCCCTCTGGGTATCAGTCACATATGCTTAAGAGGCAGACAATTAGAGGACTTCAACATGTTAAATAGCTTTTATCTGATTTAAATCCAGTTAGTTAATTATTGATTTATTTCTTACATGTAAGATGGCATAACGCTCTCTAGTTTGATTCTTTCAGAATTTAAAATGATATGCTGACTAGAAGCTTGACTAAATCCCTGACTTTAAGTACTTCAAACTTATATATGAATTCAAACTGCATGCACCGAACTGACCTTTTGAGTCCCAGTAGCGATACCTGGGCTTTGGAGTACTGATCTGATACCAGTGTTGAATTAATGAACTGTATGCCTCATTGAGTGGAAGTGACTGGGATCATTTCTTGAATGTGTAAGGCAACATCAGGCTTGACTTTCTTGCAAATGTAGTAAAACATAATGTAACAAAAAATTACATTGATATAAATTTACTGAATGTTATCCATAATTAAAATAATAAAATCGCAGAACAGCAACTTGGTCAAAAATCTTGAAAACTAAACAGAAATCACAGTTCAAGTGTTAACGTTTTTTTATTGTTGCAAGAAAATGGACAAAACTTATAATAAAATATATTTTGTGGAAACCTTGAATTGAATGGATCAGACCCATTTTTCACAGATTCCCCCTTCACCATATCCATCAAGCTAAATGAGCTGGTATCGGCCTGATATCGTTATCCATCTATCCCTAATGTAAAACAACAACACCTGTCAGTCTCCTAGCGTAAAGAGACACAAGAGAGAAAGAAAAAAATGGACCAAAGTGTCGACAAGAGAGCTCGTGGGCAACAAAGGCTGTTCACAATTTTCCCTGCGTCCAACCTCATTAAAGTGACAAATAAGCCCATCAACACATTACATTCAATGTCCCTGTACTAATTGTATCATGGATAAGCCGAGGGACTGGTTGATGATGAGATTAGGCTTGATGTCTGCGTCTCCACCACCTGAAAGCATGTGCTGGTTGTCAACAAGCTGTTTAGTTCCCGAGTAATGCAGTTTGTTCTGAGTCAATCACCTGACTGTGGCGCTCCCTTCAGTGTCACACTGCCTGACTGACAGCACAGATTATATTGGTTTCCTTGTGGAGGAACGCCGAGCAATTGCCGCAAAAATATACCCAAAGAGATTTGTTTTGAGGGAGAAAATTAGGCAATTTATATTGGTGTCATCCCACTGACGAAACTGTTTTGGCTTATTTCTAATTTGGCTTTTGGAGAAGGAGACACCAAGGACAATGCTGAACATGCTGGAGGATACCTCAAGGATCTATTTGGCAAAAGCAGAAATTAGGAGGCAGAAATTTCAGACAACTTAACTTTCTCTGAAAGATATTCAAATGAAAATGGTTATATTATTCGGATTATGTCAGTGGAACAAACACACACGACCAAGGAGATTTATTTTTTGTGGATCTTGCTTCTAAAAACCCCCACTTCTCTTCCACGTTGCCACCTCCTGTCTGGAGCTACATTTAGCTGCGAGCATGCCATGCTCCCTCTTCCATGAAGTAACACATTTATCTTTTGTTTTGTCTTCGTTCATTCCGAGGAATGTCACTTACCTCCAAGATTGCGGTGCCTCAGGCGGAAGGTAGAGTATTTGTTTTCACTGTCTGTTTCACAAAGCCGGACTCATTTGTCAGAAAAAGAGGGTGATCTGAGGGCCCTGGCCCGGCGCCGTTTGTCTTGTATTGATAATTTCTCGCCACGCCTGCCTTTCTTGAAGGTGATGGCAGCTTTTCTCTTTTCCTTTCATGCTTAATCTGCTTTTTAAGTGTTCTTTGAGGACGCAATCTTTGGAGGCGGTTTGTTAAGGCTACCAAGAGCTTGACGCGACGTTGCAATTAAAATGAAAATCCAATAAATGTTACTGAACCGATACATAAGGTTTGCTAAGAAAGGATTCTATTCATAAATATATTAAATGGTGCGTTCACATGCACTGAAGAATCCAGATAACTTAGGTAGGTAAACGGAGACTGTGTTTGCATGCACTGTAGTAACCGTAAATCCATCTATACAGAGAGCAAGTCACACATTCTTTCCATAACCCAAACCATATTTTGGAAGCATTTCTATCTTATTGTTAACGTATTAGTGATACGGGACGCTGCTTCCGGCCTTTTTCTGTGTGCGTATGTGAGTGTGTGTGTGTGTGAGTATGTGTGTCTGGGATGGAGCAGACTGATCCTTACAGCGAAAAAAATGTGCCTGAACTTCATAAATAGTCAGATATTCAGAGGTTGAAACTGACTTATCAAGACTTCTGCTGGAACTTGTGTGTCAGTTTCAGTTTTTGCTCGGGGTGGAATTATTATAAATACGATGATATGCGTTACAATCTCTCCTTTGAGTCCTTTTATTTCCCTGTCTGAAGTCTCTCCCATGCACACCCTCACATGTGATGAGCCAATTAGGAACCAGATTTCCGGGATAGATCGCCAATAAAACCAGCTTTGTCCTGAAGAGATCAAACTGGGAAATCTGGTTTCTTTAATCTCCTGCCCCGATTACATTTAAGGTGTCGGCTTACTAGAGAAAGCTCACCTTAACCCATTTAGTTTAGAGCATGTCAACGCATTGATCGTGCAGTTGTTTGGTATGCACCACCATCAAGGGATGTGTGATAAGAACTGTGGAATTGCAATCCTCAAAACAACCATTACACTTTCCCTAAATGCTGTGTTAAACAAATTTCAACAGAATGATGCTATGAATCACCGAATTGCAATCTGTCATTTCTGTGGAGAAATCTTATTTTGAAGAAGTCGAGGAAAAAGCACAAATATTGTAGTGAGATGCTGGCTCGCAAGCAGACATCCTAGGAAGAATGGGAACACTCATTGGAGTAATGATCGGGCGTCCTTCCATTTGAAATGATATTTGTCTTGTCTCATAGCCACTGACAGATCAGACATGGCTTCAAGAGGAAGGAGTGTTAATATAGCACAATTGGCATTTTAGTCTGAGTGCTTTAATTGTGGAGTGGAGAAGTGGATAAGCTCTAATTATCTAAAGATAACAAAACCATGAAGCTTAAATTGTGTCGTGTCTGACCTAAAAGCTTCGGAGCTTTGACCATTGTCATGGTAATCGACGTCCAAATCAGTATTCCGATGCATCGTTTTTGTTTTTCTTTAGTTTGTATTTTCGATGCTACACCTCGGGGTCTTGCTCACACTGTGAGGGTTCATTTTGCAATGATAACTGGCCTAATGGAAATCATCACTTAGTTGTTATGAGTTATTCACAGATTGATTGTGCTGTTTGTGTGCTGTCCAGGGTGCTGAAATGCAGAAGAGACATAGACAGACAGTCTCAATGAAGCCAGGTCTTTAAATGTAGGCCTACCCTTTGTCATAAGCTACAATATGATTATCTATTCATTTGTTTATGACCCAAATATGATCAAATTTGGTTTTGTGGGAAATTGCTGTAATATATGCTTGATATTGACATTTTTGTATTATTTTTCATCTCTCATTAGACAATTATAGCAAAGTAAAGAACAATATTGGTAACTAATAATCGCAAGTTTGAGTAAAGTTTGACAGCTTGTGTTGTCGTCATGGTTTCCCCTCCCAACACCGTTTTAATGGTTTTTACTCCAACTGGTGTCATGAGCCGTTTTTTTCCCTAGCAGCTTTAAATCTGACTGAGATCTGTTTCTCTTACTGTCTAACTGACTCCTCTTTGTGTGCGTGCCGTTGAAGCTAGGAATATTTCTCAACAAAGCTTTGAAGGCCCCAAAATGTTTTTTGGAACAGTCCAAAATTGGGGGGGCCAAATTCACCAATGCAGGCAATCGGTCGATTAGAAAACGTGCCTACATCAAATTAGGAGCTTCGATTGGTTGAGCAGTGAGTACAGAGAGAGCTACAACTCTAGAATCACCATCTGTCGGACAAACTCAGAATAAGATAAAATGACAGGTAAGCACTATTCTTTTCATTTAATGTGTCCTATTAAATGCAGCACAATTTATTATTATTATTATTATATTATTGAACCAATGGAGGTGTTTTTTTCTAAAAAAGCACAGGCAGGGTAGATCTGTTCTTCCTGTTGTCCTTGTTTGCATCCACATTTTGTCTCCTGACCTTTAATCTCAATCTCCTCCCCCTTGTTATTATGTTGTGTCATTCATAGCCTTGAAGTGTTTATCGTAATCAGAGGTGAAATAAGAGGGGGCTGGCAGGCTGACAGTGGGAGAGAAAAGCGGTGAGAGAGGTTTTTTGTGTGAAAGGTATCAACTATCCAGACAGCATGAGGGGTTATCAGTCAAAGTAAACACATAAAATTATCCTTAATGCGAATGCATGCTCCCCAGCGATTGCAGACCCACCAACGCAAAAGGCCATTAAAGGTTTATCAGAGGTTTGCAGTGGCTTGGCCGGAGCGGCTCACAAGCAGATGAATGTATTTTTTGTGGCATTAACAGCATCTGCTTAAATGGCTAACCGGGCGCCTGCATTTCTCCCAGGATAATGGGAGACCGGTCTACAGACAAATGTGCTCTTTACTGCCGTAAAAAGAAACCCAGCTGAATGAAAAACCCAAAGAGGCAGCCTTCACACTGGTGTTAGAATCATGATGACATCGCCATGGTGATCCCGCATCACCACGGATTCTAGATAAGCTCCCAGGTCGGCAACAATAAGGTGAGGACATGACCCCCATTAAATTCCTGCGACACAAACATGTAAGCAGCCACCATTCCAGCTCGCCTGTGTACATGCAGATGCTCTCCTTTAGCAACAGCTTAACGCTCATGTAGAAGAAGGCTCAGTTTGCAAATGACAGAGTTAAATCCCCTCTAAATGTCCTGAAATGGCTCACACAGAAGGGTTTAATAGAAGTTATATCTGAAAAGGTCGACAGCCACCAGACAGCTGTAATGACCATCAACACGGCCAGACTGGACCTGCAAGTAATCCCTTGTGCTTGTTTTATCCATCTGTACTGCGGGGATTAAATGGGTGGCATTCAGACATGAGGAGTCATACACATGTTATTTAAGACCAGGCTGAAAAGCAGTGTTTCACTGCCCTCTCTGGTTGAAAGTGTCAGGTCTGTTTCATCTCTGATCCCAACCAGTGACCACTAAATGCACCGCATGACAGGAGTCGCACAATGTCACTTTGATTTACTGAAAGTGAAATGTAACGTAAAGTCAATCTGAACAAGGAATAATTCAACAATAATGATGGCAGAGAACTTGTACCTATCAGCCATAAGCTCAAAATTTGACTGGAGACATAACAACTTAAAAGGTGGGTGAGTTGAACTGACTGTCTTCCGATTGTACTTTTTTAAGCAGAAAACACAAGTATTATATTGTGATATTTAATGGAACAGACATACAATTTAGGCAACAGGAAAAATAAACTTTCAGCTCCCTGGCAATCTGCATAAAGCCAGCTTCCACTTTATGAAATGAGGAGGTATCCCATAGATATCACTTCAACAACCAGCCGTGCATTGTGGGTTTTCAAAGCGAGCGACAGAAATAAATAGAAACAGGGCGTTGTACAAAAAGTTCAGTTATTTTTTGCCGATATTGCTGTTGTTGTGCAGCTTTGCATTTGCATTTGCATTTTGACTTATATCCCCTATCTTTCAGTTATTTTGTGTAATGATACTGTGTGTTTTTTGTCTTGTGAGTGTAATTATTGTTAAAAAAGTCAAAAATGAAATTACTCACTTCAGCTCAACTGCGCTCATGGCTAGTAAGGACACAGTGTCATGGACAAAATGTGCTTTCTTTCACCTGTCTTTAAACAGGTCCACAGTCATGCAAGGTTCTGTGAGGCAGTAGTTAGGCACAGTGTTGCATTGAGCTAAATGCTAACATCCCCATGGTAACATACTCACAGTGACAATGCTGACATGTTAATGTTTAGCTGGTAAAATGTTCACTGTGTTTACATTCTTAGTTTAGCGTGTCAGCATGCTAACATTTTCTTATTACCACTAAACACAAATACAGCTGATGGGAATATCGTATGTTCATCACCTCATGCTGAAGGAGAAGTCAGAAAATCGCCAAAGTCAGAAAATCGCCAAAGTCAGTATGGCCTCATCCTCTGGTAAAAACAGCTGCATGTACAAAATGTCACAGCAATCCATTCAATAACTGTTGAGTCATTTCAGAAAGGACTAAAGTGGTAGACCGACATAGTCATCCATGAGCAACGCTGCTACTTGCCCATTTTTTTTTTTTAAATACATTAGTGTGCCACATCAAAATGGAAGAACCTGTAAAAGCAATAAAAGGAGGGCTGTAATGTGATGTTATGGAAATGTCGCATCCAGAGGGAATAGAGCTGAATCCGAAAATGCAGCAATTTTTCACATTTCTTTCAATGGAACCACTTTGTTGGTGTCTAAAGCAACGGTGTCTAATGTATGGGGTTGTGCTGAGGTGGGTGCCTACCTCAGCACAACCCTGTGCATTTCTTGAGGCAATTACTGCCAGTCTGAACATTGCCTAATAGATTTGTGATATGTGATGACCAGAAACTACAATTTGAACAGGTCATGTCTACCAAAATATCCAACTAATGTTGTGTGTGTGGTCTTATTTAATAGCGTGTGGAGATGGCATGGACACAGTTTTTTTCCATGATATCAAATTGAAAGATAATACGGTTGTGAAATCAGGTATGCAAATTGGAAAAGTAGGGTTTAAAAGTCCTTAAGGCATCGTATTGATCATCAGTTTATGTGATGCAGTAATTTACAGTATGAGCCACAATTATGAGTCATTAGGTTGAAGGGGCACGACAGCTGGCACTCCACACTCCGTTTCACATTCATTAGCAGCTCATTAGGAGAGTAGTGACGGTACAACTGAGCTTGCAAAAATTTGGGAAATATTCTCTCTTTACTCTACTGCACACTGATGATGCATTGAAATTAAGGCTTTGAAATTAAAGATGTTGTTCTTTCCAAAAAGTAAGTTTTTTTTATTATTTACCAGCTTTTATAAATCAAATTTATGGCACTCGGACCGATAAACTTCTAAAAATCAGATCACAGCTTTTTTATAAAAAAAATAGAAATAACAGATTTAAAGGATTGTAACCAGGTGGCAGCCTCCAGTTCTGTTGATTGAAGCTAATTCAGAAGTGTTTTAAAGCTTGCATTCTCTCTGCAGATCAGCAGGGCCCGGGGGGGGGGGACTCCTCTAGTTTCAAAAGAAGTTTAATTGTATAGAAGTTTATGAAAAAATGCCCCTACTCACTTGATTTATTACCTCAGCAAATATTGTGAACATGAGTTTAAGTTCTCAATTGCTAGTTTCAAGTCCTCTTTAAAACAGCATGAAGTTCATTTAATAAATAATGATCCTATTAAGAGTAAAATAGTCCATAAAGTGGAATATGCTTTAGGGTGGGCTTACTGTGATTGACAGGTCGCCTACCGCTAGCGGAGTAACTTCCGTTCATTGGTTGCAAAAAGCCCTGGTCTTAAATCAGAGGTAGGGTAACAGTGTTTTTGTCCTTCTCTTTGTTGTTTTACATTCATACGACCGTATGTTCTAAAAACGCCAGTGCGATGGCATAAAAATGTCCGTCCAGATGAAAACGCAAAAACACAATTGAAGTAAAAATCGAAGCAAAAGTTCCATTTCCAGTAAACAAAAGGCCAAAGGGCATTGAAAAAGCTAAATATACAAAATAAAAAGGTGTACTATGGACTAAGCCTAAGACTCTTTTATAGGCTTCTCCTTTTAAAACAAGCTTGCTAGAAACATTATAAATTCTGTGGGAGACCACGTTTTCAACCGCCTCATGGAGCCGTCGTTAGCTTAATCAACCAGCTAGCTACAGCTAATAAAATCTGCAAGAAATGAAGCCAGCTTTTGTGTTGCTCTAAAATCTTAAATATATATAATAAACCATTGTTTAAAGAATTATTAAGAATTCTAAGTGGTAAATCTGACATTTTTTTATAAGCTGACAGGGGTAGCAACAGTAACTATGAGGTGCTTTGCAAACCATCAGATACGACTGAAAGTTGAATGCCATCGAATATTAAAACTACAGTTTCATTACGCGGCTGCAGACTGGATCTCTTTCTGGAGCCTAACAAGGGGGACGGCCTGGAGCTGAACCACAGACAAAGGAATAACTGTGTGTATTTCCTAACCTTGGACTGATAAACCTCTCCCTGGGGTGCACTATGACATCCCCTGTTTTACTGAAAGCGCATCTCAGTGAGTCAGCGCTGTTCCGCTGCTCGGTGCTCACTACCACTCTCCATTACCATAATGATGACTCAGTCCTGTTCTCTACCATCCCGTCCTGTCCGATCCCGTCTCTGTCCTCTCAGTCCTGCCCTCTCCTCTCATCGCCTACTCCTTCCTCTACTCCCTCTGTCCTGTCCTTTATCACCTTGTCCTGTCGTCTCCTATTCTTAGACTGCTCTGTCACCCCTTGACCAATCCTCTCCTCTTCCCAGATCGCTCCTTGTTCTTGCAGTTATTCACTTCCACACAACCTCCCATAGCTGTCTGTTAAAAGTTTTCCCATTACAGTCGGATAAAGAGGATTTGAATCTTAATGTTGTGTTAAGGGACCACAATGTCATCTGTCCTCATTAACCTGCACATGGATTGGTTAAACTGAGTCAATGGATACTGGCCAAGTTTGTAACCGAGCTGTTCTAACTTTCAGCCAGCTTTGTGTTTCCTCACCCCTCCAAGCAATCAGAGCTCATGTGCCAGAGCTGAAAATAGAATCTGCTGCATCATATTCCCAGTCGTCCGGGTAAAGTTCCTATGGCTTAACATACTGCTGCGACTGCTCGTCTAGGTGAAACAGTCCTGGATTTGGCTGAGGTTTTTCCAGAGGGACTGCATGAGATATATAGATGGATGGACTCTGCCGTCCTAATCAGAAATGCACATTCTGGAGTTTCTCAAGGTAAAAGCAATAACATCTCCGATATTGGATCCACTAATAGTCTTCATTTCTTCTAGCTTCATCAAGGCCTTGAGAGGTATAAGATATACACTTTCAAACACTTTCCCCAGAAATTTGATGTGATGGGGTCAAATAAATGCACTATAGTAATGCATACATTGCAAATAAAGACTCTAGCTACAGGCTTCAGGTTTCCATAGTAATAACATAATTTAAATAGAAAGTATTTAAATTAAATAGCAGCAGAGACAGATTCTCTATAAAATACTTATCAAGCCAGTGTCAAAATACTGCCAGGACGGTTATGGTGACTGAATTAATAAATCAAATGGGGAAATATAATTTTGGGATGTTCCCTGGCAGGGCTTAAAGACTGTTAGATGGCAGCATCTGATACTCTGTACCTGCCAGATTTAAGGGATATTGGGTTCAAACCAAGGGCACAAAGGCTGGCTCAGCCTTTAGTGAACCATTTGGTCACATCCAGGACCACAGCAAGCAAATATCAAACGCAATATGTTTGACTTGTAGAACACATATTTGAATTTTATAAATTATTCAAATACACTCCTTGACATCCTAATGGCTCCATAATAAACTAAATAATTTAAAAAAATGTATAAACCTTTCAAGGTAAAGCTTAGAAATGAAGCAAGATATGCGAAGCCTTGACAAACTATTGGTTAATGGTGAAGAAGTAAAGCTTCAACGACTGAGTAATGAGCTGAAAAATGTTTTAATAATGACAACAATTGTGAATAAATCCAGAGTGCATGCACAAGGTAGAGTTTTTATATTGTGATTAAAAGCCTGTTTTACTAATGTATGATAAATAATGTGTTAGTAGATTAACATCTGTTGATCAAGAGTGCAGTCCTGTGAAGCAATTTAACATTCAATTACATAACAATTACTTGGGAAAAAAATATCTTTATCAAAAACCAGGATCACTTTTTAGGTTGATTAGACATAAACATTTGAACACTAACAAATTGAAAGTGATCTAGTCGAAAAATGTTACATAATTTATGATTCCAAAAATGTATTTATTTTGTCATTTATCATCATATTTGCCATAAAGCCTTGAAAGCCCTTACTTCATTCAACTTCTGCTCATAGTCAGTGATTTAAAGCTTTGCACTTTCATTATTCTTATATAATACCATTTAAGTCTAGGAATTCCAGTTCAGTGTTTTGGTCAGACAAGTTAAGTGCCAGGTAATGAAAACATTTTTGAATTTATTTATAGGTTTGAATAACCAGCATTTCAAGACCTTTCAACCTTTAACTACTGCACAGACTGTGGTTGCTTGACTCTCCAGACTCTACAAAGTTTTTTTGTCACACTGCTAGAAAGACAGTTGTGCCGTCAGTGTCGCTGTCACAATATACAGTCAGTATAGATCCCATTATTCAGACAGTCACATTCAATCCTTAAAACTCATTAAGTTCAACATTATTAATCAGGCTGTCCAATGATCATTGGATTGACATCTAATTACTTTCTTGCATCTAATCAACATATTGATTAACTCCACTGTGCTATCAGTCAGGACATGGATCTAAGGTTTAAAGTGGACTCTTTTCTGTAAGACTCATCATTTGTAGGCTGATGGCATTGCTGTGTCTTTGTCCGAAACATGAGGTGATTCTAGGACAGTGTATTTAAAATATCTTATTTTCAGCTTTAAAAAAAAAAAACAATCCTTAAGGGGAGAAAACTGACATTTTTAAAAGGTAAAAGTTCAACAGTTGTTGTGACTCAGTAGAGTTTAAAAATATGTTCTTTAACAGTTTTAATTGGCCAAGGCTTTGATCTTTATTTTCAGTAAACAGAAAAGACATTTAAAAAGATGACAAATTCTGACATTATCTAATCATTAACATCATCATTTCCTAAACAGTTTAAACACACACTGTTAAGGTCAGTTACAACCCGAATGCTGTAAGATGCCTCTTAAGGTTCCATCAAGTAACATTAACATTAAATCCAACAACTCCCTAATATGAAAGTGTTGTTATAGTGATGTAGGTCCTTCACGATACCCAACCTGTCCAGCATGAAACCACCGAGAATTTAAAGGTACCATGAGGAGTTCTTGACTATGTGTAGTGTCTTTGTTTTGTTTGTATTGGATGCTCATGATGTTTCCTGGATGTGTAAGTGGGCATTTGTTAAAGAATTGAAAAAAAATATTCTGACTCATTGCAATAATTTAGTCTTCTAGTATTCAATATGGCTTAATGCAGCACTAAGTGCACAATCCAGTGATGATCAACTGCTACGCTGCAAGAACTAAACGCCTTAAAAAGACTTTTACACTATTACATCATTGTTGCATGGCGGTCAAATCTTTGCCGTCATTGATGTAACCCGCTGGGTTAATTTAAATGTGTGGCAGCAATTATGCATCTGTATACTGATCTTTGATCTCACAGCCCAAAAGGATCACCACTATATCAAAGAGACTATTCACAGGGTCATTCCACAGAGTCGGCCAGAAATCCAACCCAATAACTTTTGGTCTTGGTGAGAAGGAAATGTACTTGAAATTTGCCATGCAGCCCTGCTCAGAACCCCCCACTGTGAGGCTTCATCTGATCATGGTCTCACCTGTGTGAATCACTGATCATCAAAGCAAGGTGAGTGTTAACCTTCTATTGAACTACATTCTTTATTTATTTATTCATACATCTATATATGATATCGATATGATTCACTTCAGGGGTCTGCGGTCGATTAGAGACAATATCGTAGTCCCTTTTAACAAAATCGGTTACATTTATATCAACTCACCAAGAGCAACTAAAATGGGATTTGCCAATGTTATTACTGATGTTTGCCATACATTTAAATTAAAAGAAATGGACCTCCTGCTGTTCACTTACATGTTAAAGCAATGTTTGAATGTTTAGAAGGAGGTGCACTTGAACTGAAATGGTGGTATAGATGCGCATGACAATTTCAAAATGAAGGCGTATCTTAAAGATGACGACATATATTAATGTGATCACTTCGCATCGACGATATTGGATCTTTTCCATAGAACCCTAATATATATGTGGGTGTGTTTGTCCTCAGTTTCATTCATCTTCATCAGATCAGCATATCTCTATATAAGATGTGGAAAATATGAGATACGAGCTCTGTCGCTGCAAAACCTATTTAAGAAAGTGATGAATGTTGTTGTTAGTCAATCCTGATTCAAGATCAACATTATTACTCTGCTAATTTCAAGTTTGGTTTTACAGTCAGGTTTTAAAAAAACATTTAAATACTCCAAGATGCAGATGTCCCACTCAGTCATGTTAAGCAGCTCACAATCAAAAACAAACCTCTCCACATCACTCACTCATTACTGTTATTCAGGGATGCAAAACACGCCTTGGTCCTTGTACTCCACCGTGGAAGATTAGAAAAGGTTCCCCTTGATGATCCTCTGTAGCGATTGTCCACATTAATTTTATACGCTGGACAATTACTATCCCAGCTGAGCGCCCAGCGTACGTGTGTGTGAAGTTGTGTGTCTGCGCATACATTTTGCGGCGGTACAGATGCTGGTAGGCATTGTTCATCATTTTCTATGTCACCAGAGCATCTGCCTGCTCACTCCTTCAGGCACTGCGGTTCAATCAACAACAGCTGGTTATTACAGCAAAAGGAGGAGAGCTGGCTCGCCTCTTTAGGCTCCAACAGGCTCCAGCTGAAGCCTCAGTGGTCCAGAGCCTGTGGCTTCACAGCTAAAGAGCATATTTCAATTGTTTTTTTGTTTTTTTTTTCATTCAAGACTTGCCCTGTAACAAAACATTGGCATTTTATGTGGTTGACATTTTTCATTTATTCGTAGGGCGAACGCAATATTCTGAGGATATGAGTTGAATAAATCTCGGTGTTATGGGATTTTCAGCTGCAAAATAATTCATATAGTGTCTGATCAACTTTGAACCACAGACAGGTCTACTTTAATAATTTTAGCTTTTTAACTTTTTGATATTTCATTCCCTAACAGAAAGCAAACACTAGTTTTATCATGTTTGGCACAAATCTCAAAGAAGATTGTTCGCCAATCGCACATTAATTTGCTTGCACCGCCAAGGTTTAACGACACAACAATAAGCCCTGCCATGATGTATTAATGACCATAAAAGAGGTTTCACCCATCAGCAAAGCTTATCTTTCCATGAGGCTCGCCAGCTTCCAGAAAGTAAATTATTAACAATGTACCTCCATGATCATTACGGTTATCATCCTATCAGTAGATATAAATTACTCCCGGTGGCCTGTATTTTTTTTGTTAAATCCACAGTGATCTATTTCAGTACAAACATGCTCAGAGCAAGAAATCCTCTTTTTTTTCTTTTTTTACCACACTTTTTACCGTTGCCTCTGCATGGTGTCATTTAAACACTTCGACATCAAACACTGTCAAATTGTAAAATATAACCTTAATATACAAAATTAAACTGGCTGGCTGATATTACAAAAAAACCCTTACGCATGTCATCGTTGGTGATTAGTTTAGGGCTCATCTGTGTGATGGTTTAATTTGTGATAGAAAACACCCATTGGTAAACAATGGGATGGATTAACATGAGACGAATTAATGTTTCTGCCACAGGCTGCATGAGAAGCTACAAGTATTGGTTGGTGAACTTTAAAAAGAAAAGTCGCTGTCTGAGCTCATAATCGCTGCTGCTTACAACACGAGGGAGATAACAAGCTAATGAAATTGCTCCAGGTGACTCTCGAACACGATCCAATTGATAGCGACGATACAAAAGAGATCTGCACAAATGAATGTTGATAACATGGGGCGGTCAACAAAATTGATGTATTTGTGTTTTGTTGTAGTAATGGTTTGTGCTTAAATATGCAAGTAAGTGGCAGTATGGAGCACAGCTATTACTCACTCCCATTTGGTAAAACTGAATTGATATAATGGACTTAATGTTACATATGAAAACGGGTATGTCCATCTAGATTTTACTCTACTTTTTCCAATGCAGGAAAGACATAGAGATCTTAGAGTGCAAGATTCTTTGTTCTTCACCTTTGTGTGAAATCAGGGTGATCACAAAGCAACAAGACAAACTGGGCCTCAAAATAATCTCGCCTGACACTAGCCTGTCTGTGATGTAGTTTTAAGCTCTTGGAGATGAGGCATTTCTTCAGACGGCACAGCAGGGAATGCAAATGCACCCGAGAAGATTTCTCCCCGTCAGGCTTGTGGAATACTGGAGTTAATTTTATTATCTTACTTCTTATTCATGTGTCATAACATATAAATGTCGGACTTTGTAGAATTGCGTGAAAAGCAGTGTGGTCGAGGAGACGTTTCATAATTCTAACCCCACAAGTTGAAGGCAATATTACGTTTCAAGGGCAATATTTTGAAACCACAAAATGAGGCTAAGCAGATTTATAGTTTCACCCATTTGGTTTGAGGGAAATTAAGCCAAAAATGTGTGAGGGAAATAAATTCAATTCAATTGATAAAATAGGTGCAGGAAATATCTGGCTACTGATGTCATGCAGAGCTATTTGTCATAAAGAGAGCTTAATTTACATATATTTATTGTATTTCCGTATATTCTATTATTTATTTTGGCTGTGTGCCAAGTGCCGCTTTCCTTTATTCCATATCCTAAAAAATTATAACAACTTCCCATCATTAGTGATGAGTTCAAATATTTACACGTTTCATTTGGACTATTTTCGGTATGATTCACACATTGCTGTAAATACATAATTGCATTAATCATGTCTGACATGTATATAAATATAATTAATCATTTTGTTTTGATAAACATTTCTAAAAATAGTAGAAAATGCTTCAGTGCAGTCGTTCGTCTCTACATATTAGCTAATGTGTCAGAAACGGCTTAAAAGTGTACATTTTAAAGTTAATAAACCTCAAAAAGGTTGCAATAGGCAGGAATGATTTGTTGATATGCAGATGAAGTTCTGTACATGTGGTAAACATTTGCATAAAGATCATAAATACACATGAAGCAAGTGGGAGTATTTGGGAGGACTCATTCTCTCTATCTTGCTCATAGTATGTGCGTGTGTGTGTGTGTGTCTGTGTGTGTGTGTGTGTGTGTGTGTGTGTGTGTGTGTGTGTGTGTGTGTGTGTGTGTGTGTGTGTGTGTGTGTGTGTGTGTGTGTGTGTTGCTGTCGTCATCTACACCAACATTCAAGGTGAATCCAGATGGCTGGAAAAGGACCAAATGCTCTTCCTGTCTCCTCTTTGTGTTTTGCTGTGATATCCAATAAGAGTCTGTTATTGCTCCACTTGGTCATTAGACAGATTTCACAGCCCGACGGGGTCTCTCAATTAAAACTGATGTTTATTATTGTACTGTCCCACTGTGTAATATTGCGGCAAGGATTGTTGTTGTTTGGGCAATTGTTTCTGCGAAAGGGGGGCATATCTGTAAGGTCAGGAACCGACTGAAACAAGCAGCTATGCCAACGTATTTATATTCTATTCAACCAATGATAGAATGACATGTCAAAGTGAATGGAAACTGGAGGACACAGGGATTTGATTGGCTGCGTCTCTTAATTAACTGTCTATTTGACGGACAGCTCAGCGCCTGTTCAGGAAATATAATGCGGGTAAACATCAGGTCAAGAAAGAACTGTGGTGGGTGGTGACTATCCAAGCGAGCAACTCCTTTTGTGAGATTTCTCATCAGTGTCAAGCGTGTAGCAAAGCTTGTTGACGCAATCGAACCAAAAACCTGTTAAAAATTCACAATGGTGCAATTTTGAAAATAAATAAAAATAGCACAGCATTGTGCCTGTGAAAAATACTTTTTAAAGGACTTTTGTGAAAGGCCAGCTAAGCGGAGAGGTTTCTTCTCCCTAAATGTCAGCAGACTGTCTGCTAGACGTTCTTTTCTCATCTGCTCAGACGGCCACAGTCGTCTTTGCGTTTGTCTTTTCACTGCCCTCTCTCCTAAATGCCCATATCTGTAAATTGATTTGGAACCTTTTGGTTAGTAGCTTCTTGTCATTACCAGCCTCGGCAGTTCACCCTGCTGAGAGACGCTGGCACATTATCTAAAGCAAGTGCCCACTCTCGGCGTCCCCCCCCCACCCCCACGCTAATCAGCTTATCAGACACCGATAGTGTGAGCTTGAATGGGCTCCACTAATGGCAGCTTCTTCAAATAATGGTCTTTTTTACTCGTACGGTTACATTGAGAAATACGTTGCACTAAATGAAGCATGTACTGTTTATGCGTGTGCCTTTAAGGATTCAGATTTCTAATTTCATTAGTTTTCATTGATTTAATTTATACGCTGGGCCTTAAATTTTTTATATGCGATAAAAAAAAGTGTGCGTCAGTATTGGGCCCGTGTAATAAACCTGGCCCTTTTTTTATGTGGTGCACAGTGCCTTTTATTTGATCAGTGGGAGGCATAAGCACAGAACGTCAAATATCAATATGTGGGTTGTTACTCTTTCTTGTGTCGGTGTGCTCCTTCCTGATACTGAACCAGCAGCTAGGAATATTTCTTGAACATCGCAGCCCAAAATAGACCTCTCTCACTATGCTGATTAGAATAATAATCAAGTTAGACACACTGTAGTATGACAACATTGCAGTGCAACAACATTGTGCATCAACATTGTTCCGTGATAGCGTGGAGATTTGATGATCCCTATTGTGTCAAATTAAAGATAATTTCTCAATACCAATAATACGTAAATGTAAGTACAACATCTGACACTTTCTTATCTGAGATAAAATGCTTTTCTAGATTGTCACAAAGCTCTCTTGGTGGCTACATATGTCTGGTAGTAAATTGCCAGCGTTATGTCTCGAATAGTAATTGAGCAAATGATAAAATGCAACTGCTTCCATCTGGACATAGTACAGCATATGGTAAGCATGACAGCCAAGCAGCCAACTTCAAGCCAACAATCAGTAAGTGTTATGTTTTAACCACAGAGACAGGCAGTCTTGTCTAATCTGATTTATTAAGTGTCCTGAAATATAATTTATTATATATATATACATATATACTATTGTCAATAACTTCCACAAAAAGACCAAAACCTTCATAATTGATTCTACTGACATGTATTTTCTGTGCATCCAAAGTCAGATATATTATTCCTCTGTGACCATAGACCTCCATTGTTATCCCAAAAACTTAAAAACACAACAATGTGACACACTATTGCACTGGGTAACATATAACAACATTAAGATGAGCAAGCACACTGTAGTTTATTTCAAATTAATCCCACATGCACCGTCCTGCAGCAACAAACCCACTACCGCATTAAACATGTATTATTCTGTTTGAGATAAACTACAGTTGTTTTTAGTTATATTATAACTATACATTTGTCCCATGTTTCGAGATGTACAGTATGACTTTAGTAGAAAGGAATAGGCATGAGTGACACAGACAGGCTGGTGAAGTCAGACAGTGTTGAGAGATGCACTTGGACATTGTTGATTCTGGTCTTTTCATGAGATTTGTTGAAAGTAACAAACTATTGCATATCTTCAGCCTGATCCATTAAAGGGCCATTGTGAAGAATTTGGTGGCATCTAGTGGTGAGGTTTCAGATTGCAAATAACTGAAACTTCTCGTGTGCCACCATAGGAGAACTACGGTGGCCAATACGAAAAAGCAATTGGCAATATGTGTTTGGTTCTTCCATTTTTGGGCTACTGTAGAAACAGGGTGGTGCAACAAAGCATATTCTCTCAAAAACTAAATAATTGTTAGTTGTAGTCAAGAAACGTTCTTATTAATATTACTGGTTTTTCATGTTGCATTCCTGTCAAAAATAAATAAATGTGGATGCATGTTAACCATCAGAAAGTTAAGCCGTACAGAGAAAACAGAAGCTCTACCCATAATTGCAGGGTTGATGTGATAATGTGACAATCTTTGACATATTGTTTCCCACCTGCTTAAACTGTAACATGTAGAGTCGTGAGTCAAAATGAATAACTTTGCAGCTGACAAGCAAAACCTGCACTAATCTCATGTTCACTCGTTTCTAATTGGAGCTTCAGAAGCCTTTGACCCTGACTCCGTGTTAATAACAGAGAATTGCACACGTCATTTACAGGGAAAAGCTGTTAAAATTCACAGGGACATTTGTAGAACGCATTATCTAATTTCATATGTGACGTCTGGTGCAATAGGTCACCACGATACATGAATACAATCAATGTAAGTGATGCATAGAAAAGCTGTAACTAATGCAGAGCTGGTCTTGTTTTTTTCTGGGAGTAAAGTAAATACTCTAAATTCCTCAGGCATCGGATTGTGGCACCTGAGTTGGAAAGGACTCATTAGATGGGGATCAACCAGCTTATTCCCCTTCATTCGATTTACAATGGCCTATCTCTGTTTGTAGAATTTGCCTACATGATAGCACTGTCAGATATAACCAAGATAAAGTGTTGGTGCTGCGTCGGGCATATCTACAGGGATTCAGTCTGTGTGATTATGGCTAAATCTTGTTTCTTTATATACCCAGCCGCTGATTTTATCCCCCTGTATCTCCTCTCTCTGGGTGCATAACAGAATTTGGAATGGAAGAAGACCTCATGATAGATATGAGAAAAGTTAAACACATGAATAATTTATTATTTTTCTATGGTGACTTCAATTCCTCTGTGATCTCTGTGACTGTTTTCTTTTTATTGTTTGCTAATGCGCAATTTATAAGCATGACATAATCTCTAAGTATCCCAAGCTTTGTATTTTTCTTCAGTTAGTACAAGATAAAATAATCATAAAAAAGGTTAGAGTGAATGGAGCTCAGGTATCTGCAATCTTCAACAAGTCTTGCAAATACAAATCACAAAAGTTCTTGTTCTTGATTTGTTATCATTTGTGGCCTCCACTACCATCAGAAATCATTGTTAAAAGATCAATCCATTCTAATATGTAACAATATTTAAGGGTTGGTTAGGTTAACAGAAAGATGAGGAGTATTTCATTAAGGTAAATGAAACATTGTAGTTACGGTTAAAATGACTTGATTTGTTAAGATCAGGGGAACTTCATCACCGTGGTTACTTACAATAATAAACACATGGTTTAGGGTAGAGAACGATGGTGGTCATGGTTAAAAGAAACAGGAAGTAGGAAACAGGAACCAAACAGCGGTCTCCAGTTCGAGTTTTGCTTTCTCCACCCAACCATGGATCCCTCTTTTATGATGTTAAATTCAAGCAAAAAATGTAAGGTAAAATATAGTAGATTTTCCCTGACTGCAATTTGACAACTGTAACTTGTCGTAAAGTGCACATAGCCTCTTGTGTGTGGAAGTGTTTTTGTTCTTAAACTGATGATTTTTTTTTAATGGTACTGTATTGAAGAATAACCATCTTCACCCACAAAGAGTAAACAATAGACGGAGCGATCGCTAACTGCTGTCATTAGTAGATATCAGGGTTTTTGACAGATTTCAGATTGGCGTTTGGCCAGTTTGTATGTATCATATAAATTTACTTCTTTGTGCTTCTGGATATTTGCCTGGTTTACTCAAGATTGCTGATATTAAACAATTCCGCAGAACTCTGCCTAACATTAGATAACCAAACCTTTTTTAGTTATTATAACATTATCCTTTATTAGAAATTACACACAGATTAAGGGATTTTAGGTATATGAATTTAAAACTAGTTAAATAAATATTGAAAAGCATATGTAACATGTTAGTAAAATATAGACTACTAAAGATTAAGCCGCCCTTCCTAAGTTAAAATGAGCAACCATGCTGTGCAGAGCTGCACGAATAGAAACTTAAAATAGAACAGCACACTCGTATGCTATTTGTTTTCAATATTTATACCGTTGAACATGAAGTTTCGGCTGACACATTAGAATGGGATTGAAAACTTGTGTCAAGATTGTAGTCATGTTTAAATATTCAAAAATTGAGACTGAGCCTGAAACGTCAGAAGTGAAAACGTTACATACCAATTCAACTCCCTGACCTCCACAACTTTACTTTCTACTGCATGACATCAACATCACAGCACTTCCTGTATTACATTTTATACTATACTGCAAGATTGTCCAGTATGAACATGAATCTGGGAGATAAGAGCCTGGTTGCAGTGATTATTCTTATTATGTTTTAATTATTTTACAGATTTTGTTTCATATAACAGTTTTTAACTTACTAAGCAAAGTCTGAATTTCAGAAAAATACGGGAGGCTCTGTGTTTACTGGCACCAAGATGTATTAACAGAGCAAGAGTGACACTTTCATTAGAGTAACAGGCGGTTGTCTTAAATACAGTGTCACATTGGTACTTTGGATTCTGATGTGTCTGTGTGTGTGCGATGTGTGTGTGTGTGTGTGTGTGTGTGTGTGTGTGTGTGTGTGTGTGTGTGTGTGCGTGTGTGTGTGTGTGTGTGTGTGTGTGTGTGTGTGTGTGTGTGTGTGCGTGTGTGTGTGTGTGTGTGTGTGTGAGCTGGTATCAGCTTTATAGTTTCATGAGTTACACGAGTACATTTCCAAGTAACCGGACCTTAAAAGGGCAAACAGTGAATTCTAATAATATTGCAATGTAATAATTTCAACATTCTCTGTGCAAGTTTTGGCTCTAAAAAAAAAAAGTTTCCTTTCTTTATTTCAACATCTTTATCAAATTGCAGGTGCATGGACTCTGACGGTACCAGTAAGGGGTGACAGAAAACTGGAATGCTGATTCATGCCGTAATACACTAAAATACAGTTGTTAAATTATACCAAGCTGCTATTTTGCTCACATAATTCCCATAAAAGGTATTTAAATGTTAAATACCAGTAAACCAGATCTCTCAGTAGGCGCTCTGCGGGGTTTCAGAAAAAAGAAACTGAATGAAACCAGAACAACCAGAGACCATTTTTATGACACCCTGCCTCACACTGTGGCTAAACAGAAGAAGAAATGTTTGAAAGTAAATGTGACATATGGTTGAAACATAATGAGTGGTGCATCACAAGACAGACTTTCCTGCTATTTCTAAGTTAAAATGAGTCGTCAAGCGGCGAAGACTTATGGGAATCTGAATTAAATTTAAGTCACACACCTCTCTGCTATGTCTTTCCTATATTTATTACACGCTCAAGGACATTAAGATGAAGGATCGGCTCACACATTAGCATGAGAAATGTGAATTCCTGTGTGTATTTAGGCTGCTCCTCAGTACGTCTAAACACACAGTAATCAACTAATTATCACAATCTGCATGTTCCATCAGCCAAATAGATAATGAGCCAACATGTAAACAGCCATGATGGCCATCCAGCCATAAATGTCGATGTTCTATTTATAAAATGGGAGTGTCCTCTCCTCTCTGACAATGTCATTTAAACGGAAGCTTGCTGATTAAACTCCCCAAAAGAGAGTGTGTGACAGTGTGTGACAGTGTGTGAGCGGTGAGATGCCTTTTCACAGGAGATGCATTTCAAAGTCAGTCTTTCGGATGGAGCTATTAGCATCCCTGCCTCCTCCCTCACTCTGCATCGCACTTCCACCTCATCTCACCAGAAATGGGGTATGCAGTGAGAAATTTGTGCGTGCAGAGAGCGAATCTTCCACTTTGTAAATTAAAGGAGACAGGCCTTCACTGCTCAGCCTTAAAAAAATAAATAAAAAATGTGCATCTCTCCTAGCGCTGCTCAGTGTTAAATTTGAATGACTTTGGGAAAAGCGTTTAGTCCTAGATGACGTATTTTTCCACTAGAACGCGAGGTCGACGGAGTTTGACCGGATTTTAAAGAGTGCATTTCGCTCATAAAAGAAGTACACGTCCACAGACTATTAATCTTCAGAGGTGTCTGGGCGAGACAGTCGGAGTGTGTTTTCTTTTTCTGCTACACTGTTAACACCTCAGTCACGTTCCATTAAATATGAAGGAAGTTGCTGCACTAGTCTCTGGAGAATTCAACCACAAGGAAACTGCAAAAGGGGGCAGGTGTATAGATAACCCTGAATCTTAATAGATGGGTGTTTAGGTGCGAGGTAAAATTGGAAATGCTCATCTAATTTCATCCAGTGCATGACCTCTGCCTTTCTGGGGACTTTATTGCCTTTAGCTCGTCAAGGGTTTGATTTGGAGGCTGTTATTCCTGCTGATCGGAGTTCTCTACTGGCTTAAAGCAGCTTGTTGGGAATTGTAGCACGAATATATTTTCACTGTAAAGCCCGGATAGACACACAATTATTGCTGAGAGGGTGCAGCAGCTTCCGGACTTCACCTCTGCTACACCGAGAGCTGAAGATTTGTGAAACAGATTTTATAATTGTCATTCTGCTATAAGCTGGCCGTGATGCATTCAGGTGTAGCAAAAGCTGATTCCGTCTTTGTTAATATTCATGAGAATTGCAGAGAAAAGTAACTGTCAAGGCTGCAGCTATAATTTTTGTATAAATATTAAGTTATTTCTGAGGCAAACTCATGAACCGGGATGTGGAATGACTCCATTATTTGATGAACGAACAGTGAGTGTGTTTCCATGAAAAGTTGAGCAAGATTACAGATTATGAATCCTGGTAATCAATAAAACAGTGAACAGAGTATACCATTGTTTTGTAACAAAAATGATATTACATGCAACTTTTGTGTAAAGATACAAGCTGCATGTGTCTGTGTCACCAGTGTAAACTACCCCATTATATGACATTATATTATTAAAAAGAAGTATTTTGATTCATGTCTCCATTCACTTAATTAATACACATAGAGTATGACAGTGCAAGCAGAAAGGATAGGAAATATAAAAGGTGTTTATTGTACAATGCATCAATATCTAAGCTCCCGCTGCTATATCTAACGCTCATGTTAAAGTGATTTCACACTGTAGAGAACTGGGAGCTTATCCAAGAAATGAAAGTGGGATATAGCTGCACTCATATTGGTCGAGTATGAAACAATATTTACGAGTAATTTGTCCATAAAATGAAAGAAAAAATTGAATCTCTCTGTGTTGGTCTGATGTGGCTTATCTTTGAAACCCAGTTCTTATAATCCAGATGATGGAAGTTGTTCTCTCTGAAAGGCTTAAGATAAACTAAAAGGAAAACACATCAGCTCCCTCACATCCCGTCACCATACACAAGACCGTGTCTAGTTTACTGACGTGAGAGTGCCACCTGCTGATTTGAAGCGTGTCCAGCATCCACCCGACCTCTCTACTATATTGGCCCCTGTGTGTCAAAATGAAAAACACAGCCTGTCGTTTTACAGGTAAACAGCAGCTTCAGCTGGTTTTTACAACAATTTATTAAGCTATTGCTCACTGTTTATTCTAAAGGTCTCCGGGGAAAAGGAAAGAGTGATATTAGAGGCGGAAGACCCTGAATGCACCGGGTGTCTTTTAAGCAGCCTGTTAATGATGAAGGACCTGAGGGGATGCTCCTTTTTTAAGAAAAGGGTGCAGAAGAGCTAGATGCAGCCATTAATAAACTGACCTGGAAGAGGAAGACTCCAGGAGAAAATGGCCTCTCTTTTACACATATACGCTCTTAAATGTTGCTTTTTAAGGAGCCACATTTATTTTCATTTTTCTATGGACGGTTGGTTCTTTTCAATGTTTATACTATATATATATATATATATATATATATATATATATATATATATATATATATATATATATATATATATATATCACACCACAGGCTGGCAAAAGAAACAAACCCCAGGATGCTTTAATAATCTTGTAAATCTTGGCACTCATAAAATAATAAACATTCTCGATGTCTGTATCCTCTCCTTAGACGCGCACATTTTTATGTGCATTTTTATGATGTACCTCTTTAAATGTATTGCTCAATACCCATGGTAGTATTCTCCTCCGTAGAGCATTGGCACAGCAGGTTTTTTAAGATTAAATAATGATTTACAGTGAATGTCAATGTGTAGCTAATTGCATGGGGTGTGATTAAATAACTGTTGTTGTGTGTACTAGCCTGCGCATGCTATTTTCTGCTGGTAATATAAAAGAGCTATAGTCTTTTGTTTCTTTTAGTGAGAGGAGGGCTGGTTGCTTGGAAACACTGTATGCCTAGAAAGTTAACAAACAAAACAAAACCATAATAATAATAAAAATAAACATCATACAAGTCAATCAAATTCTGGGATTTTTTTTCCTATCAGCAAACTTCTTTTGCATGAAAAAAAGAACCGCAAAAAATACAGAAATTGGGAAAGTGTCACATAGTTGAGTTATTTTAGTTTAAATGTCACATAGTTGAGTTATTTTAGTTCATTTAATATATAAGGTATGCTGATTATTTGATATCAGCATTAAAGGGCATGAGAGAAATAAACATGTAAATTTAAGATGTTGTCAATTTGCACCTTTCTCTGCTACTTGAAAAATGTGTGTCATATAGTGACTTATGTAATTTGCTTTAAAGCAAAAATCACAATAGCTGATGAACCAGAAATCCCCCATTTATTAAAGTGACACTCAGCCAGGACTGTTCCTCCCAGGCTTGTATCAATGTGGGCTTTGGTTTATGATCTAATGGCTTGTCACTAAAATTGAAAAGGTCATTAATAATGCGGCAGCATTTGCATTTTGCTTTGCTGTCATTTTCATATTGCCCCTCTGGTTATTCACTCTGTTTACGACATTAAGGAGTCCACTTCTGTGAATTCCTGTTTGCAATATGATTTGAAATCATGATACAATGGGTGCTGTGTTACATTGTATGCCATCAGTGATTGTATTTTCTCCACCATCGACCCCCAGCTGTTTCAAATGAAGCTATATTGAACGTGAGACAGCAGCTTAGGTGACTAACACTCACTTTGTTTCAAATACCAGAAGTGCACACGGATGCACTTATCTCCTGATCGGTAAGCAGCAACACTTCCTCCTACAACAACGGCACGATTAAGTAATGCTGCAACACCCTAACCCATCATGAAGCCGGGAACCAATTTAGATTTGTGTAGGAGGCTGAGAGCTGGAGCAGTATTTGAGGCTGGATGGGACTGGGAAAATATATTTGTTTTGTTACTTTTCTGTTTCACACATTGTAAGAATACAACTCATATGGAAATAATGGACAAAACGTATCTGACCTTTGTACGAGACATTAGGTTTTCTAGAATATATTACAGTGCATGGCTGGAACATCTGAGACTCCGTAATACAAATATTCATAGCTTAGAAGCCAGGTATTCTGTACTGTCAAAAAGGTCAAGACGGCCTTCTATTGGTCACCAGTGCAGCCTCCTAAAAAAATTATGCACATTCACTTTGCCTTCGCCATAATTTAATGTACAAATTTTGCTCTGAAATCTCACTGGTTTTATTAGCTGGTTTGACCAGGCCTGTATGTGAAAATATCTAAACGCTACTATACAGGAGTCTCCTCTAATTGCCTAGCAACCTCACAATGAGGACAAATGTCCAGGAAGATAGAAAGAATGCCCCATAAAAACTACTTTCACACCTTTATATGAATTTAACGACAATAATTCATAAGCTTTAGAAAGTCACAGAGAAAGTAAATATTTACTGTATTAAATATATGAAAAAATAAAGTTCTGTTTTTTTATGCTAAATAGTGATGTTGCCATTCAAAACAACAAAACAAGCTTTCCTCTACAAGTCAAAGTATATTTTCATGTTTGGATATTAAACCCCATGCACACCCTGAGGTAAGATACGGTAGCTTGAAAAAGCCCAGACCACATCATTTTTTCTAATTGCCCACTCACAGACTTTAATAACAATGATATGTTAGAGATAATGAAATAGATTACAAAATGAAGCCCTTTCCCATGGTTTTAAGTAATCGTACTAAGCTAAGCTAACATAAACAGCTTCTAATCTAACTCTCTGTGAGTAAGCAAATAAGTTTAATTCCCCGGAATGTCAATAATTATATTGCCTTCATTTGGAATGATGTGATCATTTCTTAAATTGACTTGTACTGGAGAGTTTACAGTCGCCTGGAAATCTAATGTTCAGCAGCTTCTTTTGGCATAAATGGGGCACGGAAGTCTCACTTGTAAACTGATTTAGTCGTGAAAAAAAAAAAGTGTAAAATAGTGATGCAATGTAGTTTACAGGAGACGATGCTCAGGCTCCTCTCATGCACCTAATAGCTGCCGAGTGACTTAAAGGGAGGCGCTAATTCGAGGGATTTATCACAAGACGGATGGGAGCGGAAGTGTTAGGAGACCTATGAGGGCCCCAGACAGCAGCCATAAATCTTGGTTCATGCATGAAACCACAAACATATTTGCATCTCTCATTTCGCCACGTGAAATTAGCTGTAAAACGTGATGGAGCAAGTCGGAGCCCATTCCACGGATCACTGGAGGAGAGTTGGCCATTTTCAACCCCCCAATTTCTGCAAATCTAATTTGAGGCACTGGCTTGGACGCTGAAGTGGAGTCATAATATCGAGGTATTACTCGCAAGGAAAACGTCACATCAGTCTGATGCTGTCTTGGTCTGCATGGACAGACACATGATAGGTAAATTACAGATCCGGAGCTGATGATGATGACACCTTTTTATTCATATCAGAGCGAGACTCAGAAATGTGAGAAATGTGTGTGTCTCTATTGATTTGTTTGCGTGTGTGTGTGTGTGTGTGTGTGTGTGTGTGTGTGTGTGTGTGTGTGTGTGTGTGTGTGTGTGTGTGTGTGTGTGTGTGTGTGTGTGTGTGTGTGTGTAGTGTATAAATTAGTTCACTGGTTGCCTGGGGAATATGTGCTGGCTGCTGTAATTGGTGAAGGTATTGTTTTCTCTCCGTCAGTAAATACAGGTATATAGGCTGGAGGCCCGTATGAAAAAAAACAGTTTTCTGTACCCATAATGCCATTTGTCTTCTTGATGTGTGATATTGCTTGGCAACCACATTGTTGTGGTATTGGTGTTGTTCCCTGTCAATGTGCAGGTTATTTATTATTGTGGTGAGATTTTGTTGTTTGTTGCTGTTGTCAGTTTTCGTATGAAAAACTACATCCATATTCCTTTTTCTTGTACTAAAACTTTACTAATTATGAGGCGTTTTTATGTATTTGACATTTTACGTGAAATTCACTATGCAATTATGATAGCACACGAGGAGCAGATGGTACACAAATACGTCTTTACATAGAAAGTTACTATTTAATGAATAAAACATATCAATTATGCAAAACAAGGCACTGGCTTGGTGTGAAAAGGCTTTTTCTTTTATGCTAAATATTGATGTTGCCACTCAAAACAACAAAACAAGCTAAGACAAAACATATTTTCATGCTTGTATATTCAACCCCATGCACACCTTGAAGTAAATTATGGTACTTTCAAAAAGCCCAGACCACATCATTTTTGTTTTTCTAATTGCCTGCTCATAAGAGTGATATGTTATAGAAAAAGAATCCTGAAATAGCGGATGAGTCATTTGCGGTGATGACAGTCCACTTAATTTGGTTGTACTTTTCAATTATGACCACTTTTATAAACATGTCTTCTCCTCTGAGTTTTATTTGAAATTCCATTAAGCACCCAACTGGAAAATAAATTACAGTGAATTGAAAGGGTTCTCTAATGCCTATTCAAACGGAATGAGACATTCTCAATCATTTATAATTACCCAAAAAGATTTTCTAAAAGATTTCCCCTCTGATGCCGATGTGACTTTACAAATTGCTTCAGTAATGCGTGATTCGTATATCTTATATTGCAGATTTTCACTTTGCTTCCACAGGAAGGTCATTCTGAAATGATTCAAACTGGAGAACAGTGTCTTTGTTGATAATCTTCTTGCTATTGTCAGTAAATAATTTGATAAGGTTTCAGGTCAGTGCAGCTTGAGTTGATGTAGCCAACAGGAGCGACATAGTTTGCCTTGACCTCAGCATTCATTGTGAATTATCTAAAACAGTCTCAGAGAGAGGCTTGCTATATTTTTTGACCTGCATAGTTCCAAGTATATTTAAATACTAAAATGTAGAAGCTAATGGAACAAAAGGATTATATTCCATATTTGACATTGTCAGCTATTTCTCCTGCAAACAGTCAGTTCGGAAGAGATATACTTGTAAAAGTGGGATATGCTTAATAACAAGGCTATGATTTTTTTTGTTGTGTATGAAAATAAATATTAATATATATATAATTTAATATATTTTTTGTATGTCTTGTCTTTTCAGTGGCGCTGTAAAACTTCTAATGCACGTTTGCTTTGTAGCTATGTTGTTAAATAATAAACATACTGTTTAAAAGTAAAAGGCTGTGTTTTTGGATTTGACATATTTCTCAATTAACGGTCCAGCTGACAGGGGAAGGGCAAGACTAGGAAACTGAATATTAAAAAGTAGATCCATGGGAAAAAAACAAGTAACCAAAGTATAGTATGGTACTCATAATATATATATATATATATATATATATATATATATATATATATTCAGTTTATTTTGTATAGCCCAGAATCACAAATTACAAATTTGCCTCAGAGGGCTTTACAATCTGTGCACATGCGACATCCTCTGTCCTTATATATTATGAGTACCATACTATACTCATATATATCATTCACATCCATTATGTGAGGTGGAGTAAGTTGCTAGATAGTGCTGTCCTGCAAAAGTGACTCATAGCACAATAAGAGCTCTGAAACAACAATCAAGACGATGGTCAAGCCTTAGCAATGCAACGAGCAGACAGAATGGAGACAGTGAGAGTTATCACCTAAACATATATATATATATATATATATATATATATATATATACCATATATATACCTATATTCTCAATCATAATGTAAGCGCACTTACAAATAGTTGCATCATCACTGAAGATGTGTGCGCACTTGGGGCTAGGGTGCAAACTCAATATATTATATTTCATATAAATCAAGCCTACACACAATGTAGTGCGCGCTCGCACATCATGTATAATATTGAATATTGATATTCAACAGACACTTTAGGACTGCGACCTGCGATCATGGCGCTTTGGAGACCATCACCACAAGCAGTGCTTTATTATTTGACTGGCACAGCGGCCTTTTTTCCGGAAAACGTGCATTATGCAGAATGAAAGTGCACAATGTGTTGATTTGGTAATTATGTGTGTTCCCAAATATACCGTAATATACAAAACATTGGCAGCAGCGGCGACTATAACCTCAGTGGGCACGGTGGCCTATTAGGTTTTAAACAACTTACCTTTTAATGATTGCATTACTGGAAAAACTTGGATAAACTTCATAAATCATATAAATCCATATCTGACTCAGGAGCGCAATCTCTGCGCCAAACACCAAGCAATTAGTTGACATGCCTCCAGAAAGGCTTGTTTTTTTTTTTAACCAAATTGACCTTTGCTGGAAGTCTTCAGTTGCTCCAATATTAAAAAGTTTATTTTGATATTGGCTTTGGTGATTAATAAGTAACCACATCCTCCTAGCTTGTGATTTGTGTCACTTACAGGTGGAACTTGTCTTATAATGAGCGACAACTAAGCCCACCACTTAGAGTAAAGTACTTTTAATGTCATTTTCCATGTGGAAGAACCCGGAAGAGCGAAGATCCGGGTCATTTTGTTACCAGAAAGTTTGGAGTTTGTGTTGTTTTTCTTAAACTCTGAACACATTACCGACTATACAAATAAATTATATTAAAATTAAATTGGATCAAGCAGATTAAACATAAAATAACCATATTTTAAAACTAAACCATAAACAAAAACTGACTCAGCAATTGTTTAGAATAAATACATTTCATTGGTCATTGCTCCTTTCTAATACTACATAGAGATCTTTGGCACATTTGTATTTTATTATATTCATGGGCTTAACATAAAGTTGAGCTTCATTATATTGACACGTGAAGATGGGTTGGGTCTTTATAAATGTTGCTTTATGATTAAGGAATTTAGCTTAAATTAGTAAAACATTGACCATTGGATCCAAATTTTTGTCCTAATAAGACACCAAAAATAATAACATCATGATCGATATAATTGGCACTTTTTGGGCTTCATGCACCATCGAGCAACGTTCATAGTAATGAGCGGGGCTCCACCTCCAACGTGTGTCCAGTTCTCATTAAACCTCTCGGACCTCTGTACATTTATAGCTGTGCCACACATCACAGAGCTGAAAGCATAAAACATTTTTTTCGCAGCAACAGACGCAGCAGAACTCTCACATTCCAACACAAATCAAATAAGCAGGTTTAAAGGGTTTATTTCCCATGATTTGAATTGCTAAAATAAAATTCAAACTGATGCCCTTTTAAATCATATTTTTTAGAATATCTTCGAAGGCCCTAGGGCCTCCTCTCTGGCACACAAAGAGGCTCAACACACTGTATATACCTTGGACCTTGTGCTATTTAAATAGTTATCACTGGCCTTTGAAGGAGTATGTTATTGACACGGTAAGTGCACACTCAAAGCTGCAGGGTAAGAGGAAATCATTTCATGTCACACTCACCTATGCAGTTACAATCTCACTATAATTACACTCCATGAACTCACTTCTGTTCCTCATTAACAGTTTTCTAATTTATTTATGCTCCAACCAACAGCTTTCCCAGTCTCCTGCCTATATCCATCACTTATCTCTGTGTAAGTGCTGAAGTTTTGTGTTGAATAGCGTGCCAACAGAACACGGCCTGTACATTTATCTTTACTAAAGACAAACTCGGTAAAACTCTTCGGTAAATACACACCTGGCTGGTCAACTGTTGGGTAATGAATGTTACACCTGCTTCTCGTTTTTCATCCTGTTGTTTTAGTCTATAGATGTAAATTACTTTGGCCTCAGGGGCATGCTGACTTGGGAATTTGAGAAAGACAGTTTTAAAGTAACAAGTACTCACAGTAGTTCACTGAGGTTACAATGAGGATGTGGTGGTATGTAAAGCCCTTTAAAGATCAATGTGATTTCTCATTTGGGGTCGTATAAACTTCATGTGGGCGACTTGAAAATGTAGTTGTTGGTGTTCCCCAAGTTTGATTCATTATGTAACTGACAGCATGATGTGGGCTGTGTAGAGATCCGTTTTTTATATTTAAAAAATGGGTCTAATATGAATTTTATTTATTCAGAAAACATTTGGGAAAGTGTGTAAACATCTCAAGTTGTCCCTGTTTGAGAAGATGACTCACTCAAAACCATGAAAAAATAAACACAAAAATATTGGAAAAAAGAAACAGCCCACATTGTTTAACAACAGAGTATGTCAACACTTGAATAGCCGTCGCCACAGCAACCAGTCTGGTACAGGACAGAACTGAATCTTCACATAGCTTTACCAGCATTTTTAATTATGATTTTGGTTGGTGGGCCATTTTGCTCTATAGGCTTTTTTTTTTTCACTGATTCCAGCTCTGCAGAAGAAGCAGAAAAAACAATATGAGCAGCTATAGTCAGTATCTCCTTATTAGGGGATTTTAGGAATTATCTTCATTATATGTTATGTACCTATTAAGCCACTAGAGGGCGACATGCACTCTGATCATTTTAGGCGATTTAACTTATGTTTAATTATCTGACTACTACAATTTTTTGTGCTGTTGGTGAACTATGAAAATATATATTTTTTCTGTATAATATTGTTTATTCCACTTGTGTATTATTTTTTAATTAAAATTAATTTCCAGCAATCAATATCCACCAACAATTCTGTATTTTTGAGTGATATAGAAATTAAATTGTGTTGTGGTAAAACAAGCTGGTTTACCTTTTTCCCATCCCTCCCAACTGCTTTAACCCATGTCAGCGCAATGAAAATTGACACTTTGCCATATTGTAGTGTTAATAAGTACAGTCACATTATCCAATCAGGCTACATTTACTTTATTACTGTATTTTATTCAGACTATTCAAACCATCAGTTGTCTTTTTTCTTACATTCTGTGTCATCAAAAAAATCATAAAACAGATTTGGTTATCATGTAATGTCTTTGGTTCTAATTATGTTCTCCCTGTAATTCATCTCTGTGATGTTATGCTGTGGTTTACAGTATTTTGGTGCACATATACCTGTGTTTTTTGTTCACACATGCCTGTTGTAGTTAATGCTCAGTTATGCAAACCATCATTTCCACTATTATTGGATTTGTTGGTGAGTTTACTGGATTAACGCCAACACCATCAACACAATGGTTTTAAAAGATAATTTGTCATATATTTTTCCAGAACACTGACATGACAGAATGCACCTGTAGTATATGACTGATTGTGAAAAGAGTTTCTATTATTTTCTATTAGTACAATCAAAGATGAATGCAATGAGTAATCTAAAGCGAACCAAAATGTTGCCATTGTATTTAAGTCATCATGTATTAGAAACGTATTGTATAAGGTATTGCAATTATAGTTATAATAGTTTTTCTGTCTGTACATATAATATTTCAGTTATTGTGGATTCTTTACTGTTTTTATTGCTTATTTATAATACTTGTTTTTTATTTTATTTTATCTTGTGTCTCTTGTTTGCACTATAACCTATGCTGCTGTAATCCTTTAAATTTCCCCGCTGTGGGACTAATAAAGGATTATCTTATCTTATCTTATCTTATCTTATCTTATCTTACTTTGGATAAAAGCGTCTGCTAAATGACTGTAATGTAATGTATCTTATCTTATCTTATTTTATCTTATCTTATTTTATCTTAACTGGCTTAACTGGTTAAAGTGTGTTTTAATTGGAAAAACTCAAATAAAAACACCAGGAAAAGAAATCGAAAAAAAGGTTAAGCAAAAAGGGCATTTATTTAGTCAGAGGGCAGAATGGCAGGTCACCACCTGGGGTCAATATGCACCAGTGCCTAACCTTTGACCTTTGAATGCATTTTTTCACAGAACGAGGACTGAATATCAATCTATTTCATAAGGAATATCCAACAGTGCTCTCTTTGTTGCTAGTTTGGACAAGAGGAACAATTAAATGGACTAACTGCAGGCTGTATTGTTGTTAGACAGACTTTGAATACTGTGAACCTATGCAAAAACTAAAATGATAATTTTGTTATGTGTTAAGTGTTTTTTTTTTTTTATTCCAATATCATTAGTAAAATGTTTCAACTATTGGGTTAGATACTTAAATACAACAGCATTTGGTTGGATCACTTATTTTTTAAAACAGGATGTCAAATCACGGCGGTGCTTTTGAGCTTCCGTGCTTTTATTTTGAAGATCCGCAGGCAGATGGTGACGTCACAGGAACGATGAAGTGCCATTAATTGGTCATTTTGTTACCAGAAAGTTTGGAGATTGTGTTGTTTTTCTTAAACTCTGAACACATTACCGACTATACAAATAAATTATATTAAAATTAAATTGGATCAAGCAGATTAAACATAAAATAACCATATTTTAAAACTAAACCATAAACAAAAATTGACTCAGCAATTGTTTATTCCAATATCATTAGTAAAATGTTTCAACTATTGGGTTAGATACTTAAATACAACAGCATTTGGTTGGAGCACTTATTTTTTAAAACAGGATGTCAAATCACGGTGGTGCTTTTGAGCTTCCGTGCTTTTATTTTGAAGATCCGCATGCAGATGGTGACGTCACAGGAACGATGAAGTGCCATTAATTGCCCTCCAGGTAATCAGCTGGCTACGAAGGCTCACGTGGTACGTGGTCACTGAGCAAGTGAGGTAACTCGCATGAGCTGAGTGGTTTTTGGGGCTGTTTGTTCTCGCTGGTTGTCTTGCGGTCATGGCGTTCATACTCTGCGCTGTCTGCATACTGGCTGCTTCTCTTCATGACTGTGGTGAGTACCGCCTGTTTTAGTGTGTGTGTGTGTGTGTGTGTGTGTGTGTGTGTGTGTGTGTGTGTGTGTGTGTGTGTGTGTGTGTGTGTGTGTGTGTGTGTGTGTGTGTGTGTGTGTGTGTGTGTGTGTGTGTGTGTGTGTGTGTGTGTGTGTGTGTGTGTGTGTGTGTGTGTGTGTGTGTGTGTGTGTGTGTGTACCTGACCTGCACCAGCATGTCTGTGCTACCTACAGCACTGCCTTATTGTTTTAAAACAGAAACCAAAATCCAGATGTTTATTCCCTCTAATCTACTTCCCCATACAATGTTTACACCAATCTGCTAAACAAACACATATATGTGTGTGTGTTTATATATATGTATGTGTAGATAGATAGATTATATTCCTTTATTGATCCAAATGGGGGAAATTCAAGTGTTACACAGACACAGACAACATAAATACACAGACAATAAATACACATACTATACAACTACACAGACAATAAATACACATACTATACAACTACACAGACAATAAATACACATACTATACAACTACACAGACAATAAATACACATACTATACAACAAAATAAAGATAGAACAGGATAGATAGATATAGAGAGAGTACAGAACAGCCTTGGAACTGAGTACGTGTTTACCTACAGACAGGCAACCATGCACAAGAAAAGGAGGCTTTGGCACACCCATGTTAGTCTTACTACTCAGCATTTTCCAACACAGAAGGAGAGCAGGTTGCAGAACCGGACATACCCATAGATGCCTTATTGCCTCCCTTCTGGTAGTGGGGAGGTACAGGTTGATAGATAGATATGCGTTGATTCTTCTACACTCTCATTGCATTTTACAAAGGTAATAATAAAATTGTGTGTGTGTGCAGAGGGGGACCTGCGCTTTGCCTCCTACTATGGGGACCACATGGTTCTGCAGAAGTCTCCAGAGAGCGCTGTGCTGTGGGGCTACGGCCCTGAGGGGACTCAGGTGACCATCACCCTGTCAGGACCATCAAAACAGAAAACCTCACCAGTCACTGTGACAAAAGGTGAGTGCAGCCATGTTTTGTCAGCTGCATGCTGACATCCACAGACTACTGAATATGTCAAACTAGGTGAACCTGACAGGGACAGATATTGGCAGAGAATTTGTTTTTGAATCAGAGCTTTTGTCGTGTAACCGCTGCTAGGAAAGTAGCACTTTAAAAAAAGTGGGACTTTTGGAAGATTCAGTTGCTTTCTCAGCAATTTTATAGAGAAGTAATTATTCCTGATCACATGTTTCAACTTCTCTAAACGCATGGTATCAGTCAAGTGTCTAAAGGATAGAAATGTGTCTTTAATCTGTTTCCGCTGCTCAATCCAGGTCCAGCCCCTTAAGTAACATGAATGAGCTCAAAACTCAAGTCAGGTTAATGTCATTTAATCAAGATCCTTTACAATCTCACAAATCATGGTTATTTGTTACATGTGCGCTGCAGAGATGTGGAAGTGGCGAAAGCAAGTGGTTGGTTTCAGCCGTAGGAAGAGGAAGGACCGTTTTTTTACAGCCTAAGGGCCAATTTGATCCTCATCAGCTTGCAAATCAGACAGCTGACTTTTTCTTTTTCAAAATAGTTGACAAAGCACATGCATTACCTACTAATAACACTAAGGACGGCTCTGTGGTATTCAAGTGTTCCATGGGAAAGTGGCATTGAGCCAACATGCACAATACCAGGACTCTAAAATCAATACAAGAGGACTCTAAATACACCTGTGCTTATCCTACTGTAAAGCGACCTTATTCTGAATACAGTGCATGTGTAATGTTTTGGTTTTTTTGCAGGTATCTGGCGCGTCACCCTTGACCCTGTAGAAGCCGGTGGTCCCTACAATGTGACGGCTGCTAATCAGAGCAGCACAGCCACTCTGACAGATGTGCTGTTTGGAGATATTTGGCTGTGTGGAGGGCAGAGCAACATGTGGTTACAAATGTATAAGGTAGACTTGAGTCCGTCTCTCTGTTCAGCGCGTTCATGGGAACAGAAAAATGTGTGATAGAAGTCTGTTTTTATAGGGCCAAAGAAAACCCTTCAATAGTGCTGACACAAAGCATAGGAAGTTAAATTAAATTAGATTCATCTCTATGCGTCGGATTTGCAGTAATAGTCAGAAAGGGTAAAGCATTACAGACATAAATAACTTTCTATTTGATATGTATGTATTCATATTTTCTTTGTTTACTGAACTCTTTTGTCTATATTCCACAATAGATTTTCAATGCATCACAGGAGCTGTACCTTGCGGGAAAGTATCCTTATGTGAGGACTTTCATGGCATCCTTGCAACAGAGTGAAATTGAGCAGACTGATTTGATTCAAGTGGAACTTCCCTGGTCTGTGCCGCCAACGAGTAAGTTAGGGATTTATTTATTTATTCATAGAATTTTTAAAAGACGCGTTTGCAGCTTGAGGTTTTGGTTTAGGTTATTGAACTGCAACTGAGCCAGTTGGAGTGCAATAGAAACATGCAAGCTATTGTTTTGCTACCTTTACATCACAGGACAGTTTAGTACTGTATAATGCCATCACATTTGATAAGATAAACAGCAAATATCAACCACACATCCACCTATTTGCATTCTGCTGATAGACTGATAAACAGGCAGGTGTGTTTCCAGATACGATTGAGTTCTCCGCAGTGTGCTGGCTCTTTGGGCGCTACCTGTATGACACGCTGCAGTACCCCATAGGACTGGTGGAGTCCTGTTGGGGGGGCACACCTATCGAAGTCTGGTCATCTCCGAAAGCCCTGCAGCAGTGTGGACTTCAGCAAACTAACAGCGGGTAATGATATGAAAACAAACACAATTTAGCAAGCCTGCCACCTGATGTGTGTGTTAACTGATTTAGAACGCTTGTATAATTGTTACCATGTGACACACTGTTCTAAAACTAGTGTAATAATATTTTTTTCTTGTAAGAACGAAGAAAATGTAGCTTACACTAACTGCACTGTTGCTACTTTTCAGCCCTAAAGAGTATTCGGTCTTGTGGAATGCAATGATTCACCCGCTGCTCAACATGACCATCAAAGGAGCCATCTGGTACCAAGGTAAGACCACCTGCCCAGGTATCAGATGTTAGTATAGCCTCATATATATGTATAACATGTATCTGTAAGCCTTGTGCTGCTTTCAGGCGAGGCGAACACAGACTATAATCAAGAGAAGTACAGCTGTTCCTTCCCTGCTATGATTGATGACTGGAGGATGGCGTTTCACCAGGGCTCGGGGGGGCAGACGGCTCTCGACTTCCCCTTTGGATTTGTCCAGGTGTGTTACTATTAGTATTTAGTTTTAATTCAATTGGAACAAGTACAGATAACAAGACATTTGAGAATGTAACAATTATAATCATGCAGGTCTACAATTAAAGAAAAAAAAAATATTAAACTGTCAACACTGACTATTGCATTGTTGCATTAAATTCAGTTTATGAACTTACACTTATATTCTATTGAATATTTATTAAATAACAATTTTTAAAGGATTTTTGAATGGATGCTAATTTTAAATGTATTTTTTAAAAATCTCACGTACCCCCTGGAGTGCCTTCACGTACCCCCATTTGAGAACCACTGCTCTATAGAATAAGAAATGATTGACTTTAGCGCCCCCTTGTGGTTGTATCAAAGGGACTCACAGATGGCAATATGTGCAGCATATTTTGCAAATATGCAGGTAAAATAACCCATAGAATGCCTTTGCAGTATTGTGAGTCTAGTCCAGGATTTTTTTGTACTCTCAGCTGTCAACCGACGAAAAAGGCTCTCAGACGGACGCTTTTCCCAACATCCGCTGGCACCAGACGGCAGACATTGGCTACGTCCCGAATTTACGGATGCAGAGAACCTTCATGGCCGTGGCTCTGGATTTACCAGATGAAACATCACCCTATGGCACGTAAGGACTGCGTTTATATGCACTGGTAGCATGTAAAAATCTGTACGACACAGAGGAGCATTACACTTTGCTTGGACAGGTTATTTATGATACTTATGTGGTCTAATTAACAAATGGTACCACATCGGGAACTGTGCAAATCCTTTACGTGAATTTGATCAACAGTTCCTACTCACTGATATGGTGCAGAGGGTCAGTGCTATTTTTAACTACAACAGGTTTGACCTTTGGAGTTTTATCACTAAAAGAAAATGCTGCCGCAAGAGTTTTCATTAAAGCAAAGAGCTCAAATCACACCTGTTTCTGCTCCGGCTTCCTGTTTGTGTTTTTAAGATCCTTATAAAAGTCCATAAAACTTTTCATGGACTTGCTCCTGATATGCTGCCAAGACACAGCAAGTCCCTGGCATTATTCTCACATCAACAGACTTTCTTAATGTACCAAAGACAAACAGGGATACAGCTTTCTGCGTGATGATGATGTGACGTGTTTTTAGATTAACTGATGAGTCCTGTGTCGACCTTTTAACCTCCCTATCAAGTCCCACCAACTTGTTCATCCATGATGTTTGAGAAAGAAATGGGGGGGTTTGTTTCAGGATCCATCCAAGAGACAAGCAGGATGTAGCCTACAGACTGTCACTGGGAGCAAGGGCAGTGGCTTATAATGACAATGAAGTCTCCTTCCAAGGACCTTTCCCCGAGGAAATCCATTTATTTCCGATGTCTCTCAACATTACCTACGACCAGGGAGTCTCTGTCACACCATCTAAAGACATCTTTGAGGTGAGGATGGCAGCGCTACACTCAGTTTGAGTGATGTCCCATATTCACCTGCTGGATTTGTTAGCAACACAAAACCACAAGTAATGTAGTTGTATATAAGATCATTTCTTAAATAAACTAAATTCTTGCTCTCCTTTTATCAAGATCTGCTGCACTGAGATTCAGACTCCATGTGGGCCTGAGTCTCCCTGGGTTCCAGCTCCCATCGTGCACTGGGGTCCGACCACCGTCCAGTTATCCACCATTCTGTGTCCGCCTACTGAGAAAGTAGCTGCCCTTCGATACGCATGGAGAGACTGGCCCTGTGGCTTTAAAGCCTGTGCGATCTACAGCACCAGCGGGGTTTTACCTGCGCATCCTTTTATTGCCAACTGCCCTCCAGCCCAAGGATACCAGCAACTGTAAGAAGACGAAGTGATGGGGGGAAAAAAACGTGCCTTTTTGATTGGACAGATGGGTCAGATTTACCAGATTGTCCAACAAGATAATTGACACTGTGATATGACAATGACTCAGGGGATTGTTACTGAGAGAAAGCTAATTTGGGCTATTTTTCTTAGTTTTTCCAAGATTTAAGCATTTTAGAGGGAATGGTTTTTCATGATCAGTTTGTTTTGATTCTTCCTTGTTTATATTGCTTTGACACGAGACAATTCATTTGGAGAAGTATTTCGTGAGTTGTCTCAATTGTGGCAGTGCCAGATCCTACGAACTGTTAAGCAAAAAGTGCCGTCTGCAATTCATGGCATCTGGACACAAAGCTTACCTTTTACATTTATTTCAACTTCTTTTTACCAGAGTGGTTCGTTTTAACCATAAGTGTTTCATCAGAATGGGGATAATACCACTAGAGTATTGCAGTATCTAATGTCTTTGGTTGTAATGTTTGGCAGACATTTTACATCATTGTATAGATCTTTGTAGAGATTATCATTCTAACTGATAAAACACTGAAAGTGCTTATTGAAGTTAGAAACCCTTGTGGCAGATGGTTATATATCATTTTGGTTACATTTTTTATCCTTTGGACAATCTATACTGTTACAATTTGCCAATGATTGCTGCACACTGTGTAGAAAAGTATCACTGGTGTTTTATTCGTACAAGTTTACAGCACAAATTATCATAACTGAACATGATTTGCACAAATAAATGATGCATGAACAACTTAAGTTTGTGTGGGTGTGTGTTTCACTTAAAGCCAAAGCTTTTACATAAATGTAAAACAAGATTGGTATACAATGAAATTATTGATTAATCAAAATATTTTTCAACTTGAAAATATTATGCAACTTTACATAAAGGTACCAACGGTTTAATGTCAACCTGGATCTAATTTCTAAAATCCAGCACTTATGTTTGTATACATATAGAAATACAACTGTCACTACAGAGGTGTTGAGTTTATGCTGCTATTGGCACAATAAGCACAAAGCTAACTCAGCAGCCACATCCAGTATATTTGCATCACCTATATTAGCACACATACTCCATAACGCTGTCTGGGACTCGCTAGAAGACGTCATACAATAAATAACAGGTCTGAGTTACTGTATGCCTCGGTTTCCTGAAATATTGAACCAGGGAGGAAGGGGCGGTTTACTTTCAGGATCAGGAGCTGAAATACGAGGTAGAGGGCTTCATGGTGGGGGAGGTCAGGTGGTGCTGATGAGATGAGCTAGGGGACTGCGGTGCCTGTCCTGAGGAGAGACAGATGGTTAGAATAAATAGTAGAAGAAGAGTCACTATCAATGTTTGCATTAGAAAATACATTTATTTGATTTATCAATAGGCTTTCTTAATCACATTCACTCTCCTTTTAAACTGCTGTGTGGACAACATTTGTCTGTGCAGTTGGAAAAGTAACAAATGAGTAGATTCATGTTGTTGCTTCTATGGACAAAAAAAGTGGAAAATAATTTCCAAAGAATTTTTTCCAAACCAAATACAGCCACTGCCCTCTAAATGACGACTAACTTTTTTTTCAAGAAAGACACCAGTTTTTACTGTTTCCACACCTGTGACCTCTTTGCCAAAAGCCCAGCTGTTAAACCAAAAAGCCAGCCTGGTTCATAAATATGTTTGATGGACACATAGTGACCAGGATGGCCTACTCTGCTTGTACAGTTTATGCATCAACGTAACAGGCGTAACAAGACCTGAGGTAATCTACACTACAGCCAAGCTTCAAAACATCGGCAATATGGAAAACTGATATATAAGCAACCTGTTATGTGCTCCGTCTTGATGTTCTCATCAAAGCCCCGATGTCTCTGGTAGGCATCAAAGTTGACTGAGGCGTCGTCCTCCGACAGGCTGTGAGGAATCTGGCCATCGCCAGAGCGGCACACCTCAAAGCGTATCCATCGGTAGCTAAACAAGGTCAGAAAAATAATGGAAATATATTAACACAGTAGATCACACATACCAACAACTCACATTCCTCATTCATTTATGTTCAATATCAATCAAATATATCCATTCAGGAACATAATCTGTGCAATATTAACAATCATTCTGTGCGTTTATATCATATTTTAGTTATTTATTTTTTTAAACATCTTATGTATTATACTTAAAGTGTTTTTTTTACTTATTTCTCTTATCTGTTTGTTTGCACTATCCACTCTGCTGTTGTAAACCTGCAAATTCCCCTGTTGTGGGACTCAAAGGATTATCTTATCTTATCTGAATCATGCAATGTTATATGTAATACAATATTTTCTTTATATCTTTCAGTTTCAGTTAGAAAGTTTAATGTGTAGTGCTGGTTAAGTAAATAGTAGTTAAATCAGTTCCCAACAAAAAGAAAAAAATTCACCACAAATAACTCTAGACAGCATGTTTCTATAACCTTGTTGATGTTTTCCTTCTAAGGGACGTTTTAAATGATAATCGTCATATTAATGCTTGCATCTGGTAAAGTAGATTGAGAAATATGTTCCAGTCTTTAATATTGATGGTAATTAAATTACCAATCTGTAAAATTCCCCCTTAGTCCTTGTCTGGGAGGTATTTCTCCACATTTGCTGGTTTTTCCCAAAGTTACCACACAACCTACATAGTTCTTGTTTTACTAATGAAAAATGTCTTATTCTTAAGTGGTAATCTGCTAGTCAGAAAAGATGTGAAGTGCATTCTCTGTATTGTAGATGGTAATCCATATTGAGTGAGGGTGAATTTACTTGCTACACTTTCGCGCTCCAGGACAACTCTGGATGAGATTCTGGATGGTTGGGTGTGAGAAGCCGAAGAAGTCCGCCCCCGACGGCACGATGGGCGCCACAGACTTGGAACTAAGAAAAGGACATGTTAGTATTTGAAAAAGTAAAAAGTTGACTCAGTCTTCTGACAATATTTGCCTTTGTGGTGAACTTTGGTACCTGACAGACGCGATGGCCTTCAGTAGATTGGAGTGGCATGTCAGGGCCGAGGAGGCCACAATGGCATTCTGAGGATCTTCTTCAGGGACAATCTCAAACTGGTGGGACGATATTGGATTCATTTCATTCATATCATTCATATCATTTCAAACTGAACTGAACACAGCTTAATCAGCGAAGTAGTACGCAGCAATTTTGTTTCGTTTTCTTGGAAGTAAAAAGAGACATTTATTTATCATTTTTTCCATTAATTTCTTTAAATACCATTTACATTTAAAAACTATAGTCATAAGAATGTCGACATGACTTCAATAACATCCGCCTGTGTACCTGCGGTCCTGCTCCCACATCCTTGATTTGGCAGGTGTAGAGGCACTGCTGCTCGGGGCTTTTCATGCTGGCAAAGAATCGAGTGCTGCAGAAGCCCACCGGGTAGATGGCACACTCATCATGGAACAACATTCTGTCTGTGATGATCTGCAGAGCAATCCAAAGTTTTTTGCATTTGGTGAAGCTTTTTCAGATTTAGAGAGGCTGTTATGGACTTTATCTATTGAACTACCATCTGTTGGACGGTTGACTTGTCTTGAAAACATACCTTTCTTAATCTACTGAATTATGAATAGGATATTATATGTGAGTCTGGAGTTCAGAGGCTTACCACGACTGTACCATGGTGATTTTAAAGCTTTGGCATGTGATTAAAGCCACACACTGACCTCTCCCAGGCTGTAGACCGTTAAACCTCCCAATACGATGGGAAAGACGGGGCGACCGGACGAGTCCAGAGCGATGGGCCGCACCAGTTTCCGAGACCCGTCGGCTAGCTTTCTCTTCTTAGACATCTTCTTTGGAACTGAGGAAACGTGAGACAAACAAAAATAATGGGCCAAATGTCTTTAAGGTGAATGTGAACCGTTCAAATCTAACCAAAACCTGACCGTAGCACTCACATTCCTCCTTTCCATTTTCCCTGCCTCGCTCTTTCCTTTCCTTCTTGGGTTTTTTGAGAGGTCCATCTTCCCCTGTTGACACCCCCGATGCCAGGTTGTGCCCCCCAGACAGGCCTGAAGCCCCTGCAGCACCTGAGGTCATTGCTGCAGGCGGCCCAGCTGGATGAGAGCTTGAGCTAGGTGTTGGCAGCATCTCCCCCTCTGAGAAAGACTGGTACTGCAACAAGGACTTCAGTAAAAACCTGGAAATGAGAAATAATATGAATGTGAAGGAATCATTCGTTCTCTTTTTAAAGGGTACATGACATAAAAACATATCCAACATATCTGAAAGACGTCCACTCACCTCCGCTCCTCCTTAGCTCTCAGAAACTTCTCTTCTAAGTGGGCGACTTCATCACAGAGAGCTGCATTCTCCTGCAGGTTAAACAGTTTAACAACAGTGACAATTAAAGAGCTGTGCATCTAAACTGGTCTTGAGAGTAACTACGATATGAAAATTCTGACAATAAAATACCGTATTTGCTTGATGGGAAAGACAACTTTAAATAAAACTAGTCTTGGCTTTACGAGAGTCAGTAGTTTACTCACAAATATCATGGCGCGGGCAGCTTTGCGCAGTCTAAGGTACTTGAGTTGGTACTTTTCATTTTGTTTTTTTCTCGGTCCTCTCTTCATCTTTGTCCTGTGCTCCGAGGAACTGGTGGGGGAGGGGAAGGCGGGCCCCGAGGCCCCTGAGCCAGAGCTGGAGACGGTATTGTGCTGTGGAGAGCCGAGGAAAGACTGGGTGGTGAAAGCCTGCAGGGCCTGCTGCCTCTCCTCATCAGTCTGTGAGGTAATAAGAAGGGAATAGCAAGACAGGGATTTGATCCTCATGTGCACCAGGAGAACCTGAGGTTAATGCTTGTGTGGCCTTCAGGGTGATGGATGAAAATACAATGTAAACGATAAAATAACACCAAGGGAGCTTACACTTAAAACCACTGTTTGACAAACAATGACAGTAACTGAAAACAAAATGTGCACACGATAGTTAATACTAGAAAAATGCAAATGAAGATATTATTTCTACTCTGAAGATATTACAGAACTCTTCCGGGAGGATTTCACTCTTACAGTATTTCCATTTTCACACTGAAACAGTCTAAATGAATTGTCCAGCGTGGTTCAAAGATCCCCCTGCTGGCCAACATTTAACACTGGACCAGCACTGTATAACTCTGGAGCTCATCTTCTACATTGTAAGTATGAACACTATGGCGGTTAAAGGAATATTAAGCACTTATTATTATTGACGATAATTTGATATAAGTAATAACTTCTAACTGTAAAATAGGCACTTCTGGTACATGCTGATGCATTACCCCTTATGTTCTTTAATCAGAAAATATGGTAGGAAAATTAATTGTAGATATAACCGGACACCTATGACATTATACCAGTTTATCTGAGTACTGGATTGCATCGAATCTCCTCTACAAAAACACTACAACTACCACTTTTAATAAATACATTTTTATGAAATCAAACTACAGTTCTGGACCCAGATCATGTGTGAATAGCAAGACCTCTGTGTCTATCCAAGACCAATAGTCTGGCATAAAAGGTCAACCGGATTTTCAGTATCTCATTACATATTTGGGTTTTGTGTGAAATTGTCATTAGTGTCCCATTTAACTCACCAGCAGTGCAAAGACTCCGTTTCTGTTCTCAATCCTCTTGAATCTCCTGCTGCCTTTTTGTGTCTGAAACATAATGTGAGACTGAGGCCAAATGCAACGGGGCTCGGAAAAGCCAAATTTGATTTTCCATAACCTGAATCACTTTTAAATTTAGATTAATTCCACCATTAGATATAGAGCAGTTTTAAGGCTTCTGCACCTGAGCACAGAGCGTCATTTGTTCTGATGACAGCGCAGAACAAGTCTGCCCCTTTTTAAAGTTGAAGAAGCAAGATGGAAAAACATGGAGACAGAAAAAAATTGTAACAAAATACAGACGATGCATGTACTGTAACAACTGAACTAACACAGATGTTCAATGGAGGTGCAGGTTATAATACTCAACAGCAGAGGTTGCTGTCAGACTGCCTGTTAAACACCGTACTTACCTCTCGGTACATGACGGCCTCCAGGCTTGACTTTGCACTGCAAAAGAGAGAAAAAAAAATAAGCAGAGTCCAAATCTAGACTCTGGGACAAGTTTGCAGTCTACTCAAGAATAATAATAGCTCATGATTTGGCTTTACATGTCAGAACATTAACACGTATAGTAAATTGAGAGGATTGCTGTACTTGGATTGAACAAGTCCCCTGTCGATGATTCTCTGTTTAATCTCCTTTATGTGCATGGGACGTCCAGCTTCTTCCAAGACAATCTACATGAGAGAAAGGGGAAACAAAAAAAAAAAAAAAACTTTACAAAAAAAGTCTCACAGTCTTGATTGTGGAAAATGTTACTAATAACTCCACACTGAAATATACCTGTGCAGCATCGAGCCATGTGAGGTTTGGCTTCTCTGCAATTTCACTTGCAGGTTCGCTGCAAATAAAAAAAAAAACTTGGGTGTCATCCAGTGTAACATTCTTATTTGATTTAGTGGCACATTGAAAATCATTACTTGTGAAATATTAACATTTTAGAGCACATTTTCATCAATATTTCAAGAAATAAAAGAACGGCACCGCTGAACTGGTCGTGTGGCAACTGCAAATACCCCGTGTATATATTTAGAACTCACTTTAATGATAAAAAAAACAAAAACAAATGATAATCACATAGCAACTTTGTGCAGGAGACAGTTTTAAATCAATGCATCAAAACAGATTTGCATTATGAGTTGATTCTGTGAGCACACCCCCTACATAGTTGGGATGCTCTTCTCTGCATGAATCACCTCTCTGAAATCTAAACTGACTGTCAAATCTTTCCCAGTGTATTCTCTTTGTCTATAAGCAGCAGTAATGACATGTTTTTAAAGCCACATTATTTTCAACAACCTCTCCAGAGTCTCAGTGGTCCCAGATAGACTTGCAATGCTGTCCAGAGCTGGAAACAGAGAATAGTTCCCCTGACCATCAGCCTCCATCTCAGATTCAAATGTGTTGAGTGAATCCATAGGAGACCTGTGACGTCACAGAGGAGAGACATACACAAATGCATTTGTTATATCTTTCTGTCTATAGGTGTTTCATATATTCATAATATAACAGAGAAACATTAGATAGAAGCAAGCACACACACACCTCAGTGAAACTGTAGCAAACCAGCAGACCCACGTCTCTCAGTTCGTGCTCCGGTTTGTTTGTTTCCGTGTGTCAACCGGAACCTTTAACTCGTCTTCATCGCATTGTTTGCGTTTGTTCAGCTAACGTTAAAAAAAATATTAAATATAACTACAAATTAAACTGTATACAGAATAAGTACTTAGTTGTATGGTTATAAAACGAACAACGTGGGTTTATTGTTGGGATACGTAGAGAGAGGAACAAAAGTCCGTGTTTCACATCGGACGGTATTCCTGGGAGCATTTGTACGGAATATCCGGTTTAGTTTGTTTTGAACGGAGACGGAAACAGTTCTGTTTTTAATAATAATAACAATAATAATAATGCTAATGCTAATGCTAATGCTAATGATAATAATAATAATAAATAATAATAATAATAATAATAATAATGATAATGATAATGATAATAATAATAATAATAATAATAATAATGATAATGATAATAATAATAATAATAATAATTATAATAATAATTATAATGATAATGATTATGATAATAATAATAATTATAATAATAATAGTAATTATTATTATTATAATAATGATAATTAATAATAATAATAATAATAATAATAATTATTATTATAATAATATAATAATAATAATAATAATAATAATAATAATGATAATAATAATAATAATAATATAATAATAATTATAATATAATAATAATAATAATAATAATAATAATAATAATAATAATAATAATAATAATAATAATAATTACATATGGATAAAATAAGAATTAGTAAGATTTTGGAAACTTGTTGATAATTATTTAGATATTATTTTATTCTCCTACAACATTTCTGAACATTATTCAAGCTAAAATTTGATTCTTATTTTATTTAACAAAATAGACATTTAAACTGGTGATTTGACCAAGAGTTTGTTTAATTCTCATATGAATAGGCCTATCCTAGTGAATGCCTAACTCAATAATCAAACCAAGTGAAAAAATGGCACGAAATGATGTCATCTGTGCAAGGTTAAATCTATCACTTAAAACAAATTACAGTACTAAAAGGAATCTAAATTTGGTGTATTTCTTCTATAGCCTAATTACTCAATTATGCAACAGTTTTGGTGAAGTAATATGTGACTTAACCCAGTCATCGTCAACTTGGCAGAAATCTTTTTATCCTCTTTAAATACCTGGCATCAGAGTACTTTATCCGAATTTGTCATCTAAATCACAGGATATAGAAGTACTAAAAGGATCAGGTTCCTCCATCCAGGTTTTTTTTGGTCATACATAGCTGACCTCCATACACATCAAGGGTCAAATAACACTACATGTTTGTGTGCTTTTTTTATGTGCAGAGAACAAAACACAGATTACAGAGAAATCTTGCAGAACATAAATATACCACACCTACAACCAAGAATGGGAAAAAGTCCTTTCAATCCACAGGTGACTGCAGGACAAACTGAGCCTTTTCCAAACTAAATTACAATCTTGCCTATTTTCTGACATGGTAGCAGACAGGGTAAGCTTTCTCCTAAATCTGTTTTAATCACTTACTTCATATCAGTTTTTTCTGAAGACCACCAAAAATGTACGGCTACTGGTTGATCCGAATTACAGAAAAAGGATCTCCTCACATACCCCATTGTGGTAAATAGCCATTATGTGGAATTGATCAGTGTTTGAATACATTTTTGTGAGATTTATGCCTCTTCCCCAGAACAGTGAAGATTCATGTAAATTACCATGTGGTGCTAACAAAAACTTTAACGTTGAACATTTCAACAGCAACATTTCTTCTTTCAAGAGACAATGTCCTGGTCTGTCACTGCGGACAGTTTTCATTGACACTACTTTCTACTGGGGGGAGAGTCCAAATGACGGATGTTTATTATATGTTGGTGGAAGCAGAAAGTACACTGATAAATATCTCAAACCTTAGGGAAATATAAAACCTAATAAATCTCCATATATGGATATTAGAGATGAAGAAAAACTATATTTTGTTTAAATTTTGGAAAACCAACCATTTAAAGAACTTGATCACCTCCTTGATTTTATTTGTGCTTCAACCAAGATCCCAACACTAAACTATAAAATCCTTTATTTATCCGTGTTCATGAAAACAGTAGTGACTCAGCTCTCTTTCTAAATTGGAGCTCCTCTCATGTGGCCAAAATGTCACTAAACAAGCCCTGTGGTCCTAATTCTAAAATTGCAGCATGCAGGTAAAAGACAGAAGTATTTCATAACGTAACAGTTAGGACATGATCAAGAACAACTAATGGCTTAAATTGTTTGCTAATTTTGTATCTAAATATAAATATTCTGCAAGCTGGGCCCTGGTATGGCTATAATTGTACAGTGGAATTGCAGGGGAACTCTTTATTTGTAACCCTTGGATGTGTTCAAAGGGTAACTTTAAACCCCTTCAGTTTAGATCCAAAGTTGTGCAATTTAGAATCACAGAAATGAGCAAACATCTCCAAGTAAATACATTCACTATTGCAGCATATTTTTGCAATTTCCCATGGAAAAACACTTAAAGCAGGTCAAAGAATAATTTACAGAATTGATTGAATAGCTATCACTCACTGACCTTTGCCTTGCTTTGATCCTGTTATTTACCACACAACAAGAGTAGTTAGACTGTCTCTGAGAACTGTTATCTCACATCATAACAATAGAAAATACTGTTTTGTTCAAATGCAGTGGAGGGAAAATTAATTAAGACGGAGACAGTTGAGTAGTTGTGTCTTTGAGTTCTCAGTAACAGTTGAGCCAGCCGTAGTTGAGCAGTGTACGAACCACTCTCCGGTACTGCAGGTAGTATTCACTCTGTCTGGGGCCATCTGAGAAATAAAGATAACCTGTGGGAGGGAAGATTCGATTTAAGTGCAAGTATTGAAAAAATAAAGATGTTTTTGGTGAGCTTCTTAGCAAACAGCTACCTATTAACACATCCAGTAGATACAGAGTATCAGCATTCATGTCCAGCAACCTTACAATTTAAGTCCATTATTCACCATCATTGTATATTTTAACTTTGAGCTCTGTCTCCATCAACTCCTGAGAAAAATATCTGCATTTGGAAACACTCACATTTCCCATTTTTGAATTGATGAATTGTTAAAAGAATAACATAATGCCAGGCTAAGAAATAGTCCAACACATACCTCCCTTATGACTTGGACAAAGCCAGGCTAGCTGTCTCCCCCTGCTTACAGGGTTTACACTATAAGCTAAGGTAACCTCATGACTGTAGCTTCATATCTAATCAGAGGTTGGTAACACTATTTTCATCTAACTCTCGGCAGGAGAGCAAAGAAGCAAAACTTTTCTCTGAATAAAAGAATACTGATAATGATGATGATTGTTTCTGTTTTCTGAAATGGGGTGAATGAGTTACGTGCATGACATGTCTCACCATAATTTGCAAAGGCTGCATCTACTTTGGAGCCAATTCCAGGGAAATCCTGAGTGATATATCGTGGATATCCAACGTCCATCTGGTTTCTTCCCGCATCATAGCTGCAAGAGAGAAAAGAACGGCAAGTCAAAAACCTTTGAAAGTATGAAGCTTTACCCAATAACCCAATCAGTAATCTGTGTATATATATTAATATTATCTACTAAAGACCACCAGGCACATGCCACATTAACAACAAAACAAAGACTTGATCATGCCACTCACCTCCAATACTGGTTGTTCACAAAAATGAGTGTTTTGCTGTTAGTTGGCACATAGACGGCTGCATCCACTTTACTGACTGAAGAAGGGAGGCCGAGGTTGGTGAGAGGCTTTGGAAATCCCGGAATGACTGTTTTTGCATAAGCCCTTATGCCCCAGTATTGACGACCTGTAGAGACATTATATTGTGTCGTTACCTACACCTTCGCAGTACTAATTAAATTGAATATATCCAATATTGAAACCTAACAAAACCCTTATAAAGATTACCTTCAAAAAGATACACCACATCCTTGGACGGGACTTCAAAGGCAGCATCAACATAATTGATTTGTGACCATTTTGTGTTCACTTTCGTTAAACGGATTCCTGTGGTAGTTGTGCTCTTCCTCCAGTAGTATCTGGTAAAGATTTTGAAATGTAAAAAGATGTAATCACGTAAACACCCCACTCAAACAATAGGATTGTTAATTCATCATAATGTACCCGTTTTTGAAGAAGAACAGGTCTCTCCTGATGGAGGTAGCAGCATCAAACACCAGATCGCGGTTGCACTGTTCATTTCGTGGGTTGGGCAGAGGGTCCGGGTTTGGGTCCTCTGTTGGTTCCTCTGGTTCTGGTCCAGGGTCCGGGCCAGGAGGTGGTTCAGGTTTTGGGGCGGTTGTGGGCACTGCTGTACGACTGCCTGAGAGAGGGATTAGGAACATCAGAATTGACTAATCTATAATCTTCAGTCGTCATAAAGCAAACAACTATCAGCATAAAAAACACTTTTAGAAACATGTATTTATGCTTGGGCCTTAAACTCATGTTTAAAGCTAGTCTGAGTCTTACAAACTGAAATGAATATAAAATAGATCCAGTTTAACTATGCAGTTTATTCCATTAAAATGGAAGTTGAAAATTGCAAACTACAGCACAAGACATTCATTCAGTGTCAGTTGTTTACCTGCTGAATATAAGATTTTGTAAAGGAGCTCAGAAAAAGCCAAAGGAAAAAAAAATATGCATATTCATTTTGCAAAATCCATACTAAAAAATGTTAATGGCAGATTGTCACATCTTAATGTAATCCAGTTTTATTGTCAATGACTGTGTGGTATTTGATGTTTTTGCTCACCATAAAGGGCTTGAACCCCACGCCTGTCATCGTCTGGCAGCCTGTATCCGTTTGTGTTGACATACTTATAAGTGGGATACATGAGTGCACGTCTGTCCCTGGAGTGATCCAGGCCTAAAGCGTGGCCAAACTCGTGGGCCGCCACCAGCAGCAGATTCACACCTCAACACAGCGGATCACAATGTCAGACAGATTTTATGTCATATTCAGTACATTTACTTATTTATTAATGTCTGGTCTATAAGGAAGTAAAAATTCAGTTGTAATGGAAATTCTGCGGAATGTATAAAACCAAACTGATATACAGGGATTTATATGGAGAACGATTCTATGCTTCTGTGGGGAACTGCATGGATTATAAACTTTACCTCTTTGGGTGAGAGTCCAACTTTCATCATCATCAAAGTGTGTGTCCCCTCCCTGACCCCGTCCAGGAGAGTTAGCATGAGCCAAGACTCTACCCGGTCCGTCAAAAGGGTAAAAGTCCCCGTGATCTGCAAGAGCACAAAGAAGATAATGTAATCTACACAGTACCACAGTGTAGGTCTATAATTGATTTTAGAGAAAAGAATACACGTAAACATCAGCTTGCGGTTTAAGAATCTCTTGTTCTATCCAGACTCACATCCACCCTTGAAGAGGATCATGATGTCCGCATTACCGCTGAGGATCTGTTTGAAGTCCAGAGGGATGACATCGCTGTAGAGCTGGAAGGCCTGAGCAATAGTAGCATCCACCTTACTCCGGGTCAGATCTGAAGTGTACTGAGTGATCCTGTTGACATCATACCATACAGCATGTTGCTATCATGATATCTATTTATATATTCAACCATCAAAAATACAACTGAGCGACATGAGTATTGACGATAACAACATGCTCCTCTACCAGTTACCTGTATGTAATCAGCCTTTTCTCCCATTTGGGTTTCCCAGCAAAATGTCCATATCTGCTGATGTCTGACACACCGCATCTTGGTGCCTTCATCACCTCCACAGTCTCATTATTCAACACACCAGTCACCTGATGGTCAGATGATGATATGGGGTGACAAAATCATAGAGATTTAACCCTTTTTTCATTTATAAGCAGTCATAATTTATTTGATTACAAGACTGCAGACCTATACTTCAAAGCTTTTCCTTCATAGTAATTACCTCGAGGCCAAAGAAAGCCTGCATGGTCTGTAGCTCCTGGCTTATGGAGCTCTTAACCATTCTCTGCACTGAGGTGTTTGTCACCCCGACATCAGTGTAGAACTGGGAGAGGTATCCCTGACACGAGAAGAAAAAACAATATTTGATTGCAAGCAATTCATAGTTCATTTCATTTGACTATGGCAGAGCTTAATTCCTGTCTATACCCAATTAGAGACTTCTTGCAACCTGTTTTGTCTCTCTCATCACTAGTGTTTTTAAATGCAAGATGTTACACTTCTTATTACTAAAATGTATTAAGGATATATACTGCATTACCTCCGCCAGGCCTTCGTCCTCTGGTGAAACTGTTGGAGCGATGGTTGGTGCTGCATGACACAGGGCTAAACAACCCAGCAGCACAATCCAAAAATCAGCAAGAGACATATTTTAAAAAAGGTTTTCTTCTCTCAGTCCACTCTCCTCTAGGTATGCAGTGTCCTTTTGAGCAAATGTTAACAGAAGCCCCTGTTCCAGAAGTGTGGGGGGGGGGGAGTAAATAGTTGCCCCTCTGATAACATAGTGGGAGGAGATGATATAATCACTTTAACTTCACTCATGAAACATCTGTGAAGCATTTTAAATGTTTTTTTCTGTTGTCACCATTTCTTTTAAAGTGATGCTTTCATGCGCCTCTCTTCATGCCACTTTATAATCTGTCACATGGGCACATTGAACTAGACAAGAGTAATGGACAGTATATAGTAGTTTAACAGCAAATTCAAGCACCAAGCTGCAAACAAGCTTCCCAATTAAATGACACTGATGTTCTTTGTTTGTCCATCTTTAATTCTGGTGTTAAAAAGAACACACACCCACAAACTGTCACTCATCCCAGTGACACATTGAAACGTAAATCACTGACAAGAATAATCATTTGCCAACATTTTGTTGTTTGTAGTGTTCTCATGTTTTCTTTCTGATAACCTTTTGATGTACAATGACCATAGTCCAGTTTGGTGGGTAAACATGGGAGAGCGATGTGTGCTTTAAACTCACGTCACATAACTTTCTTTCAAGGCACTGAGGTCCACTGGTGGAGGCTGGAACTAGATCTCACTGTCGTTAATATAAATTTGATGTTGCTTTATACTTGTACTTTATTTTATTTCAGAGTGAAACATTGCATGCTTTACACCACTACATGTATTTGGCAGCTGCAATCATTGGTTTTCTTTGCAGATTAACATTTTCAAATTTTTATGATGAGCATCTAAAAAATCGCAACTAGCAACAAGATTGAAATGCTGCTCACATGTTAGTGTATTTTAGAAAATAATAATCTTGTATAAAGTAATGTAACACGGACAGGCGGCATTTTGCATTCTGAAAATGTAAATTTTGTTAATAATATCTGTACATGTACTACATTGTCCAGTTTAATAAGACACATCCTGTTCATACATATTCGGATTTACAACATAGTCAAAGTCACTTAAACACAAACATTATGAGGTTATTAAATGGTATTATTGAATGTACATCTGAGGAAAAACATCCAGGAAAAATACATCATTGCATATAAGCACATGTATAAATGTCATTGTACCCAAGAAGGCCGTCAGACACACATGCCCCACAAATCCAAACAATTCAGTCAAATAGATGATGTTATATACTTATAAGTCAGTTTTACAACTATAGCAGTTCAAGGATGTATTTTCAGAAACTTGTCCACCACTGTATTGACTGTATCAACATCCAAGCCAAGAATTTGCTGAAATAATTTTCACCACCCGGTTTTGTCTGAAGTCATACTGGTATGATTTTGTCCCCCTGAAGAGGAAGATGCTACCTGTCAACAGAACATCATACAAAAAGTGTGTTATCTCCTGGTGTTGTTTCAAAGCAAATGAGCTGAAATGTGAACAACAAAAGTTTAGCTTTAGACACAGGATTTCTACATTGTTCTAAATGGCATTTTTCAGTATAGAAGTGTGTCCAGTGCGGTAAACCCCACCCGTCTGCCACCTAAACACGGTGAAAACAAGAAATTACAACTTCTATTTCAGTTGTGCTCTATTTGTATCCTGCTGCTTATGTCTATATTATACAAAGTTCATGAAGTTTTCTCTATTTGTTTACCATCTAACTTAAAGGCAGCGTCGACCCTTCTCGGTACTCCAGGCCAGTCTGTTTGGATGAGTCTGGGGAAGCCGGGGTCCATCTTTCTCCTCCGCTCATCATACCTGAGAATGGATTATTCAAATACATTGATTATTAGTGTATTTTTCAGTGACGGAATGTTAGTATGTTCATGTGTGAATGTTTTTCATCCAGCTAAATGTTTTAAATAACGTGTTTGTTGATTACAATATCTGCTGTTAAGCTATAATGTAGACTTCCTTCTGCTCAAATGGCGAGTAATTTAATAGTCATACAAACTGATTTACTGCCTTTGAAAGGATGTTATAGGTGCAGTGTAGATATGGATAATGTATCTATTCATTTTGATGGGTAAGTTTTCCTTTTCATGTAAAAAAATCCATGATCAAAACAGAATATCATGTTCAAATGTGAAGCAAGTTGGCATCAGAACGAGTTACCTGTAATAAACTTCTCCTATGAAGAAGTACGTCTTCCCTGACTCACTGATATGCACGGCAGCGTCAACCTGCCTGACTTGGGAGGAGAAGCCGTACTCGTAGATGGAGCCAGCATGACTTTTCATCTTAAGCTGTTGAACCACCCAGTACTTATGACCTGGAAAAACACAGCCGTGTCACTGCATTTTGGGACACTATGAAAAACAGCAACATACCACAAGCTCTGCCAAACTCAATTAGCGTCTTGCATGAACTGCAACACTTAAGTTGCACAAGGCTGTAATTTGAGGGGCATTTTGTGTCCCCCCTCCTCCACCCTCCCTCCCCTCACTGGAAATCCAGCAAAGTCATGCTGACGAGCCCTAAGTGATGCTTTGCAGACTGTCCATTACTCTACCAGTGAATATGTACGCCACGCCTTAGGCTGGGATGTCATATGCTGCATCCACGTGAGAACTGATGCTGGGTAAATATGCGCTGCTGTGGCTCTCTCTCAGGCGATCCACATGTACCTGGGTTCAAACGATAAGCAGGCTCAGTTGCATCTTTGAAGGTCTTCAATCATTATATATAAAACATATTTGACATATCTTGTACCTGTTCTTAAAGAAAACTATCTCATTCCCAATCATAACTGTTGCATCAAAAGAAAAGTTGGGGTCACACTTTTTGGGAGCTGGTTGTGTTTCCACTTTTCTTGTTTCCTTTCCTAGGAAACATAGGAACAGAATGCATTAGATATGGTATTGCACATAATGGTGAACTCCTTTATGATCATTTTGTTTCCATTTTGCACTGTTCAGTCACTGTTCATTTTTTATTTGCTCCTCACCATACAGCGTTTGGATCCCAAGCACATCATCTTTGGATAGAGAGTACTGTGTTACTGCTTCGATACCTGTAGTTAGGGTACATGATGGCAGACGGGTCTTTTGAGTGGGTCAAACCCAGTGAGTGGCCCAGCTCATGAGCTGCAACAGCGAACAGGCTGTAACCTGAAATACAGCAACAGAGAGGTCCTTTTAGTACATTTAGCAGGTTAATCTACACAGAATTATACTGAAAGCTGCTGTCTGTGGGTTGGAAACTTCCAGGTATCTTTCACTTTTGACCACACCCCAGTCACATCAGGTGTATTCCAGCAGCTGGCAAAGGCACGAGCAACTACTGCTGTAAAGGTGGTGTTTAAAGTTTCAACTCACAGAGAGGAATGCAGCAGCTGCATACTGCCAATTGTGGTTCAGAATGGAAATTGTAAAAAGAAGTATTCAGATCCTTAACTTAAAAGGAAAATGTTCTGATTTTAAACCTTATCTCTATCTATCAGAGTTAGGTATATAGTATAGTGTTTTTTTCTGTGTAGATTTTAGAGTGTTTTTGATGACCCAGATATTCAGCCGTAAATGACAAACGGGATCCATCCTGACTCTCAGCTGCGGTAGAAATAACCGACTTGACCTCCGATTTCAACAAAAACAGAATCATTCTGCTGTTATGAATGTCAGTGTCAATGTTTTGTATGTTTATTTAGTTTTTTTGGTCAGACATAGTGCAACCGCTGCTTGTGTGTGATGCATCCTGGTACATGTAAGCACAGCTGGAACGGCTTCCTCGGTCAGTATTGCACAAACTCAGAGAATTTACTTCTTTACCGTCAGCAGTGATTGGACATCCATATAAAAGGTGGCATTTTACCTTTAAGTGAGTCCTGCAGTCATAATTCTTCTAAAACTACAATGATGTCAGCAACATGTACCTAAAGTATCAAAAATAAACCTACTTTTTATGCAGGAAATGTCCCCAATGAGAGTTACATTATTATATAATATCATGGATAATAATTCTTAATCCATCAAAGCATTATATTATTGTAGTTGATGGGGTAGAGCTAGTTTAACAACTTAATATACTATTCAGTTGTTTAATATAAAACAACGCATACAATTGTATGTTTAAGTTTTATATTTTTTTCTTAATGTTAATTTTACTGTGAAATCAATATAGTGGAGTAAAAATGAATGATCCAACAACATTTAGAAGTATAAAGTAGCATAACATGGAAATACTAAAATAATGTCAGAATATGTATGTATGCAAGAAAACATTGATAACTGTCAACAAGAAGTATAAAGGTCAAAGCCCTTTTTTGACAGTCTGCAAAAAGTTACTGATTCTTAGCTTCTATGCAACATAAGCTAAGATATAGAATATACAGTAAATATAGAGATCCTTTGTGTTTCATTCTGACTAACCTTGCCTCCCCGCCGTCCATGTTTCATCCTCATCAAAGTGCACGTCTCCTCCTATCCCCTCTCCTGGCTGAAAGGCGTGAGCCAGTACTCCCCGGGGTCCATCAAAGGGAAAGAAATCTCCATGAGCTGCAACAGAAGAGACACTTCATCACACTATGAATTAGAGAAGACTCTTTCTTTGTGTATTAATATTAACAATAACAAGGAACTCTTTTTTTTAGAGTGATTTTCAGATATTACTTCTGTGGGCAAAGGAGAAGACTATATCAGCTTTGCCGTGGTTGACTTTGATGAACCTCAGCGGTGCAGCATCACTCCAGATCTTCAGGGCTGAACGCAAGGACTTTTCCACGTCCTCTCTCTTCATGTCCGGAGTGTATTTGGCTGTCCTTCAGAGCCAAAGACGGACGCACAAAAGTGAGACAGTGGGAGCGACAAGTTCCACAACTGCAGCTACAGTAAAAAATCTACAAGAAAATACAAATTTTACAAGATTACGATAATCATTACAAAAAAAACTCACATGTACGTGATGGTGTTGTTCTTCTACTTAGGCTTTTCGGGATAAAAGCTGAAGTTTTCCACATCTGGAACACCACACCTGGGCTCCCTCATCACATCCAGGGTGGTAGACTCCAGACCACCTGTCTCTCTCAGACCAAAGAAGGTTTACATTTTTCTGATCTTCTCCTCCATGGTTGACGACGTGGACCTGATCCTTCTCCCCGACACTCTGCCTCTGGGGCTCAGGGTGTAAAACCTCCTGAGGTAGCCCTGTGGTTGAGAGGAGTTTAGATCTGGAGGATCGGGTCTTAATGGTGTTTTTTATAGTCTGTTACAGTATTGGGATATAATGTCGTCTATGTTTGAGGTGAGGTTGAAGATGCAAAGAGAAATGAGATTTACAAGGGATGCTAATTATTGCTACAAATCATTTCCCCTAAATGACATCAACTAAACTGTGTTGCTATAACATGCAACATTTACATAATTGAATGAATTCAAGTGGATTCACAGAAAGAGCTGCAATTTAGAACCAGAGGAATACCCCATATTTTGTTTTGCTCTGTCCATCTGGTCACATTAAGATAAATCCATACTTTGAAATAAGAAGTATATATATTAGTAGGTTTCCTGGTTCCATGCGGGTAAAACAACTATGTGCAACATAGTTTACTGACAGTTGACAAATGACTTCTATAACTCTCACAAAGCATTTTGCCTCTAAAAAAATCTTAGCTCTTAAAAAATAAGTGTTTTTAAAAAGAAAAAATGGTGGTACATTTGGTTCAATAGTGCTACATTAGGAAATAGCAATACACTAATACTCTGTAATAGAAACTCCTGCATTAAGTTGTAGCTACCAATCTAATAAAATTGCTTTTTAAATAAAAGTACAGTAACAAAACATTGCTCGGTTGCAGTTTTCCGTAGTTTTACATAAAATTGTCGGCACAACCAAAGTCACATTCATCAGACAAAAATGTATTAGCGTAAGCATTTCTAATGGGATATAATTAATTTAATTAATATAAACTATAAAGAGAGCAGCCACCTACAAACCTCAGCCAACTCCACATCCTCAGGCCTCGGCAACTGATCCTGATCAATGGATAGAGCCCACAAGACTTCTGCTAACACCAGGGAGCCCAAAACAGGTATCCACAGCCCGAGCAACTCCATGTTTTAAAATGCACATTCCTCCAGGCTTCCCTTTTTTTATATGGGCGTATTCTCAGGGGTTGTTGGGCAATCACATGGCACAAAAGCACAGAATCGTTGTAGTTACAGCTGGGTCTACCTGCCCCAATTTTATGGAGGTTTTGCGGTTAAAACCTACCAATGAAACGTCTTCATAAAACGTCTAGGCTTTCTGTCTGTTATGGGGAAAGACGAGTTTGTACATTGTGTTTGAGCGTATAGAAACCAGAAGCTGAAAGTGTTATTTGTGAATTCTGTAACATTTAACTCACAAGTCATAACCTGCAGGCAAACATTCATCATATCTTTATGTCTTCACCACTGTGATGTGCAGATTTGATTTAAAGATTTGAACTAAACATGAGAGCTGATGCTGGGAGCATTTTACTGTGGGATACATATAAAAACCACACACATGTATTATCAGGTTTGAATTGTAATAATCTTATTTTGACAAACATTGACTGATAAATAAAAGATCACTCGAAAGTGAAGAAGCACAGTGTTTTATTTTCCCTTCTGTTATTTAATTTAATCAAGGTTTATCAGGACATTTCCTCTCTGCATCTTCATGGATTCAAAACATTTCAACATCCGAGCCAGGAATTTGCTTTCTCAACTCCGATGACGGTTTTCTGGGTGTAGTCGTATTTGTAGACTTGTGGTCCGACAAAGAAGTAGATGAAACCTGAGATGAGGCAGAAAAAAAAAATCTGATTTTCAAGAAACAAACAAACAAACAAACTGATTCATATATTTAACTTTTATCATGTTGTGTTGTCTGGAATCTTTTTGCTGTTTGTTGTTGGTGATGACGATGATGAGCATCTTTCCTGAACTTAGTTATCTATTTTTGCTCACAGTTGAAATGACAGTATATTAAAAGAAGGCCTTGGAGTGGTAAAGTGGTGAAATTATACAGTTTAAATCATGGAGGGGAACCACATGCTCCGTAAAAAAATTCACTACACTCAGCTGATGTTGCATGCAAATTAGCATTCCTGTGCTACTAATAACAATACAACTTGCAAAAGCCCCCTCCGGCTACAGACAGAAGTATACAACCTCGTAACTCTAGACGAGGTAACTGCTCTTTCAGATAAGGACATCACCGAGTTTGTCGACTGCTGATATGTATTTATGTGGCTTGTTGAGGAACATTTTTAGATTTGAGTAACATTCAAGTGAACAAACAACTTACATTTCAAACATACATTAAAGTGGGTAATAATAATTACACTGGCTCACCCTCTTTATGAACAGCTGCATTTATTGTTGTGTTGACTCCAGGAAAGTCCTCACTGATGTACTTTGGGTAACCAAAATCCATAACCCTTCGGTTTTCATTGTAACTGGAAGAGACACGATATAAACAATGTTCAATCAGAGGTCATGACTCATCATCATCTGTTGCTCTTTCAAATTTGAGACAAAACATTTGTTTCATGGCTACTACTGGTAATTTGAGCCCTCTGCTCTCCATGTGAGGTCCAAATGACGAAGGCAATCTTTCAGTCAGATCTGAGTCAACTTTTTTAATGTGCCAGTGCTTTGTCATTTGTCTCGGTTATGCCACAACACTTCCATTTATTATGACACAATTTCAGAAAAATAAGTTAATTTGGGGTAAAAAAGGCCAACAGTATAATTTTATTCAATGCAGTCTGTAGTGCACGCATACATGTGTTTGTAATGTGGCTTTCACTAATGCCCACTGTTGGACAATTTCAGAAAGTATACTCATACCTGCATTGCATGGATTATACTGTTTGCTAGAAGAACTTCAAATGATCAAAATCAGCAGAGTAAAATGCCCTGTAGGTAAGTGCATACAAATAAAAGTGGTCCTTTAAGTGAATACAGTTGCTATCATGGCTGATTCCACTTTGAGTCACCAGCTGCATGCGGTGGTGCCGCACCGCATGCAGCTGGTGCTCTGAGTCCGCCACTCACAAGTTTATAAGACAGGAACACTGCCATAACTGATATATAACTAAAGTAGAGATATTTTTTAACCAATGTATTAATGTTGTTGCCTTACCTCCAATAGATATCATGCATAAAGAAAAGGGTGCGTCCAGTTTTCACTATGTGCACTGCTGCGTCAACGTCCTGGACCCACGCTGGAAATCCAAAGTGGCTGAGTGCTCGAGGCTTCCCCTTCACAAGAGAGCCTTTCACTGTCCAGAACATAGATTCTGTGGAAAGTTTAGTGGAGTTTTATTTTTCATAAATTCAGAAATGATTGACTTTCAGGTACTGAACTATTAAAAACAGTTACCATGAATGAGGTAAGCCGTGGATTTGCGAGGCACCAAGAAGGCCGCATCGATGCTGGTTTCAATCTTGGGCATAAAGTTGGTGATGGGACCTTCTTTGATGTCCTCTTGCTCATTGTGTTTAATCCAGAGGTATCTTGTGGGGAAAACATTGTCACTTAAATCGAAAGCTTAAAGGGCAACTTCTTTTTTCATCAACCTGGACCTTACTGTCAACCTGTTTTTTGTGACTAATCGGGACAATATTTTTTAAACTTGGTTCAGTATTGATGGAGTGATAAAGCAAGAATAATCATCAACATACTTTTCTCTGAAAAAGAAGGTGGAATCCCCAAGAGTGGACACCGCGTCAAAGGTCAGGTCCGAAGCACATTTGTTCTGCATGAGTTGAGGGAGCAGCGATCCTGACAGCCAGGGGTTTTGCTGAGAGCTCCAGCCAAACCTCGAAAAGTAATGCGGACGACCTCTTACTGGACCTATGAAACACATCCACTGAAATAAACACTCAGGATTTAAAAATGTAACTACACTTCAATGTTACTGCACTTCAAGTACAATAAATGTATAGTTTTAAATACATATAGCTTGCTTACTGTAAAGTGCATTGATATTTGCTACATCCTCTCTGGATAATAGGTTGACTGAACCGGAGGGTTTGTAGGTCGGGTACATCAGTGACTCTGGGTTTCTGGAGTGCTTCAGGCCCAAAGCATGGCCAAGCTCATGTGCAGCTACAACAAACAGATTAAAACCTGCAACAGCACAAAGAAAATGCATCCAAATAAGTGACTTTAGTATCATAGTGGAGTGACAGCGTTATCCAGTTCAGCACCTGTTCCTCCTGCTGTCCAGTGCTCATCGTCGTCAAAGTGCGTGTCCCCGCCAACGCCCGGCCCTGGACCGAAGGCATGAGCCAGCGTGCCTCTGGGTCCGTCAAACGGATACAAGTCACCATGTGCTGCATGATATAATCCAAGCCAAACATAAAATAGAAACCCACAAAGAACACAATTTTACTTGCAAGCCAAAATAAAATTACGGGTCTCAGTTTTATCTAAATGTGATCGTGTTTTACATAATACTTGTTGTATCACTGAAAAGTGCACGTTTCATTCTGTGACTCAAGCTGCTCAGTGCACATCCAAAACGTCAACGACCACCTGCCCTGTGTGAAGCAGAAGAGACAAAACCCACCGGAGGTCACAAACTCCACCATGATGTCAGCGCTGCGTGTGTGCGTCCTGACAAACGTCAGACTGCTGGCTCTGGCCCAAACGCTGAACGCTGACTCAACCAGAGAGTCCACGGTGTTGCGAGGCAAATCTCTGGTGTACCTGCCAATGCTGCAACGGCAATGAGAACATGTCAAGACACAGTGTCCCCTAAATATAATCTATAAATAGCAAAACATGACACCAACTTGTTATACTTTTTTGTCCATGGATGATAAAACTTGAAGACTCTCTACAACATGGCTCAAATAAGATGAGGCAGAATAAGCATTTACATCATCATACGTATCATTTGAATTGTTATACAGACTTTGACAATAGCTGCCTGTCTTAGTTTCTCTTTAATTATGCATCTATTCTGTATGTAATCCAGCAGGCGTGCCTCAGACAGAACTGGCAAAGAAATGCAGAAGGACATTCCAGACAGTGTTACATAATTTCAAGCATGTATGGTGAACTTGGCACTATAACAATCCCATAATAACTCTCTGAGGCAGAAATCTCAATCCCAGAAATCTGTTAACCACATGATTTGTGACAGCTGCTATTCCTTATTTCTGCCAAAGGTTTTTATTGCCTGCTGCCTCAAAATGTTTCCCACGCATTGGCTGGTTTTGCATTTTAGGGTCAACCAGACAGTTATATTTCTGGCAGGTTCAGCCTGGGTCAGACATGCCTACATTATCCTACATTATTAGACTGTAATTCTACTCCACTTTAACAGCAATAAAGAGTGATAGCGTCTTGATGAATAAACATCAATAAAGACCACATAGATACCTGTAGGTGATGACGTTCTTGTTCCACCGTGTCCCCTGGATGTGGCTGTAGTCCTCCACATCTGGAACGCCACATCGAGGGCTATTCATCATCTCCAGTGTGTTTGAGTCCAGCACGCCCGTGGCATTGAGGCCAAAGAATATCTGCATGTCTTTCACCTTGGAGGTGAAGGAGGGCCCGCTCCGCTTCATGCGCCCCATGGGCTCTTCTTGCATGTTGTAGTACTGTCGGAGGTATTCCTACGAGTAGATCCGAGGTCCACATTACATGTCATGTTGTGCTGTAGAGCAGGTAAATCAACTGGTCCTGCACAACTCAATTAATGCCAAGAGGGAAAGTTGAATTCCCTTTGTGGATCCCTTTTTTTGCAGCTAAACAGTATCGTCATACTTTGTTGAATTTATCACATTGCATTTTACGTTCATTCATAACATCTACTATAAATCTGATCACCCTTTGGTTACAGCATCAAATGTCAATTACACAAATCTCTCATTACAACTCAAATCCTTTACAATAAACTGAATAAAGACTTTGCAAACAACATTGGTAATCAATTTCCATGCAGATTGTCTTTCCCAACAATTCCTTCCACATAAATACAAGAATACATTTATGAAAGAAAATAAGGGAGAGAGGGAAAGATCTGTTTAAGCATGCAATTCAACAAACTACAAGGTCTCCGAGGGCAGTGCAGTTACTTACCTCCGCCCCCCACCCACACAAAAACAAAATAAATAAAACTGTTTTCTCTGCATCCCATAAAACATACGAGAACGGATCCTTGCAATGTCCTTCCTTCAATAGAAATACCTTCAAATTGGCATGCTTTTGGCATTGTCCAAAAGATTGAGTCACATGAAGTCCAATCTCAAAACTTTTGCAATGCAGCTCATGCAATTATGCACTTACTGTGGCCAGCTTCAAGTCAACCTGTGGTTCAGTGGAAGGAGAGCTGTCTCCCGCCGGCATGAATGTGGGCGCCGTAAAACACGGACCGGGCATAAGCAAGACCAAGACACAGCAAGAAAGCAGCATGACATGCATTTCACAGACTTGAACACAACATGAATTGCAGTGGCCCAGTTTCAACATATGGAGATGGAAGTTCTGGTTAATGAGGAAGCCTTTTAAATGGCCATTGTGACTCATACCACTTGCAAATCCAAAGGGAAGCCTCAGACAGTGCTGTGGAATTAGGGAGGGGTTTGCAGGGAGCCAAGGACACAGCAAAAAAAACGAGAAAAGAAAGAAATTACATTTGGACAGCTTTTGGTCACGTGACAAGTTTGCTCCAATGATGATCTAAACGGATAACGTATTCAGTGAGTGGTTTCAGTTTCAACAGCTTATTCATATTCACTGCACGTCTAGGATGGAAATTGTTTCTATTATGATTAAATAATAAGAATAAGACACAACATTTACACTGGGAGTTTTAGAGTGCTTTGTCGTGACTGACAGATAATCCCAAACAAGTGGTGGACCTACAACGTGAGGCAACACAGAAAAAGAGTCGTTCTGCAATATGTGCTCAATGCTGTAACGATGATTATGTTCGGCATAAACATGTTTTTATTCCCAACATCAAAAACCAAGCAGCTCTGATATTGAGTAAATGGTTTCCTTAGGCCTGTAAGGGCAACCTCGACTTAACTGTCTCCGGACTGATGCAACACAATGAGCTGGGTGGCACCTTCTCTGTCCCACCCACGGATTCTGCAAGGGCTCCAGAAATAACCCCAGCGAAGCCCATTTGTGTCCTTGTTTAAGCAGCAAAGCATTGTCAGTTTCAATGAGAGAGTTGGATGAGAGGGAGCTCAAATTGCAGGGGTTGGATTTAAGGCCTTCGAAAAAGAAAAATGGCCGCCAGCCAAACCGCCTAGACTGGCAAGGGTGGTGCCGGCGTACATTCAGGCTGCAATTACGGTTGACTGGTCATTGTGGAGCTTTATGGGAGTAACAGCGTTCCTCTGCGGGAAAACATGGGCCAAGTTTTCCAGACTGTGCCGTGCTCTTTCGCAGAAAGACTTGAAGAATTTGGGTCGATCTGGTTTTATGGTCTGAAACAGACGAGGTAATGAATCAGTTTAAGCAGGAGTGATGACTGAGAGTGTATTTAGGAGCTGCAAAGACACAAGCTGGGAGAGACCGCTGTGGTAATTAGACCAGAAGAAACATCTCTGTTTTGCCCCGATCATACACATTCACAGTGACACAGCCAGAGGAGTTATACAATAAAAGTCCTGAGATGACTTTGTTAATCAAAGAAAACAAAGAAGTCACAAAAGGGCCTAAAGACCAGAGTTTCTATCTGAATCTGCTAAACCGAGGTCTGCATTAAAGAAGCAGTGTGTACGATTTAGTGATATCGAGAGGTGAGGTTTCAGATTGCAACCAACTGGATACCCTTGAGATCTCTCCTCCCTTTCCAACCAGTGTTTGGTTTCTGCAGTCTGGGCTCCTTTAGAAACAGGTAGAGTATATGTAGATATAAACAGCTTATTCTAGGGAACAAAACACAACAATTCTTAATTTCAGGTGATTATATATCAATGTCAACAATATTCCTATAGTCTCAGAAGCAGTTCTCCAACTCTCCTTCATTATAAAGAAACATCTTCATAATACCCTGATATGCCAAGAGGGTAAATCCACCAAGCTGCTCTCAATTCTTAATCAGGAGCCGGTCCCCACACCCCAGGCAACAGGTGATCTGAAAATCTCTTTAATCAACTAATTCAGCTAAAATGAATTGGGGGAAAAAGGCAAAATGACAAAAATGACCAAAGATGGACTGCTACAGTTGCATATCCACTATGAGAAGTAGACACATTAGCAACTGGAACAAATGGTATTATCATTAAATGTGTAGAATTTGAAAGTATCAGACGTTGACTCCCCCTAGTGGTAGGCTAGTATAAAAAAAGTGACTTTGGCACAGTGCAACCAAGATGAATAAATGAAAGCAATATCCAAACTAGGATTATTTTTCTGCAGAAAAATATAAAGTATGAGAAACATTTTGTTTAAGCAGTACACACTGTGAGCTTTTCACAATTATGATAAAACAACTATATCGTGCTTGTCATCAAACAAAACGGTCCAAAAGAAGAAGAAAAAATGTGTCGTCATACTGATACTTATGGTTTGTTTCAGGAAAACATATAATAATGTGTTTTTATATGCACTTTTGATGAGCCAAAAGTTTGTGTGATCCCTCCCCAAAACATACTCTGCTGCCCTCCTGTGGTTTCTTTTCAAAACATGTAGTTTTTTTAAATGTTGCTGAGTGGGCCTGACCTTACACCACAGCAGTCACCGTGGTTTACATCTTTGCGGTTGTTCCTCAAATGCATTTGCTCAGAACTTAAATTTAAGCCCTTTTTTTTGTGTTTGATTTGTGAACTTGCAATGTGCGAAGATTAAATTAAAGTTTCAATATTATTTCAGATACATCTTTAGCATCTGTGTGATATAAATCATTTTTTTTTTACTGTAAACTAGCTGATTCATATTGTGGCTCACTTACCATGCTCTTTGTTGTTATATTAAGTTGGATTTGTCAAAAAAGAGACTTACAATAAATGTTCCATATTTTTACTTTAAAAAAGGTTTAAAAGGTCAATGCTTATTCTGCCTCATCATATTTAAGCCATGTTGTACAGAGTCTTCATTCTAAGTTAAAGGCTGCCATGTCAGCAAACAAATGAACAACTTCATTCAGGAGAAACAGATATAATTGTTACAGAAGTGTCACTTTTTACTGTGTTTGTATCCAAAGCCTTCCTCTGAATTAACTGAATGTGTTGCTTTCTTTGAAAGCAACTTAGAATCAGCTAAATGTCAATGCAGCTTCATAACTCACTTTATAAACAAACTGGAGGCAACTGATTCACTTACTTTCCTGAGAAAATTATTTTTTTCCTCACATTTTTTTCCACGCCAAGGCTGAAATACAACATACATTTTCTTTAACTTAAAAAACTGCAGCTTAAAAAAAGCTTTTTAAAAAAACAATCGTAAAAAAGGATTTGGTCACAACACAAATGAAGCTTAGCGAAAGTTCAGTCAGGAAGACTAGCTTTACACGCCTGTTCCTGCTTCCTGCTGTGACCCGACTGACACCCACTGCTACTTCTATTATTATTATTAGTCACATTACTAATACTATTCCCTATATCATTATTTCAATTCTACTATAGTCATTGCTGCTGTTATTATAATTAGTCTTAATGTTTTCCTTTGTTACTCTGCTTACGGTGTGTGAAGGAGAGGTACTGCAGGTCCTTCCTTCCTGCTGCTGTCTGGTTGCGCAACCAGCTCTGCTCCCAGTAGACCACATGACACTAATACACTAACACACTAATACACTAACACACTAATACACTGTGCAATACAATAGTTGTAATAGTTTCTGTCTCTATATATAATATTTCAGTTACTGTGAATTCTTTATTGTTCTTTTCTTACTTTTTTTTACTGTTTTTTTTTATTGCTCATTTGCTTATTTATAATACTTATTTTGATCTTGTTTTATTTTTGTTTTTTTATTTACTATGTCTCTTGTTTGCACTATCCTCTCTGCTGCTGTAATCCTGTAAATTGCCCCGCTGCGGGACTAATAAAGGATTATCTTATCTTATCTTATCTTATTTTACTACTGTGATTATATGAATCATTTATGTCATATACATTGAATGTGTTGTAACTCTGTTATGCTGTTCATTCTGTACACATGACATCTATTGCATTCTGTCCATCCTGGGAGAAGGATCCCTCCTCTGTCGTTCTCCCAGAGGTTTCTTCCTTTTTTTTCCCTGTTTAAGGGTTTTTTAGGGGAGTTTTTTCCTGTGCCGGTTCCGGGACAGAGGATGTGATTTTGGATTGAATTGAGTCATCATCACCGTGGTGGGGATGATGACTCAATTCAATTCAGACCAGTGTCTGGACTCCAGGGGGATTGTGCTTCGCTGATCTCAGCATCTCACCCTCTGATATACGGCTTGGCCTTGGAGTCCAATAGCCAAAGACTTTGTACTATTCATTCTTATGCATGTGTAATAAATTATTGTTACATTTTATTACATTACAGTCATTTAGCAGACGCTTTTATCCAAAGCGACTTACAGTCAGTAGTATATTACATATCATTCACCCATTCACACACTGATGACAGGCTACCATGCAAGGTGCCACCATCAGACTCTAACTAACATTCATGCAACATCCAGTCCACACCGATGGCAAGCCTTCGGGAGCAACTTGGGGTTAAGTGTCTTGCCCAAGGACACATAAGCCGGGTATCGAACCACCGACCCTCTGATTGGAGAACTACCTTGCTCTCCACTACACCACAGCCGCCCCCCGATTATTGTAGTCTCTCCTGATTGAAATTAAACAATCAACTGATTTGCATGATGAAACCGTTCAAACAACCAGGTGAAATTAAATCAGCGTCATATGGGAAGTTCCAAGTAAAGATGCAAATGACCACTGTTTATCAGTCAGCTTGAGCTCATCCGTCAGCTTTCCTCTGACACAGCAGGGAAGTGGTTGATTTCAGCTCCTCACCTCACGTCACCACTGGATTTCACATCATGAGGGCCATTCCTGCTAAATCACAAAAAGCAGTTGGCTGTAATCCATCCAACGGTTCCAGGCAGCGGAAACAATATTAACAAACACTAAAAATTGCTTTGGGTTGGATGTCAGGAAAATGCTGATCTATCAAGAGAAGCACTAAAGAAGGTCTCAGAAGGGAATGAAGGCGACAAACCACCAAGTAACACAATCATACGACCAATGCCTTTGAATTAATGCACTTCATATTTCAGGGAGACACATTAATCTTTCATAATGATCGTGTGGAAGAGCAGCTCGTAATCTCCAACTCTGGATTCCTCTCTTTAAACAGCTGATGTCAAACAGTTCATTTGACTGTTCTTTTGTGTCCATTTCTTTCTGGTTGTTAGTGAAGCCTCAGAAATACATTTTAAAATAAAACATGACATCTGAGTGACTTTCTATATTGTCTAAAAATAAAGGCAGAAACACATCTGGCACATCCATTATAAAACCAGCTGTTTGCAGCTGTATCTTCACATTGGGTTTGTATGTGTTAGAAATACTCAACCAAATATGATTTAATAATCATCAGCTGGCAGCACAACAGCAGATATTAGAAATACATCCTTCCAGGTATAAGGACGTCAATAGACTGGGACTTGGACTTAGCTGAGGACTATTTTTAAGATCTCATATTGAGATAAAAAAAACATTTCTATTACAGAAATTATGCTTAAGTCCAAAACCTGAGATCATTTTCTTATTTCTGGAACAGGAATATTATTTAGTCAACATAAAGTGTGTTTGTGGTTCATAGGTGTGAAACATTCAACCTCCCACTACAATTTAGGTCAGATAACACAATGTTTATCCTTTGTTTAAAACCAGTGGGCGATAGCACAGATCATATGTTTGCATGTTTCCACGTGTGTGTGTGTGTGTGTGTGTGTGTGTGTGTGTGTGTGTGTGTGTGTGTGTGTGTGTGTGTGTGTGTGTGTGTGTGTGTGTGTGTGTGTGTGTGTGTGTGTGTGTGTGTGTGTGTGTGTGTGTGTTTCTCGGTTACAATCTTAAATAACATCCAAAATCCCCCCGGCTGCTAACTTCCCCTGGCATGAGTCATGAGCGCTCTGTTAACCACCGTCTAAGCAATGACATTGGTCCAAAAATATAGTTCTGAGGTGTTTAGACGGACACAATGTTTGTTACCATTTACACATGCTGTCACTAATGGGATGTTTGTCTAGCACTCTAGTGCTCCTTAAGAACGACACCATCTGTTTTTAATCTGTACAAGTTTTTAATGCAGTATGAGGTGTAAGTTCCTCTGGCAGCGCAGCAGTTAAATACCTACACCTGACGTATAGCAAAACATTGTCATTACGGGATTCTCTACAAAAGTATGTTGATAATACCTGGAGGTTAGACAGTGACAGATCATTCTGTCAAATGTGTGTCATCTACTTAATGTTGACAGTGCAGCAATTTATGTTATCTCTACAAAAAAAGTATAGTGAATGATTGGATCTGGGAGAATGTAAGCTATTTCAAAATGTACAATGCTAGTGGTCATTACTAACTGTTTTTTTCTACTATATAGAAGTTAAGGAATCCCATTGTTATGGCAGCAGCAAATAATGATACTTCTTTGTTTTTTCACAGACACACTGATGTAGTAGACGCACTAATAGGCAGCATGTCTTTACCTGCCTTTACTCAAGAGACCTGCAGATACCTACAGTTTACCTGTTGTCCTGATAAATAGTCTCAAAGTGTTTTAAAGCCAAATGCCAATTGGATCATCACTACTGAAATGCCAAACAGAGGAGTGACTTGTCAGAACCTTTTATTTGAAATTATTATAAAAATGTGTCTTTAATAAGCATTGCTGTTTTCTATAAAAATCCATCCAGGTGCCTATGAGCCTTCTACCCTTCCCAGATGTGCTTTGCATTACCACTACCCATACAACCATACTATTTAGTATGCCACAAAAAGATTTAGTATGTCCAAATGATAGTATGCATTATGCTAGAAAATCCCAGGATGTCATGCTGCATCTGGTCACATTTTGAAGTATGCAAGCTTTTTTGGCTATTCTGACTCATAAACCCTATTATATTCATTATTATTATATTCCTTTATTGATCCCCATGGGGGAAATTCAAGTGTTGCAGCAGCTCAACTACACAGACACAGACAATAAATACACATACTATACAACAAAATAAAAAATAGAACAGGAATAAAAATGTACAGTATATCCACATGGGGGGGGGCCTGGTCAGCATAGTCACAGACTGTGGTCTCCGCTGTTGTTATACAGTCTGATGGCAGTGGGCACAAATGAGCAACAGGATGAGATCTATGAGCAACAGGATTCAAGTGTAACGTGTAATAATGTGACGAAGTAGTATTTCCCAATTTAATTGCATACAGCCTGACACAGTGCGTACTTTGTTGGGGAGTTGCTGTAAGTACTAAAAGTTAAAAAATAAAAAAAGTCAACAGCCATGCTGTATGTCGGCACAGCAGTGCTTTGAGTGTTTGCTGCATGCTAACACGCTCATATGGCCGACATGATGATATTTAGCAGGTATAATGTTCAACCTCTGCTGCCAACATTTGCTAATCGGCACATTACTAATGGCTGATGGAAATGTCATGAGTTTCGCAGGTATTTGGTCATAAGTCAAATTATTGGACAAATTACATTTTTTACGTGACGATGGCACTGAATGAAAAGTCTAGCATGATGTCACAGAAATACGTGAAATGACCACGACCTGTTAGCGCATTAAGTAGTGGTGACATGAAATGGCTTCAATTTAAGTATTGGCACTAATACAACAATGTAAATGGACAGGCAATGAGGATCCTTTGTCGTGTTGGACATATGAATCAAAGGTATCCACGAAAATATGTAATAATAAGTATAGTGAGAAAGACTACTAATGGTGGATGGGACGGGAAACACACAAGGAACTTTCAACCAGGAGACCAGTGTTTGAGTCCCAAAGTGTTATTGTGAAGTTATGTTTGTGACATGTTCACTTATTTAACTGAGTTCACATACTTATATTTATAGCAACCATGATTTTTGTCCTTAACCAAATTAGGTTGGCACCATGAATGTTTGTACAAAAGTTCATTAAAATCCATCTAATATTCGGAAAACTCAGTCTGGACCAGAGTGCAGACTACATTTCACAATAACTGAGAAAAAACTAATATTTCACATAAAATATGTGGTGTGTGTTGTCCTTGTGACTCTGACTCAGTTACAGCTGTAGAGGAGGAAGAGGGGAAAACACCGACACCAGCAAAAGATGATTTCAATTAAAGCAGACAAAAACCCACTTAGAACATTTGTTGGTCTCATTGTTTATTAGTATGAGAGAGCGCACATTATGTGGAAAACACTCATATATCCAAAGGGACATGTACATTTATACATCCTGCTTTTCATCATCTCTCTTTGTCCTGATGTGTGTTTGTTAGTCACATATCCTAAAACGTCCTCACCTAAAATAACAAGACACTGAATGACTATCATGAGACCAGCATGAATGAATTCCCAAAGTGACCAACTTTTTAAAGTTGTTTTATTTCTCTATTTCAAATGTATAGGATGTACAACTATTTATAAATTATGTGAAATCCTTATTAAGGAAAAATGTCCAAGTGTATATCTGCTAAAAAAGGACCTCTCCTCTACTTCTACATCTAAAGACAGTCATATTATTCTTGGGGGCTTTTTTAAAAGGAGAAAAAATGAAAAATGAAAAGGTCAACATGGGCAAACTCCTTTGGGAAACTGGGAAACGCTTCATCAAAGCATTTCAGGAGAGTTCAGAAGAGTTCTCTCAAACCTCAGTGACTGACAGCAGTTTTACAGATACAAGCAGATTCCTCAGAAGAGAGGAAGTGGTGAGGTGTTTTTACATGACTCACCAGGACCCTTTGAAAAAAGTGGACCCAAACACTATAAATACAGCTCAGGGCTTCTTCATCCCAACAACTAGTTTAGACAACACAGAAGCAACAACAATGAAAGCTTTTCTGCTCCTGGCGCTGGTCGCCCACTCCTTTGCTGTGCCTCTGCCGTCCGAGGACAAAGACAGCTTGCTTCTAGCAGAGGTGAGATCTGAGCTCTCTAATTCAGACATTGTTTAATGTTGTCAGCTGTTTTTTCTTTGTTAAATCAAAGAAAAAAGAGTCCACACTGTTAGAATTAATTAATCACCAGCTGTTTTGTTATGAATGTCATCCAGCTTCTGTTCTCTTTTAACAAACAGAATTACCTCCGTCGGTTCTATGACCTCCCGGTTGGCCTCCAAGGTGGACAGAAGTCCTCAGGTGCCTTTCAGACAAAGATCAGGGCAATGCAGGGATTCTTCAAACTCGAGGTGAGCTTTAGTTATTAATCCTTTACTGGTGCTTTAAATGAGCAGCTGTTTTGTATATATTTCTGAATATACATGTCTTAGTTTGAGCAGGTTTTATTGTGAGTTGAAAAAGAGATGAGAATAATGAGTCTGGAGCTTTAACATATTATTGGTGGTGCTCCTTGGTGTGCTTTTAATGTGATATTAGTTTGAGAAGCACCCTATTTTGTGCTTCTCTTTTGCAAATGTGGAAGTGTAGATAACATTTTGGTTTACATTAAACCTGTTTTTCTTTTGGAAAGCTTTTTTTTGTGGGAAGGAAGTTATGTTGGGTTGAGTTACCTGTGTAACATATTTTCTTCTGCCTCTTGAAGGTGACGGGGAATCTTGACGACAACACTTTGGAGCTGATGAAACAGGCCAGATGTGGCGTTCCTGATATCGGGGAGTACAACCACTTCCCTGGAAAACTCAAATGGCAAAGCAACGAACTCACATTCAGGTATGCATTACAATAAATATATGTTTTTTAAATATTCCGACAGTGAACACCAGTATCATTTATTCTGTCATTTTCCTTGCCTTAAATCCCCTTGATGTTGCAGGATAGTGAATTATACACCAGATCTGAAGAAGTCTGACGTAGACAGAGCCATCCGCAAAGCGCTGAACGTTTGGGCCAAAGTCACCCCTCTGACCTTTAGGAAGCTGAAAGACGGCATCGCTGACATTATGATCAGTTTTGCAGCAAGAGGTAATTCTGACATACTGTAGCATAACCTCTGAATACAAACATAAAAATAGGGATGTGGATTTTGTCTAAACTGCACCTGCTTATTACATGCTCTAAAGAATTGCCTATGCTTTATTCTGTAGAGCACGGAGACTATAACTCCTTCGATGGGCCTAATGGACTGCTTGCTCATGCCTACCCACCGGGCCAAGGCATCGGAGGAGACACTCACTTTGATGAGGATGAAAACTGGACCACAGATTCATCAAGTAAGAGTTATGCCCCATTTGTGCAGCATAAGTCCCTATAACTGTATCCTAATGATTAAAACTAAATATATTTTCTCCACAGATTACAACCTGTTCATAGTGGCAGCCCATGAGTTAGGCCACGCCCTCGGTATGGGCCACTCCGCAGACGCGGGCGCCCTCATGTACCCTGTGTACTCGTACTCTACAGGCTACCCGCTCTCTGAGGATGACATCAAAGGCATTCAAGATCTCTACGGTGGGAAAAACACAAGATTTTTGTAGCATGATACTGGGTCTAATTTATTCCACAGAAATATTATGCGAACTGTGTATTAATGCCAGATGTTCAATCACAGGCCCAAACCCAAACTCAAGGAAGGTGAAGCCTAGGCCTGATGCACCCGAAAAATGTGACCCCATGTTGAGTTTGGATGCCATCACAGAGCTCAGAGGGGAAACCATCATCTTCAAAGACAGGTACAGTAAAAATCAGAGTATTACGCGTAAGAACGCTAACACATAAAACAATGTATTATACATTTTTATGTATAATACATTGCTCCGTCTGTTGGGGACTTGGCTTGAGAACTACAGAGTTTTTATGTGATAAAAAAAGTTGATTTAGATTGACATAAACTCATCTTCATCCTCATGAACCAGACATGTAACTTCTAGCAATGTGTGAGAAAGAGTTGATTATTCTGTGACTCAAACAACTTACTCTAAAGTACTGAGATTGGCATATTGTAGATCAGTATTTTATGCTTTGTTTTGTAAACCTGCCTCACTCTGTTGCAGATTCTACTGGCGTCTCCATCCTCAGATGGCGGAGCCCGAGCAGACGCTGATCCAGTTCACGTGGCCCTCTCTCCCCAACAAGGTGGACGCAGCATACGAGTACCCGGAGAAGGACCTAGTCTTCATATTCAGTGGTGGGTTATCAGACTTATTTATGGCCATTATGATGTGTCATTAGATATTAGATATGGATAAAAACTCTGTGTTTCAACAGGGATCCGAATGTGGGCTTTGAATGGATACAACCTTGTGGATGGTTACCCTAAGTACATTCACAAACTCGGTCTTCCCAAGAAAATAAGGAAAATAGATGCGGCTGTGCACATCGGAGACACCGGGAAGACCCTGCTCTTCACTGACGAGGAGTATTGGAGGTATGTAGAGATGAGTGTCACTTGTCTCAGTTATAGTAAAGCTTTTAAAGGAGCACACAATCTTCTATTATATTATCCTGAATAATATATCCTGTCTTCCACAGTTACGATGAAGCAACAGCCACCATGGACAGCGGCTTCCCACGCTCCATTGAGTTGGATTTTCCTGGAATGGACGACGAGGTCGACGCAGCTGTGTATCACTATGGTAAAGCCTCATTTGTCACATTTACAGTTTATTTAAAGCATGCAAGAGTAGGATTCTTTTTTTCACAGCACTACCACTTTACTGTTTTATTTCCTAACTGGTATCCCACTCTGTTGTCTTTCAGGACGCTTGAATTTCTTCCACGAACACATACAGTACGAGTACAGTTACACCTCAAGGAAGGTCATTCGCATCCTGAGGACCAACTCATTTCTCAACTGCTGATGACATGGTCTGCAGCTGTGACGATGGCTTAAAAATATATGTGGCCGCTTGGCACACAACATCGTCACAATAACCCACAAACATGCATGTTAAAAATGAGAAATAGGAAGATGCAGTTCATTGAAGTAGCAATGAAATGGAGTCATGCAGGGTTGACCTGTTAAAGTGTATTTTGTACTAGTGCTGGACACCTGTAGGTCACACAGTATAAATTGTGGGACACAGAATGCTGGAAAAAAATTCCTTAGATTATTTTATTTATATTTATTTCACATCTCTATATTTGTACTAAAAGTTTCACTATGAACAGCAAGATCCTTAGCAGGTTAAGTGTCTTGTCAGTAAGAGTTGGGCTGTTTTGTGAGGCTCAATATTTGACTAGTGTACATGTTTCACTATAATTAGTATTTCAACAAAGAGCTTAGTACTTTAATATATTATTTGTTTGTTTTTAAGATTTTTGTAAGTTGTGTGAACGACAATAAAAGCAGTGAAATTAAGTTGAATTGATTCTTTTGTGCTGAATTGCTGAACATAAAGTGATAATGTTCCATTTAGTGACATTTTGAGGGACAAGATTTCATTTAAAGTATTATATATGATAAGTTTGGTCTTTGTTTTCAGAATATTTTTTAAATGTATTAAATAAAATGTAAGGAAACTAAAGGACAAATGAACTGTCTGTGTTTGTTATCACGCATTTTAACTCAAACCTTATTTGTGAGTTATTTGTTTGTGTGTGAAGTCAGATTGGAAAAAACTTACTGTCACGCAAGCTCATTTATTGCGTTACAAAATGTATTTATAAGAATACCAAATACACCTCATCTCAGTCAGGTGTACAGTACACTGGAGTACTGGTATGGGACTTCCATGTACTGCCAAAAAAAAACTGGGTCATGTACATGTAGTTATCCACCTTGTCCACTAGAGGGCGCTCCTATCAACAGTTTCAGTATGTGAAGGTCCTGACAGTTCTGGGACAGGCTAAGTGAGATATAAGAAAATGTAATAATACACAAGATATATGCAACATCACAACAATATTCCACTGCTGAGGTTTAAGGCATCTTTACCACCAAGAGTCTAAATCCAATCCTTGTTTGGAAAAAAAATAAAAAAAAATAACTGTATGCTTCATTGGCACAACAAATGTTTGGGAAAATTCTTGGTTTCTGCCACATTAGATCCCAACATACTACTATTTAAACAGACTAATCTTATTATATATAGGGCCATTACACACAGTATCTTCATCCTCCAGCATACGTTAGCAATTATCCAATTATCTGAACAGAACATTTTGGGAACGTTTTATGGAAGTGAAGCCTTTGTGTGAGCAGTCTGCTGAAAGGTCAGTATCTCTTAGTGAAGTTAAGGAAAACAGTGAAGCATGAGCCAAGCAGCATAATCCACAGGCCCAATCATGTGGACGTAATTACAGTGCAGTGAAGCAGTCACCTCATTTGCTCATTTCCAAGGTATCGCGTGGTGCAGGCCCCTTCGCTGCTCCACAAATCCGGTTTGTTCATCACCCAGTGTCTTGCTGTGCGGGTCTAAGGTGGTTTATCTGAAAGTAATACGTCTGTTTACATAAGCTCTTTCTCAATCAAATGAAGATGAGCATGTAATTTGCATGCGACAGAAATGATACTTCCCCCTTCCTTCAGTTTGTCACTTAAGAATTCATGTGTTTTGAATAGAAATTGTGTAATTTTCGCAGTGGGCAATGCAAAACAAGGGTAGGGACGTGACAAAGGAAATGTTCAGACAAGAGAGCTCTTGTGTTTGGCAAACACCAGAGGCTGAGGGAGGATCAGTAACCACTGATGCAGCTGTCTTCGGGCCTGTGCTGAAAATGGTCTCACATCCTCCCTTTTCCTGTAACTTTACCTCCATGTTTAAAATGTTCAAAGATTTGTGGCCTGCGAGAAAACCGATCCAGTTTTGCAAAGACGGAAGAAGCACTCACTTTAAAATACAGCTGATGTAACATTTAAAGCGTTCTCTAATGCACGTTTATTTCCAGTCTGAGGATCACTTTCTCTCCTGTACTTGGATGAGTTTTCACTTTTCTTGGAAAGTGAACAGGACAGTCTCTTGTCTCTAAATATTTGCTAATGACATGCTCTCGCTCCGTGGTGGTTTGTAGAAATTGAGCAACTCTAGGTATCGACGGGCCTTTTTTAGAGCAGTGCAACAGAGAGGCGTCAAAAAAGTAAGACATTTTTAGCCCCATGTGGATTTAGAGGTCATGCAATTTTTTTTTCCATCTCATTCCAGTCACAGTCGGGCACCTCTCCCTGTTCCTGCCCCAGTCAAAAGTCATTACCATATCTGACCCTTTAAACCTGTTCAATATGTGCAAACTGGAGCTAAGTAAAAGATCCTAAACTCTGAATTATAATATATATTCATTAGTGATAAGTTCAGCCAGGTCAATACATTCAGGAGCATTCACTGAGCGGAAGATTTAGATCCTGCAGCCAAGACGCAAAATAAGGTGGTTACGGTTTAGTCACTAGACTGGAACGAGATCCCAGAAGTTAGACAATTAACCATAATGATGATGATGCATAATGGTGATGCCTTTTTTACTTTTTACTAATTTTAGTTACAATTATTTTGCATTTCTTATTTTTGTGCCCCTGTTTAAGCACAACAGCACTTTGGTGTAAATGCGAATGTAGAGTAAGTATCTTCTGAGAAAACCTAATCCAGCCAAGCAGCTCCTGATGGAAACCAGATGGGGGTGAATGACGGAGAGGGCAGCAGTCTCAGGATATCTCCCTTTTTCCTCGGGGAAACTCCCTCCTAGGACAACCAATATGAGAAGGGTGATGCAAGAGTCCTGCTTCTCCTACGCTCAGCTGATTAATGTGTGCGTGTGAGCAAGCAACATGGTTTTGGGGGCAGAAAAGCTTTTTTTTATTAGAGCAACTTTTATTTGTATCTTTCAAAAGCTATGAATTGACAAAAAAAAACATTTTTACACATTTTACAACATGCATGTCAGTATGCAGGTGAGCTTTAGGGTGTTGTTGTTCAGCTGACTTTAAACAGTTCTGATGAATGTGGCTTTTAGTGTTGATAGTGGCTCATATCATCCTTCTCTGTGTTTCTGTTTATTTTCCGTTGCCTTCTGTGTAGTGTTAGTCTTCCTTGTCTCGTCTGCCTGCTGTTATTCTTCCTTTTCCCTGAATAGATTAGGGGGAAAGAGTGTTTGTAAAGCAGCCAGTGATTCACTGAAAGGGATGCAGTCTGTGTTTCTCCCTCCTACATATTGGGGAGTGGAATGTGGAGAAAGTCAGGCTCCGCTCTGTGTTGACCCATAAGTAGGTAATCCTGAACAGATACGACCCAGGGGCAGATACAGCTGTGTCGTAAAAGTGACCAGTAAATTCAGTAGAAGATCACATGTCTTTGGGACAACTCCAGACCTTGCAGCAGGATTTTAGGATTAGGTGCTGTAATGTTTTTGTAAAAGAGCTTCAACGTTGGGGGTTCATTGCGCAAGATTATGAATAATTGGTGCAGGCAAGGCCTTCATCAAGAACACATTTAACGCTTTCTCTAAAAGTTAATATACAAAAGTTAGTAAAAGAAGTAGTTTGTAACAGACCCCATACATACATTGAGATTTATACAGTGTAAAAAGCAAAAGCTTTTGCATATCTTAAAGTATTCAAGAACACTTAAGAGTTTATTAGATTTTAAAAAATGCAACTGGAATGCATGAAAGAAATCAATTGTATCAATGAAGACTATAAAATAAAATAACTAACAATGGTTTTACCAGTAGACCACATGGTGTTTTTACATGACCAACTATAATTTGGTATGAATACGTTTTCTTTACTCTGTGTAACAAAACACAGTGTAAGCCAATATGAGAAACACGATCCAGGATTAGTTCCTTGTCAAGCTAAGTCATGCTTTTCTCTCACACATTTCACGAGCTGTAGATACATAACAGATAACCTGAAACTGTCTCAAGACCTCCTTTAGCAAACAGCTATTTGAAGGGAAATAGTGCTCCGACCTTATTCGCAACTTGTTCCATGAGCTATTCTGACACGTGGATGTGTCACATTTTCACTTATATTAAAGAGAGACATGTCAAAAATAAAGATTTATTTTTAACAGCTCAACTAGTCTGAGTGAGATTCACATGGACATTTTGATGTTGGTCTGCCACATTATAGGACTGCTTGATCTTGATCAAATCTGCCACCATCTGTTAGACAAAAATACACAACACACAATATCTGAACATGACTCTGGCTCCAGATGGAAGTCAGGATACTTTTGTTATGTGAATATAACAGCAAACAATTGTGCTTTCCTGTACTTAACAAAACGTGACCCCAATTTCCAGCGTGGGAACAGATGGCGAACGCTCGGCTGTCTAATCAAGATTTGGCTCTGGTGAATTTCCTCTATAACTCTTTCATGATGTGAGGGTAGTATTGATTTTTCTTCCATTGGGGAACACTGAGCTGCTATTGTGATGGTTACACTGTACAGTTTGGAACCGCATGACTTTATGTGTGTGCCCAATGGGGTTGCTGTCTAATCTTAATTGTATCTCATTGCTAAATGCCATTATATGCTGAGTGTTACAGTGTATGTTTGCACATATTTTGTATTTTTTCCACATTTTTGGCTGTCATTGACCTAAATTTGCTAATTATGTTATGTTAGTTACAGTTGCATATCATTTTCTTGTTTTCCCTTTCATGTCTAAAAAAACAGTCTCTTTAATTGGGCAATTTTAACATGCCTTGTCACATGACCTCTTGGTGAGTTTCAATTTGAAAACCTGTCCTAATTGCACTTTACACCCTGGTGAAGACTCAAAACGCGTTGGATATCCATGTTTAAAAAATGGGCTTGAACTTCATCAGAGTGCCTTCGCTGCTTTTCAGACTGCCAACCAACACAATAGCCTTCAAATAAAAGGGATGTTTTTTTCTTTCCTCGTAAAAACTTTTACACGTACAGACTTTTTTGCAGCATTGGCAGTATTTTAGGTGGTTCCTAACCTTTTTTTTCTTATTTTTATCATAACAAAGCAGTGTTTACAGGGGGCCTCTGCGTGAGGGCCTCACTAGGTTGAGAACTAGTGCCTTAAACTACTATGTGGCAAGTTTTTTGTACATGAACATCAAAATCAATCATTTCCATCAACCTTTGCAAATATTGTGAAACAAAAAAGATGGTGTAAAACCTAACTGAATGTGTTGCATTGTCTTTGTTTAGGCCTAATTGTCTTTAGGGTTTAACAAATGCGTAGTAACACAATACAGTGGTACAAACTTCAACAGCTTTACTAGCTCTTTAGAAAAAAAAACAAGCAAATCTTTGTTGCCTGTGACAAGTTGAGCTGATCTTTTGTTTGTCTGAAAAACAAAACCTCTGTGCTGAGCTGCAGTGCGCTGACACAGTGCCTTGGTGTCTGTTGTCACGGTAGCACAACAAGCCAGAGGGCATTCGGAGCATCAATACGTCAATATCACTGCTGTCAAATGAAACATGTGCTTCGAAGAGTCTGGTTATGGTCAACTTAAGAAACAATTAATACACTTTAACAATCCAAAGAGGGGCTTTTTAAAATGGCCTGTGAAAAACATTCCTGGGTGTCAGCCTCCTGCAGGAATTGAAAAGTAAAACCTCACAGTGTTCAGAGCAGTATGGACTCATTCTTGAAGCAAAGTGAATTAGCTGCTTGGATAGCCTGATCCTCCAGAGGATCTATCCGCAGGAAGGTCAAATTACATTTGTTTGATAGTTGTTCATGCAAGAACAGACCACTTAATAAAGACACCCTGGTTCTGCTTGCCTGGATTAATTACACACAGTTCAAAGCTCTCCCTCTGCTTTTGAAGTATTAACATCTCAGAGCCGGACCACTGCAGAGAAGCGAGTGATTACCTTTTGATTTCTTCGCTCACATGTCCCACACTGCCATAATGCAAACAGCACTAAATTGTTTTGGGAAATTAAAGTGTATTATGATGTTTAAAAGCATCTTTTTCGCTGTTGGTGTGCTTTGACAAACAACACAAGACCAAGAAAAGCAGGCTGATAAAATCCTGTTCCAGCCTGCATAAAATCTCAAGTGCTGGTTGTTTGGTAGCGATTACACCACAGATATGTGCAAGTAAGATGTAAATGCCATTACGTTTTTTTTTCTTCAGACGTCAGCTGACTCAAAACATCACTCACTCACTCACTCACTCAAGGTCTCTGTTGACCCAGATCCAACTCTATCCACCAGAAAAGGGTCTCTTGTTCTCCTGATTACTGCCCTTCGAACTGTATCAAGTTTCTTCATTTTCAGTGCTCTGTGGATGTATTTGGACATGTCCGTTACTTTAGCTCCATAGGAAATTAACTTTCTGTCAGAGTAGCGTCAACAGTATTCCAATTAAATGTCACTGTGGGGTTTGTTTTTCAATGTCAAACTGAAAATGTCAACATAACTGTGGAGATCTCGATCGATTTCAGCTCTGACAGAAACTTATTTTTCCTCTCTAGCTGTGAAACACTATTAGAGGTGCTTTTACAAATTGTGTTTCATCATGCTGTGGTGTTTTTCTTTAAACAGAGCATGTGCAGAAAAGTATTTGATGTCAGCCAGCTAGCCTGTAATGCATCAAGCTGTTTGCATGTAAACACATTTGCGCTACTTTCCAACACATCTGTGCACGCCCCAGATTATACAGAGGGGCATTGTTAGGAGCAAACTGAAAGGTAAACGTGTGACCTCAGTGCAGCTTTCTGAAATGTCCTAATTCAAACTGGACTTTTTGTTAGGATATGGAGGTCTACCTAAGTGGGAACAAAGAGAAAAAAAAAATCCCCCACTTTTGATCTGTAACCTGATTTGTTTTGCTGCTGCATTCCCCGAATGTCTTTGCCATTTCACAGTATCGTAGCGAGCGTGTGTCTCAGCGCTACTGAAGTACAGCCGCTTCCTCCGGATGTCAACAGACCAGCGCTTCAGGAGATGGACAAAAAAGCACAAACATCTGGAAGTGTTTTAGGCAATGGGGTCAATCCGCTAAGGGCGCTCAGACGGCCTCCTACCTACTTGGAAGGGACTAGAGTTTGTGCTCACACGCACATAAGCATTGGTAAACTCAGATGTAGAAGACAAAGGGAAAGATGTGGGATTTGTTAAATACCTATTTTCCCACGCTTAACGGTCATGATGAAACATGTACAGTTCAACTATGGTGAAATCTATGAAAAACCTGGCTAGTCAGCCTGATTTCTGGGTGCTTTTGTTTAAAAGATGTGTCACAGAATGGAAAGGCATAATGTCTTCTCTGTCTCACAGGACAAAAAACTCATTGCCAGACACACACACACACACAGGAGATCTGTAAGTTGCCATGACCGAACCCCTGGCTCTCTCTCCCTCTTTCTCCTTTCTCTACTCGTCTCCTTCCCAGTCACCTCCTTGGCAGGTTACCAGCCCAGTGTAGCACAGTATTCTGCCAAAAGTCTGTCCACTTCAGTGTTTGTTTTTTTTATGGACCTTTCAAGATCACAAGTGTGTGTGTGTGTGTGTGTGTGTGTGTGTGTGTGTGTGTGTGTGTGTGTGTGTGTGTGTGTGTGTGTGTGTGTGTGTGTAGCCAGACACTTCCAAGTAAAGCAAGAGCGTTTCAAACACAAAAAGTGAAGAAAGTGCTGTAAAAAAGGCAAACCACTGAGATCTAACGCTTTCCTCTTGTCCTGGAGAGGGCACACCCTGCTATGAGTCAGTCCCGTGCATGGAGACAAATCACACACTCTTTTTTTTTTTTTTTTTTTTTTTTGCTCTGAAAAAAAGGAACACTAGCTAAAAGTTAAATACATTGTCGACATGGACGTAATATTTCCTTGTCTGTGCTCCTTCACTGACACGTCAAACAGAATTCATTCAAACCAAAAGTGTCACAAGAGTCAATTTATTACACATATGATTCATTATATATATATATATATATATATATATATATATATATAATATATATATATAAAGTTATATACAGTATAGTTACATACATACAAATATAAATGTCTTCACCAAGACTGGGCTCATCTGACTTTCAATTAACCGACTGAAAAGGTGGATTTCCTTTAAAAACCACACAACCAGAACACTAAAGGCCTTCACAGATTGCTGACATTCAAAAACCCTAACATGCAGTCTTGAGGCTGAGTGTCCACAGAAACACCACAGGAATGCCGAGGTGAAGCTACACGTGACGGCACAGTGCAGCTCCGTGTTTAAACGACAACGGATACTGCCATCACTCCCGTTTCCGATCATGCAGAAAAGCTGTGTTGTTCAACTTGATATTGATTTGACAGCAGGTCGAAACAAACTCCCGGTCAACGTGGGCCCAGCTTGTTTACTCCCGTTGTGAAATGTCAAAAAACCAACAAATAACACAGATCGGCACTGTGTCAGAGGCTGCTTGGACCTTATTTGCAAAAGGCTGGACACGTAACTTATTATGAAGGTTAATTATTGGACAAGATGTCCGGTTATGGCTGGTGGTCGGTGAACATGAAATGGTCATTTTGTGAGAGTAACAAGAAAAGATCTTTGCCCTCAATAGTTAACAGTCGTTGCTCTAAGTCTCCCTCCTAGACGGAGCTAAAAGAACTCTGGTTCTTGGATTGTACAGATCGACATATTTGGGATATATATTAACATATATATATATATATATATGTAATACAATAATATATAATACGCTGATTAGCTTGCTTGGCGGGAGTTACATAAGAAGATTGATAGCACTCATGACTCATGTCTGTATGTAGGTATAAAGCTACAGCCAGTAGATTAGTTCAGCATTAACAAACAGGGAACTGGGGGGGAAACAGCTGACTCGGCTAAACTGAAGCGTAACAACAACAGGTTGCGATTATATATCGGGGATAAAGACACACAAAGACTCCAATAAAGGACAAGAGATCCCCGTTTCCCGTCTTTTATGCTACGCTAAGCTAACAGGCCCCTGGTTGTAGCTTCATATCAAAACAAACAAATATGACAATCTTCAAATCTGACTCTAAGCTAGAAATAAAATTTCCCAAAAATGTCTAACTGTCCCTTTAATCATTTCAATAAGCATCACATTCAAAGTCAAATAAAAACTTAGTGGTCAACAGTCAACTTCAGTGTGGATATTTGGAGCAAAGCACAGAAAGTTTTTACGCTGGATGACATTTAGGCCATGTGTAAGTGCATCATTCTAAGAACGTTGCGACTGGAATAAGTGCAAATAGCTCTTAATATGGTCCCACTTTAAATGAAGTACGTAACGCACGAACAATACTTTAAGTTTTGGATCCATGAAAGGTTCTCTACCAGTTTAGGATACATGTTGAGACGGGAGAGAAACCAATCTGTGCGATGTAGAATGCTGTATATTCTGATATCGTTTTCCTAAAAAAGTACTGATAGTCTGTCAAGAGTTCATGAAGTATACTTTAAACCTTTAACACATACTTCAAAAAGGCACACCTTGGAACAGAGGTAATTGATTGAAAGTAACACAAGAAAAGTGTTTTGCATATCAAAGCAGATAAGGCACAGCGCTGGCATTAGGTATACTCTTTCAGAACTTGGTTGTCCAACCATGCTGGAAATCAAAAGTGTTTGTTACTGGCCCTCTTTACGAGTGGTCCATTTCCAAAAGGCACTGATTCACGACACGATGCCCTCCACGTTACAGTTCAGCACCTCGTTGTGTTGGACCTGACCCAGTTGCCGGTGGAACTGTCCCTGTTTCTGGGTCCTCCAGCAGTGCATGTTTTGTCCCAGCGTGATGCTCTTAATACTGGGCAGGTGGGTCAGCATGTTACTCGGCAAGGATGAAACACCGGACCCAGACAAATTCAGCTCCTGCAGGGAGTCCAGTCCGCTGAAAACCGCCGGGCTTAGAGTCTTAAACTCTGGGTTTTTTGAGAGATCGAGAACTTGCAGGCTCTGGAGGCCCTTGAAACTGTCCGCCTCGATCTCGTGCAGCTCATGGAGGCCACTGATGGACAAATAAACCAGATCTTTCAGCTGAGCAAAAGCTCCCTCTTTGATCTTTGCGATGGGGTTACCATCCAGATTGAGGTACCTCAGCGAAAGTCCCGCCAGCATGGGTACGCTCAAGAGCCGGTTTGACGACAGATTTAAGCTTTGGATGTGTAAAACTCTTCCATGCAGAGTCGTCGAGACCGACACGAGCTTGTTATGAGACAGATCCACGCTGACAGGTTCGCCATTAACTTTCGTAGCGAACACGTCCATGTCGAACTCTTGGAAGCTGTTGTGGCTGAGGTCCACTTCAACCAGAGGGAGGCCGGAGAAGCAGCTCGGGGAAAGGCTCTCCAGGTTGTTGTGGCTCAGATCCAGAGTCTCCAGGTAGCGCAGCTTAGACAAAGCATTGGGTGTTACCTGAAAATGTGAAGGAAAGGAAGAGAGAAAGAAAACAATTCAAAAGTTAAGCAGTGGCAAGTTAAGGATACAGAGAAATTAAACTATACAATGAGCTTTCACATGCATCTCTTGATAAGTGTCAAATATATTATTTGAGTATTTATGTCTATAAAATTACTTTTCTGCTCTTAGAAAACTTTACATATTTCTAAACCTGCACATTGAGGAATATAGACAAATGTTTCCAATCAAATGTTATTTGGGTGACCAGCTAAGTTTTCATGTCATAAAAAAGTGCACTTGCCCGTTAGCTCGTAGCACCTAGCAGAGTAATAGCGTAGGCCTGAGGTGTGTGTGTTTTTGAAACTCACATAGCTAAAACCTTGTTGTTTATGTCATTTTACAAAAGAGCGTTGTCATTATTTATTTATCTCTTATGAAAAAATCATTGAAATTATATCTGTAAAATGAAAGCACAAGTAGAGAAGCCTTCTTCACCAGCAATTAATGATTTATTTACCATTTGGGAGCAGGAAAAACACACTCTGCCACCTATTAACTTTATATGCTGAACGTATTAGTCTAGTCATCAGATTCTTATCTACACATCCCGCAGATAAGGAGCAGCACAGGCATTTATTAAGACGCCCAAAAAATATAAATCCAATGGCACTCTGTTTTCAGCTCTGTTTTGGTCTCCACCCACTCCTGGGGAAAATTCCTGGGGAGCTGCTAGCTTTGTCTGTCTGCTATTTGTTGCTGGAGAGTAATATCAAGTGGGGTGTCACTTTTTTTACTTTGTCTCCTGAAAACAGCTGCTTTTAGCATCTATAAACATTGTAAATAAGTTGATAAGAGTGAAGAAAATTTGCAGTAAAGGTGGTTAAACAATATCTATCCAAAGTTAGCTAATACTGGCTAACGTTAGCAACAGGTTGTGTGCAAAACATGCAACACTGTAGCACCAAAACCTCAACTTGTCATTTGTATGAAATAGGATGTGTAACTGTTTCATTCAAAAGGTTAAATAGCCTTATTATTACAGACCAAAAGCCCTTTTACTTGAGCTCCTCTGAACACTGACCTTTGTTATAGAGTTGCTGCTTAGGTCCAAGCTAACGAGAGTGGTGTAGCCTGGACCAGCTAGCATGGTGTCACTCAGCGGGCCCATGGCGTTGGAGGACAGGTCCAGGTGGGCCGTGTCCAGAGGGATGGGGATGGGCATGGAGGTGTCGGGTCCCAGCCCTCGGCAGTCCACCCGGGTCAGGCTGAAGCTGTCGAACAGGCCGAAGCTTTCCACCTCACAGTGGCAACCACGGTGGCAGTTCTTGACGCCGCTGGACTGGACGGCGGACAGCAGCGACAGGCCGAGCCACAGGAGGAATGCCATTGTGCTCTGGAGAGAGAACAAAAATATTTACATTTGAGACCTTTCTAAACATGCCACTCCCATGGAAGTTGGAAAAGCTCTGTCTTTATCATGATCAAATAAACATTTGATCACCATTAGAGAAAAAACACACAACCTCATTCACCAGATTGGATCAGCACACCTTATCCAAACTCCTTCAAAGAACACCTTGTTTCTGTTTTTTTTTAGAGATTAGAGGAACGGTTCCTGCTGAAATGCCATCTTCAAGGTATGTGTTAAGCTTCATGAAAAGACTTTAAGCTTTTATTCGAGCTACTTGGGTAGCCCCAATTTCCCTCCCCTCTTGGCTTCCCAACGGGTTCGACCTAATTTCCTTGATCAAAGAGTTCATTTTGCACTTTCTTAGTTTACTCACTAGAATTAAGTAACCATGGTTGTAAAAAAAAAGAAAAAATTGTAAATCAAGGCCCTAAAAATATCTCTGTCCCGTCTTACAATGAGGAAAATATAAAATGTGCCAACTTTTTGAGCAAATCCTCTGAGCCTCAGAGGATAACCACAAAAAACTCATGAAAAATAAATAACTTTTCCTTCTGATAATTATACTGCATCTGAAATTATAACAGATGGAAAAGCTTCAAAATGAAAAAAAATAAAAAATGAAACAGTAATTTGAAGTGCAAGATTATTTAAAAGATAAAAAGTTAAAAAACAAGAGAAAAAACCTATCATACCTGTTTTTCAGATGTTGCCGCAGCTGTTGCTGCTGTTGTCTCTCTACGTGTAAGTGAGAGCTGAATAGAGCTCAACCAGTACAACTTTAGCAATGTGCACAGTGCAAATACACACACACACACGCACGCACACACACACACTCATCACTGACATAAGTTTGAAAATTGGACAGAGGTTATGAGTTGCGTAACAGGTAGAAATCAACAGTCATGGTCGAGTGGCCCAAGGCATGACACAGCAAAATGTGTGTTAAAGATACAGCCAAGAGTTACAGCACATGTTTCTTAATGCATATACGGGACAGAACTTTTAGCACTTTCTTTCAAGATTTAACCTAAATTGCTCAAAACTTGAAAGGAAAGGGAAAGTAAGTAGTTTTTACCAAAACATGTTGGTATGTTCTAAATATACAATAATAATCCTCTCTGATCCTCTAATGGACTTTTGTTTCTAAACTCTTTTTGGAAACATGCAGTGAAAAGGTGCAAAACGTTGCACGGCTGTTATCAGGTAAATCTAACGGGTTACACTTATTTATCTTTCCTTACGTAAGAGGATGAGGTTGCATCGCTGCATCGTGCTTATAGGTGAACATATGCAGACTGATTACTCGGGCTCAAAGTCTACTGAGACAGAGCTGATCACCTGCGTGCAGTGTTTCTCTAGTTTTGACCCCTGAACTCTCCCTGACTGTAACTGGCTGCTCGTAATGCTGACAGTGAATGAGTTTATAACGTAATCAACTGATGAAGGAATGATTTTAGTCTCACCGACTCACTCGCCTGCATTTTTGATCACACGAGGGGTTTATTTTTACTGACATTTTTAATTCATTTTTGAATATTTTCTTCTCCAAAAAAGGTGACGTTTAATATTAATAATACGGGAGTTTTGGTGGAGTTCACTCTGTTCTGTATAAATGAAAAGTAAACATCTGAGGATTAATATCTAATGTTTTACGAGATCGTGTTCTCAGTGAACGGGCGAGTTTTATGGCTGTCAAATTGAGCTGAGTACTGAATAAAATTTAACAGGATTATTTTCTAGTTGAGCGCTTCAGAGGTTAAACAGTCCAGCCATGGAACAAACCACACATAAAAAGAACAGAATGGAAAACTTGATGAACGAATTCTCTATATTTTACAGATATCGTAGCACGATGTGTCATGCAAAAAGTTTTTTTTAGAAATGAACTCTTACACTTACGGTTTCCACTGCTAAACTCTTATTTTGTGTCTTCATATTGCATCATTAGCTGTCATAAAAATAATCAAAGTAAGGTCCTTCTCGACCCTCTCTGCAATTACAGCTTTTTCACCTCAAGCAAACTACAGACCTCAAAGAGATCCGCCTTGTTGGGGAACCACAGAGCAGCCCTTTAACAGACTAAACATGGGAAACTGCCAGTAAAACCAAGTGGTTATATTCATTTTTTCCCCCGTCTACCACACTGGTATCCAGCAGCTCGTCACTTCTGTGCGGTTTTTGGAGCCACACCGGTCCGTCCCTCTTTCCTTTCCTGCATCCTTTGCTCCATCTGTTGCTTCAGAGAGGATTGTGGACTTTCTGCACCAGGTGTTGCTCCCGACCTCTCGGCAATAAATCTCAGCTAACGGCAAACTGCCGCCGGCGCTGCCCTCAAATCAGGCACATTCTAACAACTGCATTTACCAAAAGGCAACGGCAGTGAGAGCTGCAAAACCCTCTGAGTGGACAATTGGCAGAGGCCTGTGAAATCACGCCCCAAACACCTTCTCACTTTCTGAGGTCTTTTCACAGCTTCATATCCTGGGATCCTGCTGTCCTCTGAGGACCATCAGCCTTTAGTTGTTTATTTGTTTACTGACCCTCATACAGCTAATGCAAACAGCAGAGTTTACTTCTTATGGCCCCATTTTGTAGAGAACTACAATTTGCTCGCAACTACATGCAGACTTATGCCAAACTCTCTTGCTGTGATAATCCTACTGCCATGGCGTGTTATCAGTGTAAACACAATCATTTAATGTGTCATAATCCACAATAAAAGCACCACTTTTATTGCCCACAAGCAATACACTTATCTAAATTATTTTCAGCGATAAGATAGATTTCTTTTTCAGCAGGCTTTTCTTTATATAAATGAACGCCAAAAAAAAAAGTAAGAAACTGCAAGAAGCAGCAGAAGACGGAGTTAACATACAAAACCTAATATCTCCTTAGTTCTCCCATCAAACACATATATTTGCATCTTTGTCAAACATCTCTTTTAGCCCTCAATGTGTTCAATATCCTCCAGTGTTCTGATACACTCTTCGAGTCTGCTACGTCCAAATTGAATCGTCAAGTTAAAGGCTGAAAACTGTGTAATTAGAAGATGGTTGCCCCACTAATCCTTCCAAGCCAAATGAATGCACGACACTGAGGAGGAGGCAGTGAGTTCAAATGAAATCGATGGTACTTAAGTGTTTTAAAACAATTAAGCGACACTGGGACACTTACAGTTACGGTAAATTCATTAATTCACAAGCAAGGACACTGATCAGATTCATCGAAGCACATTTAGCAAAGCTAGAAGAGACAGTATTACAGAGAAGGTGACGAAAGATTCACTGTGGGTGTAGTTAACTGCATGGCCTGAATGTAATGACCACTTTTGTCAATGAGACAGTCTAATGTAGTAGTTTAACTGTAGGCTGGGCTTTGGCAAAAAAAAAAAAAAAAGGTGCATGACGTTACATTTTGTTATGCTGTGTGTCTAAGATCGGCTTATGACTTTTTGATTATGTCTGATATTTTCCCATGTTGATTCCAGCCAATACCAGTTATGTCAACATGCTGGTATATGTTTGTTCCTATCATTTGACAAGACAAAACGCTGAAGTACTAGCATTAATACTAGCAAAAAAAAGGGCCAAACCTTCTCAGTCTCAGTTTTTTCTAATACTGTACTTCATCAAAGTTTTTAAGTACTGGTACTTTCCTTGAGTAGTTCCATTTGTATGCTAATACTTCTTCTCCACTACATTTCAGAGGGAAATATTGTTATTTTTACCCAACTATATTTATCAAACAACTTTAACTACAAGTTTTTGGGGGGATTAAGATTCTACATTTAAAAAACTGTGATAAATTCACAAAATATGATGAATTGTTATATCAAACTACCAAACAGTATATGAAGTAGCTTCACTTCCACTAGTTACAACTGAACATGCTATTTATATAATCCATCAATAATAATAATCCAAGAATATAAAATACCATAAAATAACACCGACAGGGATACAAAAGATCATTTAAACGATGTAAACTTTACTAAGCCAATAGTTTCCTTCTCATATTTAGCAATATTATGAAATATATATGTATATTACCTTCTCCCATCAAAGTAATGCTTCTTCTACTTAGGTTTAAAAATCGTCCACCACTGTTTCTATCATGCAACCAGCATCCATCCCATCAAACCCTTGTGAATCTCTTCCTTTTTGTGCCAATGTGTCAGTTTTTCCAGACTCTTTCTCCTCCTATATCATAAAAGTCTTACCAGCTGTGACTAATGTGTCTGTGAAAACACACACACACACACACACACTCTCTCTCTCTCTCTCTCTCTCACACACACTAACACTCACACTCACACACACACACACACACACAACACAACACACAACACACACACACACACACACACACACAACACACACACACACACACACACACACTGCCATGCACAGAGGAGGCTGGTATACACAGATCAGATTTCCTGCAGCCGTACGTGGCAAACCCCGGAGAGAGACGAGGACTCTCTCCCTCTGTGTGTCTCTTGCAGCCATGTGTTCCTCTGGGCATCGATCATAAACGTCATCACCCCCACCCCCCTGACCCCCTCCAGCTGTCAATCACAGCTCCACATGTCCGAAACTTCTCTGCAGACACTTCCTGACGCACAGAAAAGAAGAAGAAGAAAAAAAAAAAAATAAGTCATCATGTATTTCATAACTATTTTTTCCAAACTTACTTTGGTGTTTTTTCCTCCGTGTTTTTCTTTTTTTTTAATTTTTTTTCACCGCTCCCATTTTTCCATTTCCCCCCCCACACACCCCCTCTCCTCCGCCGCCGTGTTACTCTGTCCGGGCCCCGCTTGTCGTCCACATGAGCCCCGCGGACCCCTCTGCGTGTCTGCGGGATGATTTTCTGGAAACGCCGGGACGCAGTGTGTCTGTTCCCATCCCCGTGAAGTCCCGCCTGGCTGTCGGGCTCCGCTCCGTCTTCACAGCGTCAAGTCCGCCGGCGTTCAAACAATAAGAGCACTTCCTGTCGAGAGCTTTTCAAAACAAAATACCCTGGTTTCACTCTTGTGTTCTGTCAGTTTAGAGTTTTCATTGCGTTGCCTTGGCTACTGTTGCTAGGGAGAAGAACCTTTAAAACTGAATAAGCATTTGCAATTTATTTATTTTTTTGCTAATGTTAGGACGTCCTTACATTATTTTGGAGATAAAACAGTTGTCCCCACAGTTTTTAAAAAAAAAAATAAGAGCACTATCTGTCGAGAGCTTTTCAAAACAAAAGACCCTGGTTTCACTCTTATGTTCTGTCAGTTTAGAGTTTTCATTGCGTTGCCTTGGCTACTGTTGCTAGGGAGAAGAACCTTTAAAAGGAGGAAGGGTAAATGATGGCCTTTAGGTACTTGTCACTTTGTTCGTCAATAAACTGAATAAAAATTTGCAATTTGTTTTGCTACTTTTAGGACGTCCTTATGTTATTTTGGAGATAAAACAGTTATCCCCACAGTTTTTTTACTGTTTAAAAAATAAGAGCACTATCTGTCGAGAGCTTTTCAAAACAAAATACCCTGGTTTCACTCTTGTGTTCTGTCAGTTTAGAGTTTTCATTGCGTTGCCTTGGCTACTGTTGCTAGGGAGAATAACCTTTAAAACTGAATAAGCATTTGCAAAAAAAATGTTGCTAATGTTAGGACGTCCTTACATTAATTTGGAGATAAAACAGTTATCCCCACAGTTTTAAAAAAAAAAAATAAGAGCACTATCTGTCGAGAGCTTTTCAAAACAAAAGACCCTGGTTTCACTCTTGTGTTCTGTCAGTTTAGAGTTTTCATTGCGTTGCCTTGGCTACTGTTGCTAGGGAGAAGAACCTTTAAAACTGAATAAGCATTTGCAATTTTTTATTTTTTTTTGCTAATGTTAGGACGTCCTTATGTTAATTTGGAGATAAAACAGTTGTCCCCACAGTTTTTTTACCATTTAAAAAAATAAGAGCACTGCCTGTCGAGAGCTTTTCAAAACAAAAGACCCTGGTTTCACTCTTATGTTCTGTCAGTTTAGAGTTTTCATTGTGTTTCCATGGCTACTGTTGCTAGGGAGAATAACCTTTAAAACTGAATATAAATAAATGATGGCCTTTAGGTACTTGTCACTTTGTTCGTCAATAAACTGAATAAAAATTTGCAATTTTCTTTCTAATGTTAAGACGTTCTTACATTAATTTGGAGATTAAAAAAAAGTTGTCCCCACAATTATATTTCACACACATAAACGTTGAATGAATTTTCACTGAAGCTGCCTCAACATATTGTGTCTTGTAAAGGCGATAGTTTCTTCCTAAAAAAAAAAAAAAAAAAAGTCACTATTTTCTCCTTTCAACTTTATGCTTTTATTGTTGAAGGCCCACACGCGTAACTTCCGGCGTCGGGACCACTGCCTCAGGTCCTTGTGGACGCTCTGGTGGAGACACCGCAAACCAGCCCACATGAGAAGGAGAGCTGAAGCAGAGCGTTGCACAACATGGTGGTTTGTGTCATTTGGCCAGAAAAACACATTTTTGATGATGCTGATTAAAAAAACATAATGTGAACGGAAACCCAGACCTTTCCTGTTGCTGCACAGCTTATCTGTTCTTTACAGAGATGACTATTTAGACTATTTAGTGTGAATTTTTTGCAAATCAGATCCTGCAGGTTTATCTTAAGTTGATCATTTAAAACTGTGTGCTATTTTATAAAGTTTCACAGATCTTAATAGTACAATGGGGGGAAAAGAAATTCAGACAATCAGTATTTTCTAACATTATTCTAGGCCTATAATTAGGCTGCAGGAGAGCCAAACACAAGTTACTACAGAAGGCCAACTTGTGCGTTTATTTTCACTGGCCATAACAAATCCCTGTAGTCATTAGGCTTACATGAGTTCTTCTAACAAGTTCTCTAGAAGAGCCAGACACACAGAGGTCAAGAGTCTGATGCTGGTGGACATCTGTTGCAGCTCACGCAACACTCTTCATCTGCGTCCTCAGCCATGGCTTTCTTCATGAGAGCATGACAGCATGACAGCAAACACCCTGTGCAGTGCTACATGCGTACGTGCACTCTCAGGGGTTCACGCATAGCCCCCCCATAAAAGATCACTTATATGTTCTTTTAAATAAAAGTACATGTCATACCTTAAAATGTGATAGAAAGGGGAAGCAATTTGGACATGTCATTTGGTGTAACACATGTAGCTACTTGTATACACCCACGCACACACTCTCACACACTCACACACACACACACGCACACACACACACGCAAGCACGTACACAACATTTGCATGTTGTGGTGTCTGGGATTCTTCAAGGCTGTAGAGATAAGATAGGGACACAGGCAGACAGACTGCAGAGCGCAGTATGAGCCCAAGAAAAGAGTAACGAAAGAACAAAGCTAAAGAGAAAGTAACAGTTAATCCTGCACCAAAGGCCTACTTAAGTAAACATTAGCTAGTTTTTGTTTTTTTTAATGTGGCCTAGCAAGAATAGTAACTAAAGACATTTCATAGCGGAGGTACAGTTTTGCTGTAATTACATTTTTGAGAGGATAACCATATAATTGATGTAAGCTGCTTAAGAAAATTAGAAAAATATGCCAATTACACAGACCTTCTCAGGTATTCTGAACTGATTCGTGCCTTAACTGATTATTTTTTTTATAGAATAGCATGATAAAGGTAGACGTTATTGATTTTATTTTATCCATAGAGTTAATCTTAGGCTTACATATTTAAAGATCCACTGCTTTGATCCCAGTGTACCAGACAGTTAGTCTTTCCCACTAGATGGCACCAGAGCTTAAGTCACCCTCCAATAAATTCACTGTCTGCACAGTGAGGGCTTGAGAAGCCGTTCAGAGAAACCAGCACACTTTTAAACACATGAGAGCTTCAACTGGAAGATAAAACACTGTTTGCAGACACAAGAGGTCAGAGCGGTTGCCATATTACAATAGTTAATAGCATCCCAACAAACAGTACTAACTAGTGAGCTGAACAGTAGTTGGGACCATGAACATGTTATTGTATTTTGGTCATGTCTTCACAAACCTCCATGTAAATTATGCTCGATAGGCCTGAGATTTGCATTGATTCTGCACAAATCATGTTGAATATGTAGCCCCAAAAGGGACAAAGGCCTTTGAGAAATAGTCTGCTTTACTCTCCCTATTTAAAATGAATACTTAATTACTTCATTTATTGAATGGAATCAATTGTATTTTATTTTGTTTGATTATAGGACTGATCCCATTTGAATATAATAATAATTAATTTATACCTTATTGTACCATTTTTATACCTTATTGTACCATAAGCAACATTCATGGATATTCAATATATTATTAAATGCAAAGTCTGAGTGACTTCCTTTTGTTTCCTGGTGTCTCCATTTTCCTTTCAATTCTGTTTTTTTCTCCACCCATATCATCATCTATGCTTTTTCTTTCATCAGTCCAAGGACATATTAAATCATCTATCCAATTAGACCCACACTGCATTTCCTATCCTCCTTGTTCTACACAGACATGTTTTGGATGGCTGTATTCATTTCATTTTATATATATATATTTTAATTGAATTGTTATTTTTGCTTGTATGTTGAGACTTGTGTTTCATCCCACAGTGTCTAAAACAAAGCACATAGCTGGTCTCGGGAGCAGCATAAGATGTGTTGTGTTCATTGCTCACTGGGTGGACGTATAGCGCTGAGTCGTCATTTCTGTCCTCTATTCCTGGATGCAGTACAGCGGCGTCGAGGTGTTACATTTAAGAGGCTCATCAGCTTATGTGGGATATAGGTCAACAAAGGTGGAATCACTTACCAGCTCCATGCTCACAATATAATGCTATATTCCTGAAGTATAATATTTATTTACTGGCAAGTTTGAAGGGAGTTTTTGACATGTCATGTCCTCAAAACACACACACACACACACACACACACACACACACACACACACACACACACACACACACACACACACACACACACACACACACACACAAACACACAAACACACAGTTAAATGATGAGATAGCCAAACAGGCTGGGTGGATGAGTTTCTCTCTCCCTCTCTGTCCTCTCTCACACTCTCACACACACACACACACACACACACACACACACACACACACACACACCAGAAACAGCAGGCGTCTGCAGCCTGATGTTGGTTTTATGTATTCACCTTGGTTTCTTAAAGGGACAGTTCACCCCAAAATAAAGAATAAATAAAAAAATCTCTATATTATCTATCATTTCGCTATTTATCAGTCTAGATTGTGTTGGTGTGAGTTGCCAAGTTTTGGAGATATTAGCCATAAGGATTACGGCCTTCTCTCCAAAATAATTAGATTATATGCCACTTGGTTTGTATACATTTTATTTTTTTTAAAAACAGCAATGGATCTGTTTCAAATCATGACCCGATAAAAATCAAGATGATCCACAGAGCTTGTTGTGAGCAGTTTCATGTAGGAACTGTGGTTGAAAAAAAAAATCAATTATAAATCTTATTTTACCTAAATTCAAACATTATGGGTCTGTCTTTGTTGTGATTCTTTTCCCTGCAGTTTATTTTAACAGCCACTGACAACAATAGTAATGTAGTCTAAAAGGTATAACTCTTTGCAGTTCCTTTAAGTAATAAAGACATTTTGAAATTAGTAAGGGAGGGAGCCACTAAAGTGAATTTAGTTTAGTTCCGAGATAAAGTAGAATAATGGTGATATGCTTAAGATTTGATAAATTACATAAAAGTGTTTATCACTTAAATTCATGAGTTTCCTACCGCTTTAATTAGTTTTTGTGGCTGTTTGCTTGATACATATCACTGGTTTAACCACTGCTTGGTTATGATATAGTTCTGTTCAGTCATCCGCCCAACCCATATTTTGTCTTCAACGCTCTCATCCACGGTTGGTGTTGTGGCAACCAGCTGTTCTAGGACTCATTTGCCAGGCGAGGCTGCTTCGCCTGGTGGAGTCTTCTGAAAAAAAGAGCTGAAAAGACTGACGCAGGCGAAACAGGCAGCAGAACTCAGGGGACCCGCAGGGAGAGCCCTTCGTTATCTCTAATTACCCACCACTCCACCAGGGTTCAGATTCACTTAACGTGTGGAACCTGCTGTACTGCAGGCATATTAGACCAATTAAAGCACAGTTCAGGTGTCTCCATGCAATGTGGCTGAGGTGTCTCCAGGGCAGGACGAATGACCCCACTCTGCACATCAGGAAATGCTTGTTTACTAAACGTTCATTTTATATATATATACACGTGGAAGTTGAGGATATAGGAGGATTTTTCTTAAATCACATTTACTGTGTATTTCAAGAAATGCATTAAAAACAAATGATTTGTTACTATACTTCCAGAGGAGCATAACTGATGTGTGAGAGGTCTTGTAGCCTCTCCAGCAGAGGCTTTTAGAGTAGACTAAGGCCTTCTGTCAATCCTCTTACATTGTGCCTCACTGAAAATGGATTAGACGGTAACACCTACGTTTTGGACCCGGGTCACTTTGGAGGGATTTGATTGAATGGGCCTGATGCTGACACTAGCCTCCTATATTCATAATACAAAAACACTTTTCCAACTTCAAATATCACCATTTTTTTGGAGGAAGGTTGCTCATTTTTTTTGGACCGGTTTGCTTTTTCATTTTTAACCATATTTATTTTTATTTTTTTTAAAGATACATTAGGACAGATGTGATTTTCTTTCGTTCCTTCTCCAGACAATGCATCCTGTAAACAAAAGTGTTGGTGGAAAAGCAAACAGGAGTCTTCAGAGGCGCTGACTGCGGGACGTAAGTAGCTCTCCAGGGTGCTGAAGTTGTCTCCAAACCCGAAGGACGCAGCGCACGAGCTCCCTGCCTGTCACTGTCAGCCCATAATCCCAAACACAATGACTTGGCTGTGTCTTCAGCGGAGCGACACCGTGGGTCGTCGGGGTGAATAGGGAATTTTGTTGGGGTTTTTGGGTTTTTGGGGGGGGAGGGGGAGGGCAGGGGGGGTATGATCAGGTGACGTTTTATGTGGATACAGAGAACCAGAGGACACCTGTGAGATTGTCTCCTCGAAACCTGAAGCTGTCCGGATGGCACCTGCAAAACGGCAAGTATTTCATTCGTTTCAATTCTCATAAAAGTCATTTATTTAAAATAAAAAAAATAAAAAATTGTTTTATTCATACCCGTTTTGCAGGTGTCACTGGTCTAATTGTTAGTTCAATAGTGAACACAAAGTTTCACTATCTTGGACACCCTGTGGAGGACAATGCAACATATTCATCCGCATTTCAGAGGGGCGCTATGGGAGTCCAACCATCCATGTATGCCCATAATTAAAAGCAGACCAACTTTAACCACACTGCCCTTTTATAACTCTCTGATATGGGTCCTCATCGGAGTATTGACGTTCCCTTGCTGTGTCCACTGTTTGATATTCAAAGTGGGGGTCCTGGGCCCTTGGAACTGCGACCCTGTGTACTACAAGACCCTCCCTGCTGCTGCTGCCAGACTGGCTGTGAACAGGATAAACGGGGACTTAAATCTGGATCTGGGCCTGACAATGGACTTCATCGTCCTGCAGGAGCCTTGCGAAACCTCCACAGCCCTCACTGCGTTCATCTACTATGAGAAGATGGCAGATGCGTTTGTGGGTCCCACCAACCCGGGGTACTGTGTGGCGGCCTCTCTGCTGGCCAAGAACTGGGACAAGGCCATCTTCTCCCATGGATGTGTCAACTACGAGCTGGACCGGGTCATAGGATACCCGACTTTCGCCAGGACCGTGCCGCTTCCCACGGATGTGCTCTTCACCGTGTTGAAACACTTCAGGTGGGCCAGCGTTGTGGTGATCTCGTCCAATGAGGATATTTGGAAGGACACTGCAGGGAGAGTGGCTCTGGCTCTCAGGAATAAAGGGCTTCCCGTCCGTCTGGTCACATCTATTGGTTTGAATGAGACGGATGTGGAGAGCACACTGAGGAAGATCCAGGCTGCAGGAGAGATCAGGGGTGAGTCTGTGCTGACACTGTCAGTAATGAAATATAAGATTATTATACATTAAAGTGATACCATAAGAGGTTTAATGAATCAATAATTATAAGTAGTATTTTTTTTTTTTTTTTGTTGTAGAAATAGATGATATAACATATGGGAAACATTACATCACAGGTGAACAACTTGCAGCATTGCACAATATCAAATCATCAGCTCAAACATCCTCTACACATCCATTTCAGCAGGCTTATCCATCCACCAGGAAGCCATTTTGACATTGCAGATTTCACCTTGTTGTTAATTTGAACTGGGGCAGCAACTTCATTTGTTTGTTTTAATCAATAATAGGTTATATTTATATGCATTTTTGAGAGATGTTTAATTACAGATCGATTTGACTTTTCAGTTATCAGTGGTAAAGTTTCAGACATTCAACTGAACTTAATTTATAGAAACAGATAAAATAAGACTTTGTGACAGCGTGATGGACAGTTATGTTTAGTCACCTCAGAATTATTTGTCCATGTATCAAAGAACTAAAATAAAGTACAAGTCTGCTGTTGACTTTTGGAGAACATTACGATCAGTAAATTTGTGTACAATGCTGCATTTGTCCAACTGTCACCTACTGACAGTTGGACTCACTAAATCATTATGATGCTGAGTTCAACCTTTTTTCCCCTTGTTTGTCCCAGTCATCATCATGTGCATGCACTCCGTCCTGTTTGGAGGGGAGCAGCAGGCCACTTTTCTTCTCAAGGCACAGAAAATGGGCCTGACTTCTGGGAAGTATGTGTTTGTTCCCTACGACACCCTCCACTACAGCGTGCCCTACACCAACGTCTCCTACTTCCCTCTGCAAAACAACAGCAGGCTGAGGGAGGCCTATGATGCTGTGCTCACCATCACTATAGCCTCTGAGCCTTTGTCCTTCACCGAGGCGTTCGCTTCGGCCCAGAGGAACGAGGAAATAACGCTGGCCGTGGAGCCAGAGCAGGTAGAAAACCAAGGCCTTCTTTAAACTCACACGTACATTGAAAGAAGTTATTGGTTGCAGTAATTGTGAAGTGATCGCTTCCTGCTGTGACTCCAATGTCCGGTGTAACAAAATTCATGTACAGTCATTAAGAGTATTCACTTATTCTGTTGCATCCCTCCACCACAGCTCCACAACAAACAAAAAACCACAAATAGTTTATCCAAATGTTCAAAAAACAAACTTTGCCTATTATTTTGTGCATTATATAATGCCTATGAACATTATAGGCCCTGTAGATAACAGAAACTTACCTTTGGGGTAATGTGTTGCTCAGCATATCTAGAGAGGATGATTTAAAGTAGTGAAAATAGGAAACAAAGGGTGAACTTCATGTTTTTTTCCTGTGCCTCTTGCAGGTTAACCCACTGTTTGGCACCATCTATAACGGCATCTACCTGCTGGCCAAGTCCATCCACAATGCCAGGAGAGGAGGCAAGCGGCTGTCAGGCTCTAACCTGGCGTACTTCACAAAGAACACAACGTTCATCGGCTTCAACCATAAGGTTAAGGTGGACACCGGCGGGGACGTTAAGACCAGCTATGTTGTCCTGGACTACGACAACAGGGGGAGCAAACTGTACAAGACCTACATGGTGGACCTGACGTCCGGAGCGCTTCGTTTTGCTGGCAGGTCCATTCAGTTTCCGGGAGGATTTCCTCCGCCGTCCGACTCCAGCTGCTGGTTTGACAAGACTGCCGTCTGCACGGGAGGTAAGGGGCTTCCCTCCACTGTGAATATATCTGTGAATATGGATATGTATGCATTTCTTCAAGTCCTCACAGTTTTATGGCTGACCCCCATACCTTTCCCCACAACATCACGTTACCTGTTGTCATCCTCAGGTGTGGAGGTCACCTACATCATAGTGGTGTTTGCTGTCATCTTCAGTCTGGCTCTAGGAGGGCTTGTTATAAGTCTTTATGTCAGGTACAGTTCTCTTCTAAGTCAAACAAATTAAACCTTGTGTTTCTCTCAAATACTTTACTCCTCTGTTTTTCCCACAAAGTTCAAGTAGAGGGATTTTTGTAACAAAGGAGATGCATTCACACACTGAATGGTGTGATGAGCACCATAATGGATGAGAATGAGTGACGAAGATTGAGAAAGATGTCCCCCAAAGCATGACTCAGCACAGACATCATCGAAGAAAAGAAAGCAATAAAGTAGTCTTTACTTTCAAAGTACTTTAAACAATATTATTTAAATCATATGAATGTATTTTCCAGTAAAACAGACTTGATTACTGATATCCTGACTGTCATTCAATATCTACACACCTGACTTTAAGCGGAGACAAGAAGTAGTTCTCAAAAATGATCTCCGGGATAGTTTTAGGAAACCCACTGCCATTGGTTGAACTGATTTCCTTATCTTTGTCTAAATCTCATTGGCAGGAGGAGACTCCAACAAATCCAGCTGATCAAAGGTCCCAATCGGATCCTCCTGACCTTAGAGGATCTCACTTTTATCAATCCTCAGCTTAGCAAAAAGGTAAGCAGCATCACTGTCTCTCAACCATCAACACCAAAAACCTTTTGCACATAAATATGTTGTTCATGTCTTTTCCGCATTCTGAACTAACATTCAATGTGTTATATCCAAGGAAATAACATATTGAATGTTAGTTCAGAATATAAGAAATTGTGCACATTTACAAAGTAAAATGTTTGTATGAACCTCATTTCTATCAAATCTTCCCCTGCTGTTTGTCGTCCCACAGAAAATCACTTTAGAGGATCTGAGCGAGTCCAAGAGCGCTCTAGAGGAGAAATCTGCAGAACGCTCACACTCTGTGAACAGCATGCAGACTGCAACTCATGAGACCACCAATGTAGCGGTGTACGAGGTACGTAACACAGAATGAGTCACTGCACCTGATGCTTCGGCCTGCGTCTGTTTGCAATATTTGAAAATGCAGGAAGAATGTAAGCAAGCAGGAGAGGGTGACCTTGTGAAGCACATGTCTGGGCCCTTAACTTTATTGGTACATATTCAACAAATGCAACACATTTTCTTCTCATATCTTCCACAAAGTTTTGAAACATTTATTCACAAAGTTGGTTTTAATGTGCAATTTGCATGGTTGTTTTTAAAGTTTTTGGGGGGTTTAAGGTCCGGTTGGACATTTTGTTGAGGGGTTTAGATAAAGTTAAAGTAAGATTTTATGCATGTCTTTGTACTCTCCAATGTCTGTTGAGCTTGTATGGTCCAAAACTTTTTGTCCCAATTCAAAAAATACTTGATTGACTTTTACGAACATACCCAAGTTTTCTGTAAGGTCAGTTTTTAATCAGGAATCACAACAATTCCTCCCAGTTACTCACATAAACATTTTGGTTAGATGGATGAACAGGCAGCCGCAAAATGGTTGCTAGAAGTAAAATAAACACATGATCTATAATAGTTTAATACCTCTTTAGGGAAATAAAATGTCCCAAAATTGTGTGTGGACAACAATACTCAAAACAAAGGTTTGATCCCACTGTATCAACACGGCTTCTCTTCCAGGGCGACTGGGTGTGGCTGAAGAAATTTGAAGATGGACAGTTCAAAGAAGTGAAGCAGAGCACCACCAAGATTTTCACAAAGGTAGAGCAACATGTCTTGACCTGTGAAAATACATTGTTCAAAGCTAAAAAAAAAAAAAAGCTAATATGGTATTATGATTATCTAAACAGACCTTATTTCCCTCCATCATTCCATCAACGTGTTTATCTGCTTTCTCAGATGAAGGACCTGAGAAACGAGAATGTGAATCCGTTCCTCGGCTTCTTTTTGGACTGCTCCATGTTTGCAGTGGTGACGGAGCACTGCTCGCGGGGCAGCCTGCAGGACCTGCTGAGGAACGAGGACGTCAAATTAGACTGGATGTTCAAGTCCTCGCTTTTGCTTGACTTAATCAAGGTAAACGCTGATATGCACGATATTATAATCATCCACTGGCTGTGGCTAATATCCCCGTTGGCTTGTTGATATTTCCTGTAGAATTAACTCCACTGTTGAACATATTGTGCTTCCAGGGCATGAAATACCTTCACCACAGAGATTTCCCCCACGGCAGACTAAAATCTTGTAACTGTGTGGTAGACGGGCGTTTTGTCCTCAAGATTACTGACTATGGCTTCAATGAGCTGCTGGAGTCTCAGAAAGCTGCTATAGAAGAACCTCCACCTGAAGGTACCTTCTGCTCTGGAAAAAAAACATCTCATTACTATTCATGACTATTCAACATACAACATGGCAATGTATGGTTCCACCTATAGATAAATAACTCGTAAACAAGCTTCTTTTTAGTTTAGAGGGTATGTTTTAAAAATAAATCATATTTACTCTCACATGTATTATCTACCCAAGATCTTCCTCGTTGCCTGTGTTTTGGTACATTTTGTAAAAAAAAGAACAAAGTATGGTTTACATTTTCTACTACTTTGTCATTTGTTCGTGCCTTCATTATTTCAAGTGTTGATTGTACTAAGAAATGTTATTTCAATAGCTTGACTAAAGTCTGGTGTAAAGATAATGTTAAAGTTTTAACTTATGCAAAGCCATGCATTTATTACAGTTAGTAGTAACTGGTATGTTGCCAACCTTTCTTTTCTCAACTTTCACTCAGAATTATTTTGGACAGCTCCAGAGTTCTTAAGGGACCTTGCAAACTCACGTAAAGGCACCTCCAAGGGCGACGTGTACAGCTTTTCTATCATCCTCCAAGAGGTGGTGGTCAGAGGGCCGCCGTACTGCATGCTGGGTCTACTGCCCGCGGGTATGTTTCCCTCCAGGGAGAGGAGCTGTAGATGAAGAGAAGCAGACACAGATGTAGATCTCAAGAACATGTCCCTGATATTTACTACATTTTGATTTGAAACTTGATCGTCCGATCTTCTCCGTCCGCTCACCAGAAATCATCCGTAAGGTGAAGAAGCCTCCTCCGATGTGCCGTCCCACTGTGGCTCCGGACCAGGCTCCTCTGGAGTGTATCCAGCTGATGAAGCAGTGCTGGAGCGAAATGCCTGACCGCAGACCAACATTTCAAGAGATCTTTGACAGGGTACACTTTTGAGGACACGTTGCCTTTTGTGTCTCCAACCCTACAATTGTTATCCCACTCAAATAAACCACTTAATGGTTGAACAAGATTCTCTGTTTATTCGTTTGAGCAGTTCAAGTTAATCAACAAGGGTAAGAAGACGAACATCATCGACTCCATGCTGAGGATGCTGGAGCAGTACAGCTCCAACCTGGAGGACCTCATCAGAGAGAGAACAGAGGAGCTGGAGGTGGAAAAACAGAGAACAGAAAAACTGCTGTCAGAGATGCTACCACCGTGAGTTTGTACACACATACACACATAAGACAATCATTTAGATGCATTTATCTTAAGGAAATGCCTTATGTGGTTCTTGTCACGTTTCTGCCCGTCTTCAGTTCTGTGGCTGAGGCTCTGAAGACCGGTGCCACTGTGGAGCCGGAGTACTTTGACCATGTGACAATCTACTTCAGCGACATTGTAGGTTTCACCACCATCTCCTCGCTTAGCGATCCCATCGAGGTGGTCGACCTCCTCAATGACCTCTACTCTCTGTTTGACGCCGTGCTCAGCAACCACGATGTCTACAAGGTCAGAGAACATGCATACTTTTTTAAGATGATGCTGAATTTAGACAGCAGGATGTGTCTACGGTACACAACCAGTACCCGTAGACACACACTGACGTGCCCGTAACTGAACAGATATGTTGACGTTATCTAGGTGGAGACCATTGGTGATGCATATATGGTAGCATCAGGTCTGCCGAAGAGAAACGGCAACAAGCATGCTGCGGAGATTGCCAACATGTCTCTGAACATCCTCAGCTCAGTAGGAACCTTCCATATGCGGCACATGCCAGACGTGCCGGTCAGGATACGCATAGGAATCCATTCAGGTGAGACGGTACAAAAGTCGTTATCTGTATTTTCCGCCAATGTGAATATGAGGGCAGCTTACAAATGTTCTCATGTGTTTCTAATGGGAAGTTAATTTCCCTAATAAATATTAGAGTCGTCTCTTTCCCAATATAAAAAGTCTACGGGAAAAAAGTATTTTTGGGCCCAATTGGCATCACCTGATGAACCCCAAAGTTGTATTTCCACGTTCTGACCGCTATGTAAAATTGACTTCAAAGCCTGGCGCTCTTTCTGCGGGCTTGGTGACAACACTAAGTAGACTAAGTTGAACAGGAACCAACATACATGGGACATAACAACATTGCCGAATATTCTGTATTAAGTTGTACTTTGTAATGTTTTCAGTCTCACTCCATTCAGAGTCATACTGTTGAATCCATCTTGTGCTCACTATGAAATTCAGAGCATAGGCCTATCCATTGCATCCACACCGCTCTCAACATGGCGACGGCTGAGCCTGCGGCTAGAAGCTAACTTTGCTAACAGTGCAAACACAGCAACAGTGCTAAGCTGAAGAGGGAACCATAGGGTCGATTACACGCTTCTTCAACGACCTTTACGAGCTGTAACCGTCGAATGAACGGCGTGCAAAGCGGTGACTGTTAGCTAACTAGTGGGCTGCGCTAACATGCGCTAAAAGCACGCTTGGTTGGGCCAGCTTTGTCAACAAAACACAGAGAAACTCAGATTACAACACACACATAGGGGAGAGGGACCTCATGCTCTGCTCAGGTAGACATTACTATACATATTGTATAGTGAACCTTTAAACTAGACAAAACTCTGGCCTTGGCTTGGTCTTGTTTACACTTGTGCACAGCTACAACACACTAAAGTATACACAACTGATGGATAACTGTGTCTGATGCAGTCCTCATACATCAGATCAATTCTTTATTGTTTTTGATGTATTTTCAGGGCCCTGCGTCGCTGGTGTAGTAGGTCTGACTATGCCTCGGTACTGCCTTTTCGGAGACACCGTCAACACTGCCTCTCGTATGGAATCCACTGGGCTGCGTGAGTTTGCTGTAAACAAACCCACCACATTTTGTTATGTTGCTTTCTGGGTCTAATGCCTCTGTCTCTTCTCTTTGTCCATCAGCTTATAGAATCCATGTAAATATGAGCACTGTGAAGATCCTCCATTCTCTTAATGAGGGTTACGAAATAGAGGTCAGAGGCAAGACAGAGCTGAAGGTAACGTCTGCAATCCTTTAACCTCAGTATTTGGTATTGAGACAGATATCTTAGAAGAGACAATCTTTCAATGCCTTGTTTTTTTGTTTTTTTTCAGGGTAAAGGTATTGAAGAGACATACTGGCTTGTAGGGAAAACAGACTTTACGAAGCCTTTGCCAAAACCGCCGGAGATCAAACCAGGGTAAGAGCTTTTATGAATGAATCCTAAATGAATAACTAAATGTGTAAAAATTCATATGTAGTGATTATGTTGGACCAGAACTTATCACATTTTCTCAAAGTTCAATTTACAGATGTTACCTTTAATTTGTATTATCAACATTTAACCGCCACCTGCAACTGAAACGCTTTCGACTCATGCAAATCAACAACTATCTGAATGTTACTTCAGGGTAGACAATCACGGGCTGAACCCTGAGGACATAGCTGCGTACAGGAGAAAGAAAGCTGAGAAAAAGGCTTGACCTTCTTAGTCCAAACATGGGTAGAGAAGGTAGAGTCCTGCATGCCAGCTGGTGTTGTGTTGTGGAAATGTGACTGTGGCTGTCAAAGTTCGATGGACCAAATGCAACCTCTGAGTCTGACCCCTCTCGTTGATTACCGCATCTGTGATCTACTAGTCTCATTAATCTCTTGATCTTATCACCTTCTACATCTTCTTAAGCAGATTGGGGAAAGCTCTCTTTGTTTAATTCTTTCACTTTAATTGTGGCTGGCTCGTTTTCATAATCAACTCACTTGTTTTACTGCGTTACAAGTGCCACTGTGTTTTCGGTGGCACTTGTCGTGCTTTTTTCTGCTTTGTGGCATGCTTGCATGGTGTTTTTACGCATTTGACTCCCGGTGCTCTGCTTAAAAACAAATGTCATTGTGAAAATACAATATTGGTCTGAACTCCACCCTCTGCATCTACTAGGGACAACTGGCAGGAAATGGTAACAGAGGAGATCAAGACCCTTTTTCGCAAGGCCAACAGGCAGGTGGACAAAAAGATGTGAATGAGAAGGACGAAAAGGAAAGAAATGAAAGAAGCAAAACCAGAGGAGAAGGAAAGGAGAGGAGGACACATTCAGAGAATGACTAGAGACAAAGAGCTGGGGGTAGGCAGAGGACAGAGAGCACCACCCAGCCTCTCACTGTGGCTTAATGCAGACTTGTTTAAGAGGATTGTCCAATCAACTGGCTAATCTGCCTGCAGCCAGCGCAGCAGAACACGACAGTGCTAATGTAATGAGAGTTGTCGCATTACCTGCCTACGTACTTGCTGCCAGCAGCGCAGGGTAAGGTGCACTGCTCCTTAATGAAGGATGCACTCATTCACTCCTCTCTGTGCCCGCCGGCCACTGAGTGGTCACCTATTTCAGGGCAACCAGAGGTTCACCCACCGGAAGATTGAACGCCCCCCACCCCAAAACGCCTATTTCAAAATGAGATGTTATATTTTCCTGGTATAAATATCTGTTTTTAGTTGCAAGCTCATGATAGAGTCGTGGGGTCGAGGATGTTACTTAGCTATGGCTGAATATTAATTGTTACTATCCCTCTGAAGTCGGGGGGAAAAAGCTGCTATTGTATATAATAACAAAAGGAAGAAAAAGACATTTGCCACTTTTAGTTCAACTTTTAGTTCAACTCTATCTATATCAGAATTACAAGGAAGAGTTGGTCATGTCCATTCGATCCCATTCCTACAAATTAATTTTTTTCTGGATCCGTCACCTTTTTATTTACACAAATAAAAGGGTGAAAACACTTTGAGGGTCATGACAATGCAAAAAAAAGTAATCAACATGATGATTTTCTGTTAAAGGTAATACAGTTGTAAGGTCTTTTTAGTGAAACATCCTGTTTCCAAAGTGCTCAGTAATGCATTTCTTCCATTTTTTTTGTTAGGCAATCTTTTTAAGATTTCAAAAACCTAAAATCGTGTCTCTTTTCCATCATTACAGGTTTATAACCTCTCTTTAGGGTGTCAATATGAGAGCGTGATCTCTGCGCTGATGCTCACACAAAGCATATTTATTACTTCAACCAAAATGCCCTCTAAATTAAATGTCCCTTTGTAATGTCAAAGTAACTCTTGTACACAAATCCATTTGTTTTAAAGAGAGCAAACGGTTTGTACAATGTTAAACACAACTGGAAGTGTTACAGCTGAAGTTGCACTATATTAATGTTGTACTATGGTACGCTTAAAGTGTCCCTCACAAATGCATGATGTGTCTGAGAGCTGTGCACCCACTTCAAATTAAGATCAACTCTAAGAAGCATTAAATGCATTTCTTCTTCTTTTTTTTACCATGTAGGCTAAAGGGAATACTTGAGCGCACATAAGAAACTAAATAGATATTGAAATGCATTATTTGATAGAAGTGTATTTGTTGAAGTATTGATTTAACCTAAACCCAAAATATGAAGTCAGCCAGGTTCTCATTCAAACCTTTTTTTTTTATATAACATTTGGAAATAATCCCCTGCATCTCATCATCTTAATGTTGATTATAGGAGCAGCTGAATTCATGCTTGGTGTGCAAAAAACAACAGCAGAGTCAATCAGAAACATGTATATTGTGTAATTTCTATGTTGTAATTTGTCTCGTGTATTATTACTGCAATGCAAAGTATATGTGTATGTAAATAAGACGTCATTAAGTAATTAAATAATTAATTTGTAACACCTTCATCTGTTGTCCTTCCTTACAGTGTAAACCAGTCCTTTTCCTCTTTGCAACCACAGGGTGGCGCTGCAGCTCTTACATAGAAACCCAGAAGGCATTTATTTCTCAAAGGGGTTGCATCATTTTGCAAAAGAGAAGACTTTCATTATTTGGGTTTTTTTTAATTTGCGATGATAGCGATAATACATGAAAAGCCTTATGATAATGCTCAGGCTGTATGAAGTTTGATTTTTTTCCTTCAACCTACTGTTGCCATGCAGCTGAACATTTTATTTTGATGTGCTAGAATTGTAGTAGATTCCCACTCACCATGAGAACCCTGCACTCCAGAGGCTGCTTCTCTTCTGGGCTGTCCCAAAAAAAGATCCTGCTGGTTTTATTTTTATTATATAGGCCAGTTGTGCTGGGGGAAGTGAACCATGAAAATCTCTGGATAGATGTCTACGGCAGATTAGCAATAACCCCCACATTCCAGACCTGGGAGGATTGTTTGACCTCCAGCCGACTGGAAAGATTGTTGTCCTTTTCCTTTGCGGAGCTAACTCCAGCGATTACACATTCCTCTGTTCAACGCTGCAGAAGACTGTATAAACTCAGTGTGGATGGTATTCAGACATGATGTGCAGCAAAAAGAATACACACACACACACAAAGATCCTCTTTGTTATTATTTATTGAAAAAAATCAACACATTATTACGTAACACACAAATCCAACAGCTTCTTTGTGGAATACAGTGACAAAATGGCACAACGTGGTTGGCAAGCGAACATGAATGAAGCACCAGACTGTTGCCAGTGTTCCTCTATGAACTCAGCTCGTGCAGGGGAACAGTTCAGTGCAGACTGGAGGCAAAAATAAAAAAAACTGTGTCCATGAAGGGAAGGAGTTTGTGCAAAGATCTTCTTTTTTTTTCTTTAAACATTAAAGATGACAAAAGAAAGCGCACATGGATCATAGCCGAAGCAATAGAGACAAAGACAGGGTGTCAAGAAAACTTACTTAATATAAGCGCGTTGTCTGCCATTTGTTTATGGAGATCTTAAATGAGGCAAATATTTGGAATTGAGAGCATAATTCAACGCAAGGGGTCTTAAGGCTGAGGCCTAAAGGTCATACAGAATTGTTCCCTGGGAGAGTTAAGTGTGCCCTGACAGAGTCAGCTCAGGTACTCCAGTCCACAGTTTGCTCATTGGAATGTGCTCATGAAGTAACAGTCATACCAAAAAAAACACACACAGTATCCTGCCATCGTTTTTAACAATTATCAAAAGCTACCCATCCTAATTCACAACACTAACATTACAGCTCGTCGCGAATCTTGTCTCCATTCGGTCTAACCACTCGGCCGATGTACAGGATGGAGTTGGTCTTGTTGTCCTTCACCAGGAAGATAAAGGGGTGATCTACGTAGAAAAGTTTGGGGTTTGTCAGCTTGCCGGAGCCGTAGATGCTGGTGTCGAACGGGTTTCCCTTCACGTCCAGCTCCAGGGCCGACGCGTGGAAGACGTTAGACAGGTAGAGGTCCTTCTTCCCGGAGATGTTGGAAAAGTCCGCTTTTGATTTGTCCACAGCCTCGGTCAGGCCCAGCTCAGCCAGGTGTTTCTAGAAAAGACGGCGACATATTAAAAGGCTGTTGGTTGACTCTAAAATGTCTAATATACTTGAATTCTATATTGTTTCACCATCAAATTCCCACAATTTACCTGCAGGTTGTGGCTGACTTCCAACGCAATTTTGGGAAGGGAAATGGCCACGGCCTTGTTTTCCATCTTGCTGATCCAGGTGTCCACCTGCTTCCTGGTCAGGAGTTTCTCCAGGTGGTGCAGGGGCGCCAGGAAGTGGGGCATGATGATGATCATAGAGGCCTGCTTCTGGCCCAGAGGCATGTTCAGCACAAAGATCCGGTTCTCCTTGTCATCGTGGAAGTCATACAGACCTGGGAAGAGCACACAAATCAGTTACCTTGTCTTGTTTGCATTCTTGTTGGCGGGAGCAGAATGGAGACATGAACAGCAGTAGAGACGAGGGAGAAACTCACCTGTACGATGCATCATGGGAACTCCGACGGTGAATGAGCGGGTAACCAGGAAACCACGGTTGTCAACCAGTTTATCGTTGAATGTCTCATCCCAGTGAGCTGTGGGGAAAAAAAAACACTCGGTTACAAATCTGCACAATCCTCAGACATCTCCATGTGTTTCTGTTATGAATGAAAGACACTATTTATACTCACGCTTGAAGAGCATAGCGTTGACAATCATGGCTCCGTCTGGGTTCTGCACATCCTTGGTGATCTCCGGGAGCTTGCCATCTGTGGACTTTGCCGCCCACTCGTTGATGGAGTTCACTGCGCTCCGCTTGTCCCGGAAGTTTATTTTTGAATGGTCGTAGTTGTAGTGCTTCTTGCTTTTTTTCACAAAATCATCAACAAAGGAGACGGAGCTGGGGCCGTACAGGCGGTTGTTGATCTTCCAGGTAGTGTTGCGTGTCTTGGGGTCGCTCACCTGGGAAGGGTCAATGCAAAAACGGTGACAAATGAGCATTATATAAAAATAACTATAAGTCAAGTTTTAAGCTGAGTATGAGGTCTCACATACAGTATTTCATTTTGTTCTACGTACCTCAGAGAGCAGCTCGGACAGGCCTGCGTGCAGATGCTCATCCTTCAGTTTGTCAGCACTGAGGACGGTTTTGACCTGGGAGGCGGTGGAGGCCTTTCCACCGAGAGCCACAACGCCCAGAGAGGAGGCCACCACCACAGGAGAGATGAGGATGTTCTCTGTGGCTTTGTCCTTTGCCATGTTGTGGTACAGACTGAATCAAAAATCACATAAAAAAAGATTATTTGCTTGTGTTTCTAACAGAAAAAAAACAAAGAATGCTTCACCAAAACCAAGTGCATCTTTATAATATACACTAAATTGTAATCACAGTAATGATGTCAGACCTGAAGGCCAGATTGGCGCTGTTGTCAGCCAGCATGGTGGCGTGGCTGCTCAACTTCTTTTCCTCTGCAGAGGCCAAGAGGGCCAGCAGACAAAGAGCTACGACGTTTGTCATCCACATCCTGTCTGTCTCCAAATGCAGCTGTAGCAGCCTGTGCAAAAAGAAACAAAAGGGTAAAGTATGTTTAAACATCTCTTAACCTGGGCTGGTTTCCTAAAATCTTAATAATGTGTATTGAGTTTGAGATTGAAGGCATATGTCCGAATATTGAGAAGAGCTTTGATTTCATAAGATATTATATATAAGAAACCAAATAGCAGGACGCAGACTATGTTTGTGGAGCTGTTAGTGGCAGGGCAGGATTGGCTCAGCCCACACAGAAACTTGGGAACGCCTCCAGTTTCAGGCAGACATGTTCCTCGCCACGTCGGCAGCTGCTGAGGCTCTGCTGTACAGCTGGAGCTGCCTTCTGCTCAGACTGAAGCTCTGACTCGACACTGAAATATGATGCCTCTCTGTTCTCTGCTCTTATTGTTTTTGATGTTAACTGTTGCACGTCTGCACTTGGACAACTTTAATGACTTCATCTTAAGCTGGAGGAAGTCAGGATACTTTTAATTCTTCTTTGAAGCAGCCATCTTTTGTCTCAGAGACAAGGGTGTGTGCCTGCAAGCAAGATCTAACTCGTCCTACAGCTATCAAACAAAGGATCAAGTGCAAAGGGCTGAAATTAACCCGCCCTGCAGGGCCATCTCTTAACACGTTTCTGATCCTCATCCACCATTCTGAGTTAGGGTTTTGTCTGCATCTCTGAATTTGTATGTTTGGTATCGAGCAGAAATTACTTTTCATCATGTTTGGATACCTTGAGATCTTTTGATGTCTGCGATTTTCATTCTGAAAGACAAGAAGTGTATGTAATAATCTCCAAAGAGCAGGCAGTGAAACATTATACAGGCTCTGATGGAGGCATACTTTGTGTTGCATTTTTTATTATCCATTTTTATGCTAGTTTTCAATCTTTATACTAAAAACATTTAAGTTATTATAGTTAGTCATCCCTCCATCACAATCAGATATTGTAGATGTTTTTCATTGTCTGTTTGGGACCTAGAAAAAAATCATTCAGTCTGTTGTGCCACAAATGAGCAGCACTCATTTTTACAGGACATTTTTGAACCTCTCCTCATCAAAAAAAAAGTGATAGATTTGAGTCAAAAAGCCAGATTGGGTGCATATTGAGTTCCCTTCATCTGATTGCACTCAATGCAAATTAAATAGAGCGAAAATGAGTGACATAGAAGAGGCAAAAATCTTTATCATGCTGGGATAAGTTGTGGACAAAAGATTGATTCTTTTTTCACAACAGATAAACTACAATACTCTGTGTGCAGTTCAAACAGCCAGAGGGATAGAAGAGATTTAAAGAGAACGGGTTAAAATACAAAAAAAGCTGCAAAGTAACTCTGAATCGTGTAACAAAGCACTCCATTCACCCTCTGCATTCCTCCCTGAAAATAAAGACGCTCTTTTAATCCTTACCTGGCACAGATTTGCAGGTGTCTCTCTTCTGAGTGGTGTCCTGTAGGTAATGTGGCTGTAAGACGCTCTCCTGCTCTTTATACCCTGAGAGAGAACTTTCTAGAAGTGGGAATGGGATATTCAAATGAGGGTGTGTGTGTTTCCTTGGGAAGCTTGGAGCTGGGACGTCCCCCTTCCAAACCATAGGCTGGAATGAGAGGGGTTGAATGAGGATAACTCTTCAGCACTGGTCTGGGCTCAGTTTTGAAACATTCCTTCCTGCATCTGCAGACAGTGATCTGTTTCTGGGTCAGTCTTAGCTGCTTGTAACCAGAACTACTCCTCAATCTTAAAGTTCTAATGCTACTTGCTGACTCAATCTCCAACACTGGTTTCATCATATGTAAAAGATGTGTTTTACTTTGAACTGATGATGTTCAAATTATTCTTAAACATGAAAATATGTGTTACGTAAGCAGTGATTTTGCAGTTGTTGTTAATTTGGGTGCATGAGGCCTCTTTGTAGCACAACTCTTCTGAAATCTCAGCAGGCAAGACATCAGTGAATGAGCACATTGTTTGCAAATGTTACCAAAAAATTCACATTCAATTTCTTTACATATTGTTAATGTCCAACTTCCAATGGAAACTTCCAGAACTTTAAAAGGCTTCACTTAGTGGTATTCCTGCTTCTCATCAGATCTCCAGCCCTGCCCCCACCTCCACAGTGCCACGTCTGTCCAACTCAGCTGCTGATTGCAGGGTGGTGGAAGGATGGACTGCTGTGTCTCGACTAAAAGTGTTTAGTCACACAAAGCAGATTGATATTGATGTCTGCATTATCATATCAAAGTTAAACAATAGTCATAACTATACCTTTTTTACTGTGTAATTTGTGTAAAGAATCTACAGAAATCAATGATAAATTTGCCCCAATCCTATCCCCTATAGAAGGACAGAGCAACGTATTTGATTGATAAGTGATCACTCTGCAGTACATAGAGTATAAACTAAGACTATTTTCCAACCAGAGGAATTCCATCCATCTCTAAATCCCTTAAACTTTTTTGCAGCCCTCTGCAAATTGCCCTTCTGTGCCGACTAATGAGTGGCTTCTATTTTTATTTGTGACTTGTTGGGGCAGGCAACCAGAAAGTTCTATGAAAGTTTGAGGCAATAAAAATCTTACCTCCATAACTCTCTTTTTCTATTTCAAATATTACATTCATCACATTTTGAGGACAGTGAACCCACTCAAGAATTAGAATTTGAAAAGTTTGACACAAGAGCAGGCCTGCAGCCCTTTTCCTCCCCTCATGGGGTGTTTGTCGTCCTGAAGAAGCCTCTGGATCAACAGTTTACACTGAAATTCCTCGGTAACTTCTGGTAGCGTCAAACAAGTCTGGTCAAATCTTTCTAATCCACACATTCCATCTTAAAATAGCAATCCTGTCTTGGTTTCCCTTGAGTAAAGGCCTGGAAGGTCCAAGGCATAACAGTGGTACGAAAAGATGCTCGTCGGGGCAGGACATTTAAAAATAAAAAAAGATGTATATTAATATGATAAGAATGGCACTAACTTCGTAAAAGTGCATAATCTCAAAGGAGACGAATGACAACATTAAATGACACAAGAAGTTCACCACCAATTAAGACAGTCAGAAGATTGCTTTTAATGAAATCAAGTAAAGTCGTGAACTCAGAGCAGGATTAACAGACCTCAGAGGGAGCAGCAGCTCTCACACAACTGCAGCTATTAATTGCTATTTCAGGATAGAGGCCCACTCAACATCTGGACATCGCTACACCAACCTCAGCACCAGTCTCTTCATCAACCGTGGTTCTCTCTATCTTAGTGTTGCTGAAAAGATAACTGATAAATAAGGTTTATGCAAACTGGTTTTCTTCTCATTTCCATTTGAATTTCAATGACAACGTATATGGTTGACAGAATACTAACAATTGTACAAATAGGATTATCATTATTTGTATAAATTGAAAGTGTTTGTTGTATCAAGTTACAAGGTACCATTTGTAAGAAATGGAAAGCAACCAAATCAAACTAGTTGTTCATGCGGCTGCTTTGTTGTTGAGGTGAATACAGTAGAAGAGGAAGGATGTATACGTGGGGTGTAAAAAAAAGGTCAGTGACTTCTGTTTTACCATCCGTGTTAGTTGTTCAAACAAAAAGACTAACAGGATTATGGCAGCCTGTTATTTAGGGGGTTTCTAAATACCTCTCGTTCTGCTTATCTCTAGATGGATCAGTGTTTGGTTTCCTCTCTAATATACTTTCCAGATGGGCTGCAATATTGTTGTTTACTGATTCTAAAGTTAGAGTCTCATCCGGTGTCAAGGAGACAGTTTGAAGCATTCTCATAAGAAAAAAATATATATATCAACCTTTAGGGATAAAAAAAGATTTCTTATCATTAAAAGTTTCCAAAAGACAAGATGTTTCTAACAGTTTTCTAGATGAAATATCTTATACATCTGTCTTTGTTGGTTGTTATCATGCCATTCTGTCACAAACTGTTATGACCTCGACTCTGCGCTGAGGAAATGTTGGACACAAAGACTCCACTGAAGGAAGCAGAGCACAGCTGCCAAGTGGACCATGACGCAAGACCCGGGACTAATTTCAAGTTTCCTGTATGATGTAACTTTCTGAAGTTTTGTGTCTATGAGCGCAGAAAGCTGCAGGATCATTTATAGTTTGTCATATCTGTCTATGTGCTCTGTCAATCTAAACCAGACTCTTTTTGAGGACATGGACTGTTATATAACTGCTGCTCCCTTAAAACAATGTTGTACACTGCTTTTTCAAGTCGATTTATGCTAAGTTTAAAAAAGTATTATTATCATTCCACTGTCTGTATTCTGTCAGTAAACAGTTCATCTTTAAGTTCATTAATAATATATTCAGTTACTCTGATATTTATGTTGATATGTCTGATTTAAAATGTTTTGTTAACATTCAATCATATTATTAACATAGCCATGTAGTTCAAATATTTAAAATCTTTATTGAAAAAAGAAAAATATATATTTTTTGTCAGTTTTGGAAGAGTAACAGTCTCTATTAGATCTAACTTTATGATGAGCCTTCCTCGTAGCACTTATTGCATTCGTATTAGTTGTTGCACTTACTGTATTCGTATCAGTTCGCTGCACTTATTGAATTTGTATTTGTTTACTGCACTTATCCTATTCGTAGTAGTTTGTAGCACTTATTATATTCGTATTAGTCTGTTGCAATTATTGTATTCGTAGTAATTTGCCTCTGCACTATACTTTTGCTCTGGTTTATGCTTTAAGATGCTTGTTTAAGAAAGGAGATGCACTTATGACTTCTGGTGACTAGTAGTTCTCTTGAATACCTATGTTGAATACACTTCCTGTAAGTCGCTTTGGATAAAAGCGTCTGCTAAATGACTGTAATGTAATGTAATGTAATGATGTCAAGTCAGCACCACTCAGGTTAATCCTTCTAGTGGTTTTAATGCTGACCGAACATGCCCCCTGGTGGAAAAAGTTTAAAAAGTTCCTCCAAAGCTATTAAAGTTTTCTTTGTAGTAATCAGTCTTAATGAAGGTTATATTCAGGTTTGTATTCTTTCTTTTACACTAGAGATGTTTTTAAATTGAACTTCTTTTAATGGACTTTTGTATTATCTTCTACTATGTGCTTGAGAAAAAAAATGCAAAAAGAAAATGCACAGAAACTAATGACCATACACCAACCCCTTGATTGAATGTTATTAACCTTAAATGTCTACAGAAATATAAGAACAAATGGAAACAATTTTAATTCAGGTACTACAGATATATTATTTGCTGTGACATTGCATTGTGGATAAACAACCACTAGATGGGGTGCAAAGAAACTAGATAAAGTATCTGTTGATAGTCAATAAAAGGAGTTCTAGTCAGGATGACTTCCACTTTCTGTTTAGAGCCCACTGACACATGTCTCTGTTTTTATATGTGTAGTGTGATTTTAAATCAAAATACTCTGGGAAAAATGTTGAAAATCAGCATTTGTCTCTGGCTCGTACCTGTTAGATAGTCGTCTTATATTGGACAAAGTGTTTCAGATCAAAGTAATTCATTTCATACTGACTCCCTACAGAAATCTGTAGAGTAATATATTAAGTCAAAGCTGTTCTAGCGCAGTGAGGCCTCTGAATAAAACAGACCTTCAACGTCATAACAAGCTGCTAAATTGACATTTTGTTGATGTCTGCGTTGGTATTCTTATTATTTCGTCTCTGTTCCCCCTCATCGTGCACCAGTCATCACGTTCTGTGCCCTTTCACTCAGTACCAGTCACAAACTCTCCGCCCTGCTCTAACACCACCTGCCGAGGAGACCCCTACCTGCCTATCCTACCCTTCCTGCCTGTGGATTGTGGGTGGCATTTTAAAATGGGTGGAGATCATAACAAAGCTTAGCAGCTGGAGCTGCTGCATAACGCCTTCCTGTGGAGATAGAGGAGCAGGGAGGCCCCGGGGTTTGCCACATCAAACTGGGATATGCCACACAGGAAATCTTCCGGAGAGGAACATTTCCCCTGTTTCCCCACCTGTAGAGATGCTCTAGGAGAGACAATGTCAAGGTGTGTGTGTGTGTGTGTGTGTGTGTGTCGCTCTGAGTGGTTGCAGGGATGCCAGGTGTTATGATCTCAACATCTAGTTATTTGCTTTAAAGTTATGCTAAATGTTAAGAATATTAAGAGGTAGTCAAAGTGCTGTTTTATTTGAATATGGTCTTATGCAGCAGGTCTCAAGACAGATACAGATGCATGCACACAAACTCTTCATTTCCATCAATATGATGCTAATGAACCCGGCGACATCACTGCTCTGCATGTTTCCTTGGTGATAATTCTGAGGCTCCTTTTAACCACAACTCCTCCTCAACTTAATACATCAATAGAAATCTTCATAATGGACAATTTAGATGCAACTGATCTGAAAGTGCTTGAAACACTGCATCTGTATCTGCTGATGAGTCATTTCATAGTCAGAGATCTGCTGACTATCCGTCATTGTCTAGGACCTGATGATACGAGGATAACGGGAATATACTGAATATACAGTTAACTAAACATATCACCTCCTATGGTATATAATACATTTACTTTAATTTTTTGTGAAAAACAGTGGGTCATCAACCACCCCACCTCGGTTCTCACCTTTTGAATAATGATCTACAGGAAAATCAGTCCATCTAATCAAACTACAGTCATTTTAATTAAACTTGTTTTTATGTTATGTATTTTTGGACAGAACAATACTGTCTGAATTTCCAATTTATTGATTACATTGTATCTATACAGTCAGTTTCTTGATATTTTTACATGTTAAATTGAGGTTAAAATGTGGTTGAATGTAGTTTTTAAAATCAGTGTTAATACCAAAACAAACCTATTTTGTGGGGAAAATATATTTTATTTGATTAAACCATTTATTTATTAAACCATTTATTTGAATACCATTTCCCCCCATACAAGAGGCCGACATCTGACATCATCCACCAGCTCTGTGGCTCCATTGGTGGCACTGTATTGTACAGCTAAGAGGCCAAATCAGGATGGATAGTGTGAGTCATGGTGTGTCTTGATTGGTCCAAGAGACACTCCTGACATGACATGCTGTCTCTGATTATGACTTCAGATGGTCGTTCTTGTGAAAGTAATATATAAATCAGTTTTGTTTGATAAGTCATCTGGTATGTGTCAATATAATCAAAGGTGACAAAGTCTAAACCTGAAAAAAAAAAAAAAAACACCCAATCAAACCAACCAAATGGGCTGTGACCCATTTGGTTGGTTTGTTTGTTTACTTAGTTTGTTTTGCCTTGTGGATTAGTGAGACTTAGTAGTTCATGTTATCAGACACAATGGTCTACAATGACGCTAGAAAGTACACTTCATTAAAAAAAAAAGAATGATATCAAAACATGCCATGCAAATGAGTAATCTGGCTTTTCAAAGCAAATAAAATGATGTGATAAGAAACAGGATTGGTTTGATAGGAATAAACATGCTCTGTTGGGCAGGCTGTGCTCATGACCTTTAATCTTTGCCATGTGTCAACAAGCACAACTGCATTTCAACTTCTCATTATCAGCAAAGTGACGCCTATTGGCTATGCTTTCATGATAACAAACACATTGATAAAATAAAAAGCCTTTTTTATTTTTTTTTAAATCCTCATGTTCAGGCTGCAACTGTGTTTCCACGATGTGACGTTCAAGGCACATCGGAATCTTTGCTTACAAACGGATTTCTCAACGAATGATCTCGACAGTGATAGTTTTTGTGGATTCTCTCCCCTCCTCACTGTGTTTGCAATGACTTAAACAACCACAATGACATTTGAGATGTTGATCTAATTCATCTAAATGTGGGGGTAAATCCATTCAATTGTGACGCTCTCTCACTGTACAGGAGGGCTGGAGATAAAAAGACGCACTCTCTCTCACTCTCACTCCTCCCACCATCCAGTGCATTGAATCACTCCACCGGTGCGAGGAGAGGGGGCACGCTGTATCCGCAGCCAGGACCGAGCAGCACACAGGACGGACTAAGTGGAAACACATGAACCGGGACTCCTGTTAGGTGCGGTCCGACCAGGATCCTCCACACACAGCCGGCTTTTTTTTTTATTTTTTAATTATTTTTTTTATTATTCCTCCTTTGTTTTCGGTGTAAATAACTTCGGCTCTGTCAGCATTCAGCCTTTCTTTCTTTCTTTCTCTCTCTTTCTCTGTGTTACTTTGGACACCGGTGCTGTCCCCGTTTGACTCCCGGGTGGAGGAGGCACATCACCGGGGTGGTGGTGTTGGGGGTTAGAAAGTAGAAAGAAAAAGAAAAAAGACTCAACTTTACCGGGTGTCCGTGAAGCTTACTCAAAGAAACATCAAAGAGAAAGTGATAACAGCAGCAGCCCACATACAGGTGAGTTGAATAAGGTTTGTCTGATTGGTTTATCACATTTACTTTCTTTTTAAAAACTTATTTATAAACAGTTTTTTTTTTTTTGCAGTTTGCATTCCTCATTGACACATGTATGTTAAAATGTTGTTTTTTTTAAATTAATTTTTACCATGGTAACAGGACCTAACATTGCTGTGGTTGGATCTTTTGGCATCCTCATATATATATATTTATATATTTATATATATATTTATATATATATATATTTATATATATATTTATATTTTATATATTATATATATATATATATATATTAATTAGAACTGTTGGTTTCTACCCATTTACATGCTTTAATCTCAGTATTTACTCATGTGCACTTAAGGGCATGAGACACGCCCATGAAGTTTGCATTCCTCATTGACACATGTATGTTAAAATGTTTTTTTTTTTAAATTAATTTTTACCATGGTAACAAGACCTAACATTGCTGTGGTTGGATCTTTTGGCATCCTCATATATATATATATATTATATATATCTATTTTATATATTAATATCTATCATGCTTTAATCTCAGTATTTACTCATGTGCACTTAAGGGCATGAGACACGCCCATGATGTCCCACCACAGCCAGGGTTTCCCTTTCAGTGAAGCTATGGATCGATTCTCTCTTCCTGATGCTGGTCCGTCCTCAGTGTCTATCACACATGAATGGATGCATTATGCAAGTAAAAGCTGCAGAGATTTAATATGATGTGCATTATTTCCTCCACGTGCACAGGATGCATTTGAATGTACTCCTACACAGCACTCTTCCCATGTAGTTGCATAATTCATGGGCCCCATTCAAGGTGAGGGATTGGCATTTGCGTGTTTCTGGTATGTTGGTATTCCATAGTGTATTGTGCTGCACATTTATGTTATGCAGCACTTCATAAGAGGGAGTGTAATCTGGAGAGCATCCATTTGGTACATTGTTCTCTGACCGTTAGATACAACCGTTTTAACACTTCCCCATCTGTCACTACGACGCCTGCAGTGAAACCAGCTAGCCTAACACTTGTTTGTTTTTGTAAGGCTTCCAGTTGACAGACTACATTTATGTGCATCCGCTAGGCATGTCAAGTATTGCTTTTAAAGAGATTAAAAAACTGGTTGGTTTCAATAGAGTGATTACTCAGGGCGAGTCATGGCCTTAAAAGTGTCTACGCGAGGCTGTTTCTTTATCTTTTTTTTTACAATGTCTGTAAATGGATTGAAGGGCTTTGGAATAGAGTGTTGAGTGAATACTATGTTTTTGAACTACAATTCAGCTTGTACAGTGCAGAACTGAACATGCTTCTGCAAGTGGGGCTCCTGTCCTGAGGGCAGCCAGCACTATGCAAATGTTGTTCGATCACGACATTGAATCTCATATTGTGTGCCATGTGAGAAAATACGCATCACTTTTGACATTCAGATTGCTCCAGTATCGGCCGTGGGACTTTGACAACATTATACTAAGGTTGACATTTTGAGGTTAGCCTGGAAAAACAGTGATGCATAGTATACATTTTTACTGTTCTTCAAATGTGCATGGATTACAGTGGGAATAGGGTTAAGGCGTAAAACAGAAATAGTACAGCATTGCTGAAAGGACTTGGGCTTCTTCCAAAAGTGCTTGAAATATTACTCAGAAATGTTATTTTAGGAGAATAAATGGAGAATAGAGGGAGATGTGATGGGTCAGAACAGGAAGGAATGCGGTGTGCTGTGTTCACAGCAGTAATCCACTTTCTGGTCACTGATTCTCTTGCACACAGTTTTGTAGAGCTTTTTAAATCATTTCTTCTTCATCTATTCTTTCATGCAAATTTCAAGCATATTGTAAACTAGCTGTGCTGCTGATTAGACTTGTAAAATTGCACTGTATAGACGGTAGCATTGTCCATTTGAGAGCGTATTGATTCTGTGTCCCCGACATTCTGCTTTGCCCTGCTTGTATAACCGCCAATGTGCACTTGTATGTTTTATGTACTGTATCCTTAAATAGCTGCTTCTAACAAGGGGAACATGCCCATCCTACAATAGATGCAATATCCTGTAGGATATTAGCTAGCCTGTATACAAAGATCCATCAAAGCTGTGCAGAATCATCCAGAGGGAGTGCAAGTCAAAAGAATGACTTGTTATTATTGGCTGCCCTGTAGCATTGAGGTCAAGTCCAGCCCTCTCTGTCTCTTTCACTCTCTCACACACACACACACACACACACACAAACACACCACACATGCACTCATCTTCTGTGCCTATCCCCGGTAATGATAATGAACCTCCACCAAAAGCTTCTGAAAGCTTTTGCTATTCATTTGTAGTCCCCACGTGAGAAATGTGGTTTCACTTACCGAGGCAGTAGCAAATGTTTAATGCAGAAGTAATGGGTCACTCAATTGAATATAAAGATTTGAGAAAATGACAATTCAAATCACGACATCAGCGTTGACTCAGACTGCAGCCAATTTATCTTTCTGCAAATACATTTCTTGCCGTCTTTTACCATGGTTAATAAAGCCATAATGGGGCACAAGCAAGCAACGACTGGGGACAAATGGCGCTAATGAGTGGTGAACTTTGCAGGATGAGCTGGACTGACTCTGTGATTGGTTGCGAGGTATACGAGTGTTGAGGGTGTCATGGTGTCATCCTGTCGTTGAGGAAGAGCAATACAGTCCAGATTCACAGAACTGCTGTCCATGTATGTTTTGATAGTTTGCTTATTGGATTAAATCCTTTTTTCGTGGGGTTCTCCTGCTGCCAGGAGTCTTTTTTGCCGGTAGGAGAGCGGGTGGCGGCTCCGGGAGACGGACCTTCAGTTAGCAGTTTTAGCAACTCGCTAAAGACCACCTCCGAATGTTAGCCGAGGGATCAGATCTCAATGCGTTCTCAATGTGTCCTGGATGCATTCACATACTGCATACTGTATAAAATTCATAATTCTACTCATATGTTAGACATTTAACTGATACTGTAATGCAGAATTACTTTCATGCTGATTGCAACGGTCCTTTTTGAACTGATCTTTCACACTGTACTACGGAATTGTGAGTGAAACAAACGAGGGTTTGCTCACATTTACAGGCGGAACCGGTTTGTGGCAGTTCAAGGCTGGCAGCAAAAGTAAAAAATAGAAATAGAATATTTCCATTTTGCTCCGAGATGGTTTGGGCCCTGCTGTTACACTGCAAGTCCCCTTTGTGTCAAACATGTTGTGAAATTTGCAATGCATAGCAGATCCTGCTGCTGTGGACGAGTTCAGCGTTTGACAGTACATGGAGTCTGTGTGAGGACGCTACCTGGGGGACACGGGTTGTCAAATGGGAGCCAGTAATAAATGTAGAAAATGTCAGTTTCTCCACCTAACCTTATTTGTGCAGGTAACATTCCCCAGTCTAATTGCTATTATTTAACCCCCATAGGAACACAGGAGGCCTCGGTTCCCTGTTGTTGCTAGTTTGCAACTTGAGCTCTCTTCAAAGTCCAGCGCTCAGACTAACTGGGAGGTGCACAGTTATTTTGTCAAAGCTGAGGCTCGGCTTTGAAAAGAGGCGAAAATACCTACTTGACTACATAACAACTCTGCTTTTTTTTCTTCTTTTATTCTCGGGAATATTCCCACCATTTGAGACCCAACCCCCCCCCCCAGAGTTTAAACATTGACTTACTGAGGAAATGTAAATGTTGTGAAATGAGTCAACCCTTTTATAGTTTTCCACATCGTCAGTGCCTATTTGTACACCTTTTTTTTTTAATGTGAGAAGTGTTTAAGGTTATTTTATATCCTCTTAACTGGAGACAGAAAGTCGTTTTTCAGGTTATTTCAGAATAATACTGTACTTGTAATGCCAATTATATAGTTTCGTTGCTTTCGTGTAATGATCCCTGTAATAGAATTAAAGAAGCCAAATGTTCTCTGAGAGAGAGAAAGCTTGGTTTCCATCTCAGAAAGCCAAGTTCACCATAGTGGCACCTGCTCGGCTGGCCCTGCCTCCGGGGCCCCGACAGCAGTCATAGTAGAGGACAGATCTCTGTGTGTTGTCAACACACAGATGGTGGCGGAAAGCCCTCATGTAGACATACAGATGGCACCTTGATAAAGCACACTAGTCCACCCACAACAGTCGGACCGAGGAGGCCCCGAGTGAACCGAGCCTATGGAGCTGTCCGTTTGCCACACACTGTACAACAATGGTTCCCACCGTGTCTCTGCATGCCGCGGATGTCTTTGTCAGCTGTTTGCTTTCCAGTCCACAGTATCAGCACTGCAGTATCACCTATGATTAGGGGCCGACCCCAGAATACTTTCTCTCAACCCTAACAGGGAGACGGGCGAGTAGGAGGTCCAGACATTCTGCCCCGGCCATTGATTTATATTTCTTTAAAGCCTCACAGCAGGAAAAAAATTTGGGGTCATACCAAATGAGTTTAGGAAGCATTGCTGCAGGTTGAAACGGTGACTTGTTGAAAAATTGTTTCATAATTTTCTGCCCAGCAGCATTACAATCATATGCACATGAAGCGGCAAGCTACAGCCACTGATTTCACTGATTACTGAAGCTTTCCAGTCCAAAGAATTTAATTTCACCTGAAAATCTGACCACTCTCTGATTACACATCTCTACTGTTGAAAGAAAGCATTTATCAGCTACGGGTTGCTACTGTGATTTTGACTGGTCAGGGGCCCCACACCCCCACTCTCTTTTGACTGGAATTTTTATGGCAAAAGCAGCTGTGAAAGCAGAAACATTTGTTGAATAAAATACTCTAGTTTCAACTATATGGTGTAACTGTAAAACTGGTAAAAAAGCATTTTAAGTAGGCTGGAGAGCTCTGTCAAGTGTTTTTTTTATTTTTTTTATGGACTGTATAACTGTTCCCGTTCCACTCTTTCACACTAAATGCATTGGTAGATTTGTAAAATGGACCATTGAGTTTATCAAGAACAATCAGTAAAATAATCCAAACATATCTGCCTAGATTTTTCACTGTCATTACCCAATTTATGCTCCATTTTTATGAACAGTTTTCCTATATCAACAATAATATGCTCGGCTACAGTACCAGTCAAAACTTTGGACACACCTTCTCATTCAATGGTTTTTCTTAATTTTTTTTAATTTTTTATTGCTACATTGCAGATTGATATTGAAGACATCCAAACTATGAAGGAACACATATGGAATTATGTGGAAAACAAACAAATGCTCAACAAACCAGAATATGTTTTCTATTTTAGATTCTTCAAAGTAGTTGAATGAGAAGGTGTGTCCACACTTTTGACTGGTACTGTAGCTGTTACTGTAAATTGTAGCCGCTAATGTGGCAGGCGAGCTGAGTGCGGAAGCTCCGAGCTCTGCTCTCTTTCACAGTGAGAGCTTTAATAACCAGAGAGAAGGAACATCGAATCCAGATGAAAGTGTGACTATAAAGCTGTTTAGAAAAGAAACTTCTCCATAAAAGGTTTGAATATTGGATCCAGATGTCGCACACCTGGTGGTTTTAACAGCATAACACTCAAGTGGGTTTGACAAAAGAGGGGAAAGAAGGGCCCAACCTTTTTCCCCTGGCTCCGTGATTCACCAGTGTTTTGCAAAACACTGGTGAATCACGGCAAAAAAAAGAAAATGACATGCAACCACTTTAGTCTCCACCGCATCAATTAGTATAGCTGCAAGGTTTTCAGCTGTTTCTGTCTGGCATACTCTGTCCTAGTTTATTTCCACCAGTGTTTTACAAGTTGGCGAGTGTCCGGTCGAGGGATGGCGTGTTTGATGATTAGTATCAGTAATGACAATACCAGCAGTTCTACTAGTTATTCATAGCCTGGCACTCTTCTCTGTGGGGATTTCTACCCCAGACATCCAAATCACAGGTCGGACTAAAGTGGATGAGGAAGATGTGGTATACATGTAAATGAAGCCGACAAAAGTCAGTTAAATCATGTCTTTTAAAGTGATAATTATTCAAACCCACACGCCATCAGCCGACTAAACGGTAGCATGGTGGATCAGAGGTCAGCACTGTCACCTCACAGCAGGAAGGGGCTCGGTTCAAACCCCACAGAGTTGACTTTGTTTTCCTTTACGCCTTTTCACCAAAACATCTGCCTCGGTGGTTCCCTTACAGCATAATCCAAAACAATTTGGGCGAAACCTAAAAGGTGTTGCTCAAACTGTAGTGTGCTAATATTTTCATGGTACATTGGGTGAGGCCTTCAGGGGAGAAGAACAGCATTTCCAGTACCTGAAACATCTAAATCAATAATCACCAACCCCTCCATCCACTAGGCTCAGGGCTTTATTGTTCTCTGTATCTACAGTGCTTTGTCAAGCTCCATCCCTGCAGCATGGAGCCAGCTCACTTCTCTATCAAATCACCTTTTGAGCTGAACAAACACCTTCCTTCAGTCCATGGAGGAGACTTAATACAATAAGGGGAAGCACTCTCGGATGGAAGCAGTATATCCACGTATCACTTGACCCACTCGTACCGCAGGTTTCAAAAGCTGTTCTTTACTAAGCCTAGGTCCTAACTGCTAAGTCGGTCTTTGTTAAGACCAACCGAACCTAAGCCTAGTCTCAACTACGGTCTCAGCGATGTACGTTCACGTTAACAGTCTCCGGCTTTCTTGCTAATGTGTCGCTAATCCTTTTTTTCCATTTGCGGCAACATTATTTTGAAGGCTCAGAGAAAAAGGAAAAAGGGAATCACACTGACATAGAAAAGGAAAATGAATTGCCATATAAACAAGAACTTAGTGGAGCGGCTCTCAGTCATTATGTATTGAAAAGTGAAAGTGTTCTATATTCTGTTCGGAGGCTGCTTTTGCGTGCAGTCTAGCATTCCAGCGTGAGCAGCTGCAATGCATTTACATTGTGAGAAGACGGCCACAGTTTAGCACAGCCACATGTATAGTGTTTATGGCTTTGTTTTGTATTCATCAGCCCTTTTGGATTCATGCCTAGAACTTAACACATTTCCCTGGAAACGGAAAAATAGTTTGGGGGGGTGTATTCCCTGGAATCCTGTTTCCCGCTTTAAAACCCAAGTCCAGACCAGAGGGGATTAAAATTTTTGGCTACGTCCATGATAAGATAAATAATTGTTTGGACTCAGATTTTTGGTTGACGCCTGCTCCTGACTTGGCGTAAGATTTACACCTGGTCTTAGCGAAAAGAAGGCATTAAGCCCAGATGGTGTAACGATTAGGTCGGGCTTAGAACGCCAAATTAAGACTGATTTAGCCCAAGACCAGGCCTGAGCCCTGTTGGTGAAATCCGCCCCCTATTTGGCCCACACTGGAATAAGTGGGTGGTTTTCATTTAATTTGACCCCAGTCATTTATTTCATTCTGTTTAGCTCTAATAGCGAGTGACAGTAATGGCACTTCCTCTTCCTGCTGTCAATGTTCTCGTTTGAAGCCACTGATGGAGCATGATTACATACATTGTCCTCAGATTATCTCTGACCCATATTCTCTCAGATTGATGAGCTGTCAGTTTGATGAGCAAAATGTCTGATTGTGTGGATGCTCTTCTCCCACACTCCTCCAAACAGCTTTTACTTCATTATGTCTTTGAGTTACAGTTGCACTGCTCACTACCTTGTATGGCACAGCCCTGGAGTCTTTTTTTTAAACCCCCAGGTTTAACGACTTTGATATTTGTAAGCTGCTGTGAGGACTCCTCGGCTCAGTTAACCAGAAGAACCCCCCCCCCAATCATTCTCCAACAGAGAGCTGTTGTTTGTGCTCCATCTCGCTGTCTTGTCCCTTCTGTTGTCTGTGGTTATGTTGAAATCGTGATGTTTTCAAAAGCTTTCTTCATGTCATATGTACTCAAGATTGTTGGTATGGATCCGTCTGTTTCAGAGTAAATAATCATTAAATGCAAATCATGACCTGTTCCGTGTTATGAAGGACATTATCACACAAGAGCCCTTGTGTAAGCGTTTTGCAATATCCCTCTATCAGGCCAGAATGTTCTGGCACCAGCGCCTCTCAACAAGTATGTGTTGAATACTTGATTCTTTTTTTTTTCATCTCGATGTCATGAGCTTGAGAGAGAAACTCCTACATTGATGTTATTGAGTATTCATCCTGCAGCTCTTGTATGCTGAGAAATGTAACTACATTCATTGTTATGAATAATATGCTGAATATTATTCCTATAGTCACCAGGCTGACTTCAAAGAAGTCGCTCTAGCAAAGTGGTGTCGCCTCACATTACCTCATGTCTTCTGTTAAAAAAATGCACTTTACACCACGACTACAGTCACCTGTCATGCCAGCTTACCTGCTGCACCTACACAAGAGGAACTAACATAAAAAGACTTCAACAAGAAGTGAAAGCTACGTGGTCGCTCCATTGCGACAGCACTGAAGGCAACCACAGAATTATCAAAGGATGCCAGTAAAACATCTGTCTACAAAGGCACTTTGTAGACAGATGTTTTACTGGCGTCCTTTTTGTTTTTCTTTTGTATGGCACATACAAAAGAAAAACAAAATGATTTCTATTCTGTTGTCAAATCTATTTCCTCTACCGATATGTCATGTGTTGAACAATGAAAAGATAATGTATATAAGCAGCTTCCCAAGTTCCCAGTGGAGCATAAAGTCAGTAATTAACATAACTTGAAGCCAGAAGAAAAGATCCATTACTCTTGGGATTTTGAGAGCAATCTCAACCTTTTGTCATGTCAAGGATCTCCAAAACCGATGCATAGACCACAGATCATGGATGTTTAAGAGGTTGTGCCTTTCCTCTGCTTGTTACTAAGCAGCCTACACATAATACTTAATTAAAGTCTGCTAAGTTACTGACCAAAAATAAAAATAAATATATATGTATATACACAGTACCAGTCAAAAGTTTGGACACACCTTCTCATTCAATGGTTTTTCTTTATTTTTTTCTACATTGTAGATTAATATTGAAGACATCCAAACTATGAAGGAACACATATGGAATTATGTGGTAAACAAACAAATGCTCAACAAACCAGAATATGTTTTATGTTTTAGATTCTTCAAAGTAGTTGAATGAGAAGGTGTGTCCATACTTTTGGCTGGTACTGTATACACATTAATTCATTATTTCAGCTAGCAGAAAGTTGGCATGACCAATTGTGTCGTATGCTTGCACAAAAAAAAATCCCCTTTCATCCAGTAATGAAGACCTTGGGAATATTTTTCCTGTCATCAACTTTCCTAGCATCAGAGCAAACAGCCTGTTAGTCAGGGTGCACTCGATTCTGCATTGTCAGTGCTTGTTTGATTATCTGCTTGCTTAACTTTCTTTTTGCTTACCTGCAGTTGACTAATCAGTTTCCCCTCCCTTCATCTTCCAATATTGTGTGAGAGCAGGCTGTTCATTATAACACCCTCCAATTTGTAGGTGCACCCCTTTGAGGCACTAACAAAGTGGAATCAATGGCCCACGTTGACCCGTGACTGAAAGGTTTTTTTTTATTTTATCACTATCGCAAATCACCTTCGCTCTCATGTGCAAAAGTTATCGCTAACTGGCACAACTGACCAGACGATTTGAAAGTGGTTTTGTGGTGGGACTTAATGTCAGGCTGGAGGCGGTGGCCATTAATTCTTTGCTTTCCCACCACACTGACTCATGGGAGTGATTTATATTATGGTTTGGTTAGGTTTATGTTGATAACTTGTGTTAAGCTGATAATATTTATGGTTGCTTTCAAGGTGAAATGGGAACATGCCAAACATGGCTTTTATTGGGTAATGCAGAGGCTTTGTACTTTGATTTGGCATAAACAAAGCTCCATTTATATTGAACTGGATTAATGTATTACATGCAGCAGCAACTAAAGTATGCTGTGTGCTGTATGCTCCTGTGCTGAGGTCGCAACTTTATCTGGAAGGACTAAATAGTTTTCGCGTGTTTCTGTTACTTTGTCAAGTGTGTTCTTGTCAAGATCTAGAAGTAGGAAACATTTGTCCAATATGTTTTACAAAAAAAAACATTTTTATAGAAATTCTGCTTTGTCTTCAACCTCGTGAGCAAAATGTGCATTTAGAAATGGCCATATGCTGCTGGGTCTGTTGGTGCTTGAACCAAAAAATGCACAATTTTGTCCCCACAAAGTTCTTGGTTTTTTTACGAGTGTTGTTGTTTTCAAGTGAGCACACTCTTCTGACATCGGGATGATAATTATTGTTAGGAAATTTGAGGTTCCTTGGACAATACATTTTACAGGGAGACCATACTCTAAGATTTTGACTGACTCAGTTGATGTTTTATTGTTGAATTCTCTGCTAATCGACTTCATGGTTATTTTGGGGTGTTATTTAAGACTGTCAACAAATGATGGTGGAAACGGTAGAATAAAGTTGGCCTAAATGAAAGCCATGCTGTGAGGGCTTCAAAAGTCATTTAGCGGGAATAAGCTAATTGACATGGTGGACAAAAGCCTATTACTTCAGTTTTATTGTGCTCGCTTCATGATTGACATTGAAATGTGTGGTAACTATGTAATTTTTTTTTTTATAAATGAGCAGAAAACCTATTTTTTAAATCAAGTGTTGTGACTCTCCCGCTGGGATTTAATGCATGTTCTGCAGACGGACTTAGCTTTACCAGAGTTTATATCTCTTTTCCTTGATCCATAGCTCTGCTTTATGAATAATAATGTATCATTTAACAGAATTAGTTAGTGAGCGTAGTTCCCTTTTGCTTTGCTTGAGCAGTTGAAGTAGTTATATGTTGCACAGTGTGCACACTCACACTCACACACATAAATGTAGTCTACGCCTGGCGAGTTAAATTAACATCTCCAGATTTTTGATTTCCCGGGAAACTCACCTGGCTTTGTCACATGGAAAGATATATTAAAGAAAGCTGTAAGAAGCTTCTGCGTTGGTGTTTTGTCTTTCTTTATTATCTGTGCTGCTCAGCTCTGTTTACAACGCTCTTATTTATCTGTAGTCTGTCAGGTTTGATCAAGTGAAAACATGCCTTTGTTTTTAGATTATTTGATCAGAGACTTCCTGAAGTGATAACTACAGTGTCAGAAACAAAACAAAATGACCTTGTCACATGATTTATACTTAAACTTTAAGCCGTTGCCGACTGAGATAACACAATAATGACTGAACCAATGGTCAATTTCTAAAAGCCTGTGTGTTTACTGTTCTAAACACTGGTTTTTAGCTCAAACAGAGGAAGAGGTCGGTACCATGAACAAACGGGGCCAAGAGTATAACTTGGAAGGCAACGGATCTTTCATGACGTCATTTCTAAACAATGCCAAGACTGTATATTTTCTACAGCAGGACAACTCCACTGTCGGTGCTGAGCCAGCAGTAACGGCTCTGATGTAATGACTCCCTCATTGCTTGTTATAATGGGCTTCATCACCCATGTGTCACTAATTAACTCCCTCACAGGCATCTTCTGCATCCGCACGGTTTAGCAAAGTCTCCACGGTGCTTTCGTTACTTGATATCCATTGCAGATTCTCGATAAGCAATTCAGATGAATTGAACATGAAAGGGATCAGGAGGAGGTGGAGGCCCATTTGCAGAAGACTTAAGATATTCGTGTGTTGTGTTCATGAATATAATTATGTAAAAATGTACTTTTGTGTCCGTTAGTGTCACCAAAGCATTCAAATTTTAACTTTGTCTTGTGCCTGGAAAAAATCTCAAATGTGTGTGACTGTGTCATGCAAAAGTGTACATTTGTCGTGGATGTTTACCTCTTTGTTGGCATGCTCTAAGATTCACTGAAGGACAAGATTATGCGCTAAATGTGTGAGTTTTGGACCCACATTGCAATCATTCAGCTCCAGAACATTTAGGATTATGTCAAAGTCATTTTAATTTGCCATTTTTGGGGGAAAATACTAAAAAGGGTGAATTGAAACTGCAGCAGCTACTAGCTTTTAGTTTTCTCACATACAGAGCTCAATAAAAATATTAGAAACAGCTGACAATAAACATTATATTTGTGATACTTAGAATGTCATTTGTCCCTTATTTGCCACAGTTGTTGGTTCAACTCTGTGATATGGGAAGGAAAACCCACTACACTATACAGTAATATAAATGTACACACCAGTTGAATACAGTTGGAAAAAGAAAAATCATCTTAATACCCCTCTGAAGGATGAGTAAATTATCATTTCAAGCTTAATAGCGTTAGTAAAAAAATCAGTCCAATTTCTCTACATAACAGTGGTGTTTTGAGTGACTTTGTGCTGGTTATGAAAGCATAGTTTGTCTATTTTTGGTGATTTTGTATTGTATTTATTTTTTTAAGGGGCTTTTCTTTCATATCAGTGGATTAGCTTTTGATCCCATAGTTATCTGCTGCGTGGCCTCTACCTTAGTTCCCTGTTCAGGAGGACACACTGTTTTCTGCTGGGAAACTGCTGAAGCATTTCCTCACTCGCAGACTGTTTTCCCTCGTTCTGCCTTTGATTGGAGGAAATGAGGCAGCAGAAAAGGGGGATGACAACCGCCCTTCGGAGGGGGGTTCATACAACCCCCAAATCTTCTCTTCTCGTTCAGACAACTTGTGACAGACGCACACATGTTAGAAAAGCTGCTTCACTTGTTGACTTCACCTGTTAAAGCTATTTCACTCACGATTTGGCAACGTAGCTTACAGGATCAAATGGTGTTTAATTCAACGGGGTTCTTTAATTATTTTGTACCCAATCGTCTCCGCTTTTGTGGCTCTGTTTTTGAGTCTGTGAGTCACTGTGACAGTGTGCAGTCATATTGTGGTCACACATGTGCTGCACCTACTGTGGTGTGTGGTGACACATCCATGTTGGCAAAATAAGACTGCAATGATACGAGTACAAGAGGAGGCTCTTGAAAGAATATCATTTCTCTCCGAGATTTAACTCCAGGACATAACTGCTCGGGCTGTATTTGACTCAGCTTTTTGCCAATTCATTGCAGTTTATTCATGATGTAATTGTCTCCACTAACTGGTTCATTAAGCTGATGAGTTTCTGGTGAGACATCATGCTGATAAAGGGATTAATTGCAGCACTTTTCATTCCGTCTTTGTACATGTCGGATAAGGGTTTGGGGCATATTAACTGCGCAGTGAAAAAAATGGATGAGCCTTCAATCTCGAGGTGACAAATCTGTGGCCTCAGTGCCGCGCCGCCTCATTATGATAATATTCCACATCAAATAGTTGGGATTAAAGGGGCCGTTTGATGTTCGGATCAGTTGAAGTAGCAGCGGTGTGTTTTTGACTTTGAGGGTACAAGTGGCTGCGTCATTACCGTGAATGGAAGCTTTAGGAGGTAAACATGTTGCAACGTAAACCACATTAGCCACTTGGCTTTAACAACATGGAGGCATTGCTATGGATACAGGTTTGAACATTATAATTTGTCAACAAGTGACAACATGGCGTGCAGAAAGTGGTTGTTATTTGGCCTGGATGAACACACCAATGGAGCATTACTGTGTCAGCTTTTCTTTCTTAAAGGCTTGGTCTGCATGCCCAGACTCATCCATATGTGTTTATTATGTTAAGAGCTGGTGATCATACACACCCATTATGACTGATGGTTCAAGCATGCCAATATTAATATTGTTATATAATACAATTTAATCCAACTAACTGTCATTTGGTATTTGTGTGTGCAGGACAACATTTAAATAAAAAATGCAAATAGTATTGCCACCGGCTATAACGAATGAATGAAAAATGCAAAACATTTCTGATGTTTCAATTTGGGATCAGGACCACGAGCCAAAAAACAAAACTTGGGCATCAGAAGCCTTTTGGTTTCTGTTTGTTGTGTGAGTAGTATTGCCCAATCATGTTTGACAAGTCTTTGGTCGAATGCAAGTAAACAGTCGGTGTGCGGAGAGCAAAAGAGGCGGAACACATTGACCGAAATGCAGGATTCCAGACTCTTCCAAAGCTGTGATCTACATCCATCCGACGGACATGATTTATTCAGAAGTAGCATCAGACGAGCATACTTGCTATCCAATAAGTTATTTAGTTCCTGATCAGATCAAGGTCTAAATCCCTGCTTAACTGCATGACAGTTTTATGAGGTCAGGATACAGTAGTACAGACTCCAACTAAGATACGGTGATTATTGATAACACATAGGCTCATAATGTGCTTGACCAAGGGTCTGAAGAAAAGTGATTCTCTGCATCCGTCCGGTCCATGCAGAGAGAGTTTGTCCTGTATCAGTCAGTGGATAATGCACAACATAAAGCGTGTCAGCGTCACAAGGTTTGATTCTCACTGTTGTTTCTTTGTTATATTGCAAGATATTTGTAATAGCAGCCGTGTTATGTGGTCTTTTTTTTAAGGTGTAAGACTTTTTACTTTAAGGCTTAGAGTAGCATTGCCTGTCAAGACCTCTTTTGTGGTCCTGCTGGGGTGGGCGATGCTCATGATACCCTGGGGTCAGGCCCGCCCTCCTCAGAGCAGTTCTACTAATAACAGGAAGCATGGCCACTGCAGCAGATGCTAATGAGCAGCTGCCCAGAGCCCGAGACAGCCTGATTACAGCAGGAAGAGCGCAGTTAACACGGCATAAATACTCTGAAACATCAGATGTAGCCATATGCTAGCTGAGCAAAGAGGAATGTCACACGTTAAAACGCTCCCGGGAAAGCGTGTTTGTGTGAACACTTTAATCATGTTTGTATGACTCTCATCAGCAGAGAGACTCCGTTAATTATGCACAGTTAATTTAATGCTGTTAAGATCAGAAAGACGCGCTTTCAGCCCCAGATTGATCTGAGGCAGCGCAGCAGGCTCCATCATGTCCCTGGAGAGTGAGGTAAACTTGTGATAACAGCCAGCACTCCTATAATAATACTATTATTGTTATTATAGATGATTGCAGAGGCTCAGTGCTGAATCAGCAGCAGCTCAATCAGGACTGAGTTATACCTCCGATTATTCACAGCCAACGCAGCCCGCTACTTCCCGATATGGTCACTAACACAGCAATAAATAGGCATGAAAGGGCTGCTGGGTATTTTCTAAATAATTAGTGTTGTTCTACTTGCAGGATTAGATGCTACATTAACCATTACAGCTGTACAAAGCAGCCTACGTTGTGTTTTTATTTATATATATACTGTAAGTTTAAGGGGTTTTGCCAAAATGTCACTGTTGTATATCATCCTTTGTTACACCTGCTGGCCTTTTTTTTCTTTTTTTTTCTGGGCCAGACATAAAAGGGAGAGATGGGGCCTGCACGCTGTCTTTTGACCCAGATACTGTGTGATATATTCATGGTCACTGTAATTTAATGTGATGTTCAATAGTTTTTTTCAAATTCATTTTCTTTTCATTTGATCATATTGATCAAAGCCCCTAGCAGTCTCAGTTGTCATTGGAAACAGGAGCTGGGAAACAAGGTCTTCATCTTAGGCTGGGCTTTGTATCAAAGCATGGGGCCTTTCAGGTCAACATGTGTTTTCTATCAAAGTGCCAGACTTGCCCCTCTACTGTAGTAAATGTTTGTTCCATAAATTGTCCATGTCTTTTTTGGTCACATTTTGTTAACATGTTGTTTGCATTAACTTTAATTCTAACTTTTTTTTTTTTTCTTCTTTTTTTTTCACAGCTGCTCGTAGTGATTGGGATGTTAGAGCCCTGGAAGCAGGACTGATTGAAGGAGCATGGTGAAACACCAACCCCTCCAGGTCTATGAGCGCCAGCTGTGTTTGTCGTGTATCACCGGGATCTACGGTTGCCGCTGGAAACGCTATCAACGTTCCCACGATGACACCACCAAGGTGAGAAGGGGAGGAAACCCCTTTTTGTGGGTGAACTGCACCAATCAGAGATGCTGTAAAGCTGTCTGTCTGGCTGTGAATCTTTCACTTCTCACTGATTTAACATTTAATGGTATGAAGTTAAGCTGTAAACACGATCGTGTGCTCACATCAGGTCGGCAGTGAATGAGACCTGATTATATCAATCTCTGTGTAATTTATCTTGCTGAGGTCATTCCAAGGATAACTGTTCTGTCCTGGGAGATCGATGGAGAATGATATCACGTCCCGCCTCTTTTTATGGCATTCCTTTTTAGAAATTAATTTGAATTTGAATTTACAGTTTTCTGTGAACCCTAACCCTACCACCTACATTCTGACTAAAAAAACGTGCGTATGAAAAAGCTGTTGCATCGAGTCTTTTCACAGCGCTGAATAACAAGATGACTGTGTAGGAGGTGGACAATTCTCGAAAGTATTGTGCATATGAAAAATAACATATAAAACCATCTGTGTTCCTAATGGTGCCCAGATAGCTTCGTCTCTCAACATTGATTAACAATGAACAATTATCTTTGACCGAATATGTCCTTGCTGGCTTATCCCCCATTCAATAACCTTGAGCTTTCAACACAGAGGTTCATTTGATATTGCAATACAGCACCGTTTCCAAGAGTTTGTAATCTCCTGCTTTCTACACATTTTTAATTATAAAAGTCAGATTTTGTTGTGAATATATATATATTTTTTCTCTTCGTATAGAGCCACGAGCCTGGCAGTTGTGCTTTAAATCATTTTTAAGCAATTAAATGTATGCCTATTCTTAATTCTTTATTATGCCATAACAATCTTAATCTAAGTTTAATCATTTTTTTACTTAAAAATGTTAAATTAAACTGTCTGATTAAAGCAAAAATGTGCACCCAGAACAGTCCCATGTTACTCCCAACCAAAGATCACTGCAGTGTTTTTTTTGTTTTTTTCTCTAACATAACGCACATGTCAGGATAAGTATTACAGCCTACACAAGATGAGGAATTAGTCCTGACCTTTCCCTTTAATCTACATTCCATGTTTAGGAAGGACACACAGGTTATGTTGCTGCAACAAACACACAGCACATTACCTTGTCTGCACTCACACACCTACACACACACACGCACACACACACACACTAGGTTGGATAATTTATTTATGCCCACATACCGACCTGTAGACTAGCAGAACACTAGGACTCGTGTCACTCCTCACCTAGATGGCAAAGAAAATATGTGGTGTGCATTGAACCTACGTTAGCTGTGTAAACAAACAGAGTGTGATAACACAGACAGGGATGGTTGGTTATATTTTCATAGCTCGTGGGTCATAAAAAAAAAAAGCATTGCGGAACTAAATAAAGAGATATAGATTTTATTTTTTTTACCTCCTCCTGTTTGCAGGAAACTGGACGCCGTGTAGCTCTGTTTCCTGTTGCAAGTGGTTGTCTTTCAATCTGACTGATAGGATTGTGCAGAGTCAGCATTCTTTGTGCATGGTGCTCATCCTTTTGTTTTGACCTCAGGCGGCTGAAAGCACTTGTCTTGACCCCAGTGTAAGAAGCACACATTCAGGCACATGCTCTCTGCAGGCTGCTGTCAATTTCTGTTCAGTTGATACAGGAAGGGGATCTTATTCCCCCTCAACATTCATTCAAATTGTTTAAATAATGAGTGATTGAGCCAAAATGATGTGTTTTACAATAATTGTTAATATCAACAACTACTGAAAGAGTAGCTTTTTGTTAGTGTTTTTAATTAATTTAAAGAAAAGAGGAATAATAGATGTGTAATCTGCTATTTGAGTGTCTGCTAGGAGCAGAGAGCTGTCATTTCCATGGAGGATGCTTCCTAGCATAGGTCAAGGTGATGCCATATAAGACTGCATTTCTAATGATTCCAGTAAGCAAACTGTGACCAATCAAGAACAGGTATCAGCTACATGTAACTGGACCTGAGCGAATCACAGACGCGTGAGACCTGAGAATCTCATGTTGAAACAACTGTAGACTCATTCATAATCTACAAGTGGATCATGCTATTTTTTCCCCCCTTTTTTTCATCATCTTTGTTCACTGTAATGAGCCATTCAGGTTAACTGGTCTGTCTGTCGGTAGGGCTTCTGTCTGTGTTCGAGGTGCTTTGTAGGAAGACGGCCCACGTCACGGCGTGCAAGCCGATCTGTCCTCTCAGTAATAATTGAAAGTATTTCCATTTAGCCAGTCTTTACCATTCAGTCACACAAAGGCTTCTAAAATAGAAGCAAAGCTGCTGTGCCTTCTTTTGTTCATTATCTCGTGGTCATCATTGTCCCTGGCCAATATAGGACAAATAAGACAACAGAGTTGCCCTCGAACAAGCAGTTACACCGATAGTGACTCCACAAAGTGCCATGTTGTTGCTTCATTTCCTTTGGATAGCAACGCTTAGAATGTCAAGATAATAGAAGATCAAATGAGCCGACTAAAAATGGAAATGATTGTTTCATGTTGATGATAACATTTGTATCTTTTACTTGCGTCTTACGATATGAGACGTCTTTTTGTTGTATGATTTCAGTCAGTTCACTTGAATTTAAATTCTACAGGACATTAACATTTCAGCTCTTTTTTTTCTTTATCTTCTTCATTTCGTATGCGTTATCACATACTTGTCCACTCGTCCCTCCAGCTGTCTGGCTGAAAGGTCAAAAGCTTCAAAAAAATCCCATGAGCTGACTGTGATGAGGCTGAGGGTTTGACGGATGGTTTGAGAGGCGTTTTAACATAGGAAAGGGTAATGGTTGATATGGATTTTGTCTGGTCATGTAGCTATGTATATTATAAGTAGTACTAATAGTTAAGGTTAGACAATTCTTTCAACACATTATTAGGTTTGGAATATTTATTGCTTTAGCTAGAAGGGTGGGAAGTCCATCTGCTGTATCAGTTTCTCTTTAAAAAATATTTTTTATATATATTCTTTTGTTATATCCTTCCACTAGACCTGCTCTCTCCTTAACTGCCACCTTCTCCAGCCCGTCTCTAATCTTTATTCTGTCAGTTTTGGAATCACATTTGGTACAAAATATTTCTATATTATTTTTTATAATCATTACAATCAATATTGACAACATGTTAAAAATAACCCTTTATCTTATCACTCATGACTAATATGAATATCCAGGAATGTATGAGGTGGTGAAGCCACAGTTTCATCTGTTTATTTAACGGTTTGTCCATTTTTAGCCTGTGATTTAAATTCAAAGGGGTTTCATAAAATGTCATAACATTCTTTATTTTTGACTACATTCGTATATGTTGTGTATAAGTTGACTTGTTTCAATCTCATTCACTCGTTTAAGTTCTCTTTTAGGCCAAACCTATTATAACCTATTATTTGCTGCTCGTCTCTGTCTTATGTGATCTTAATACCTTAAGTTTTGGAAATGTTTGAAGACGTAATATTGACTTGTGATCAAATTGTTCACTGTATTCTGATACTTTATAGACAAAACTATCAGCAGATTAATCAATAGTAAAAGAAAAATAATAAAGAGTTCCAGCCTTACACCTCACTCTTACTGTAATTCAAAATAGTTATTATGACTCATTGAAATCTTTTTGATAATAGTTATATGGCAGTATCAATGTAAATGTTATAAATATGTGGTGATGTGTCAGGTTTTTTCCCTACCTTGTCTGAAAGGATGCAGCCTACAGGAGCAGTAAACTCACAATGTTTCAGATAGTGAAACTAAGCTTTGGAGGGAGAGGGATTTATTTGTAGCTTCACTACATTTATTTGAAACTTTACAATAGAGCCTCTAGTTTTAGGGCAGTCACTTTCATGTGTACAAGCAGCACAGAAGGTCGCCTTGCAAAATGTAGCACACTGTGCAAGAATCAAAGCAGCTGTCGCTAAGAAACTGAGGCAAACTATGTGGAATCTAAAATATCCTGCTGTTAACGCACAAGTGCTCTGATAAGTTATGTTGTCGCTTAACAACATATTTACTTTATCTGCCGTAGTTAGAAAATCCTCAAACTATACCTCCAGCTGTTAAGTGACTTGTGCCACATTATCTGGTTTGTAACCCACCTTTTTTAAAAAAAATAAGTATTCTGAAGCATCCAGTAAATGCACAACAAATACAATGTAATATATTTAGACTGATATTTTAATAACTTTAAGTTTGTGGACCCCTCTGGCTGGCTGGCTGGCTGGCTCTGCCTGTGAGTACAGAGGTTTCATCCTCAGGTTTATTTTAAAACCAGACTGTTGATCTTGGTTAAACACAATAACCACAAATATTGCAACAAAAATAAATATAGTCCTCAGTAGAGAAGTGGTCAGATTTATGTCGGACTTATACTATTATTGGCTGCAATGTCAGCATGATATCCTGTTTTAAGATTTATAAAATCTACACATTAAATATTAGAAAATGAACAACTTTTGTCTGTAAAATACATTTAAAAAAAATGCTAATAGGACTGTAGATAATGTAGGGTCAGTATTATAAAGGTGTGGTATGGCCGCATTATGAAGCAGTGAAATGCCATGGACTTATCTGGATATGCTCAGGAATGTGACAAGGGACTGAGGTGTTAAATCCGGGGAAGATGGAGGCCCTCACAGGGAAAGAAGCACCGTCAGCGAAAGAATACTGGCCAAGTTTTTTTTGTTTTTTGTTTTTTTTTGCTCTGTGTGAGATGAAAATAATCTCTCCTACGAGTTTTCAAGTTTATTCACTCACAACACATTTGTGATTGTTTCCATCAGTCGGGTTTTGTCTTTGTCAGCAAATTTATTCAGGACCATCCCACAGCATATTTTCTCTCCACAGTGTTGGCATGTTAGATGGCAGCATACCGAGTCAAGCTGTCTACCTAATTGAATGCATCAATTAATTATGTGTAGTAAAACATACTATGGAATAATATAACATTAAGTAAATGGATAATAAACTAGTAAATAGTATTAAATTGGTCTGATTTTATGTTCTCTGTGTTTTAGGTATTCTGCTTCTTCAGACATTTTCAGCATCTCTTAGTAGATTGCCAATACAGTAGCAACAATTGGTCTTCCCTCTGATGCCTAATCCTGTCATATAGTCAATAAGAACTGTAAACTACAAAAAACCCACATGGATTTTATATCACAGCCAGAAGCACACAAACAGCCGAGCAGAAAAAGTGTTGAGAAAGTTGTCTTGTTATGTCGGTGTAGAGAGCAGACGGTGTGTCACTGTAAACGGTGACACACTGTACATTATGCAAGGACGGTTTCCTCATGGAGTCCTTGCACACGAAGTAACCAGCACAGACCCAAACGTGCTTACATTTAATTTACAGTCAGCTTGTACTGTAGCTCTGCAAAGGAATGCTCTGGTAGAAATGTTTGCTGTTGTTATTAATATACTCTAATCCCGTGTGATTTATAGGCTGTCTGGCTGTGTTCTTTCTCCGTCTCGTGGTCAGGGTGAAGCACAGAAAGCTGCTGTAGCTGCATTTGTAGGTTTGACAATTTACATTACATTACATTACATTACAATCATTTAGCAGACACTTTTATCCAAAGCGACTTACAATCAGTAGTATATTACATATCATTCACCCATTCACACACTGATGACAGGGCTACAATGTGTATGAATTTACACATGCAGTACACGGCAATTCACAACTTGACTCGTGACTTTTCAGAGTGACTAGTTTTTGTGTGTAAATGTTTATATTTTATATCACTTCTCTAGAACATTCCCTCCTGGTTCTATTTTTGGTGCAAGGTTGACTTGCAAATCAGATGTAAATCAACGTATGTTGTATGGCCATTTGCTTTATTTAAACAATCATACAGCATGTTTATGTGCTGTCCTACGCGCATCTAAGTAAGCATGCACGCGTTTGTCCGTGCATGTGCGACCTCAGCAGCTTCTGAGCATGAATGATATTCAGCCTACATGGCACAATATTGAAGACTAGCCCCTGTGTGACATATTGAAGCATTCTTGGAGGGATAAGAGGGAGCACGCAGATTGTTCAGTCATGTTGGCATTATCATTAGCTTTTGCTCTTGCCGGGAAAAGTAGGGAAAATGAATATCAGAGAAATCCCTGCAATCATTACAAAATCAATGCCTCATTTTCCCGGTTGTAATCTGAAAGGGATTGTCCCAAAGGAATGCATTAAAGCACTGGAAAGTCTACACAAAAAGTGTTTAGAAGTCGAGTTTATTACATATCACTGAACATTAATCTACTATAAGTGCAGTAAAGAAGTATGGTAAACTCCCCACACCTGGCACCCTAACTGACTTTCATCCCACACTAAGGGGAATACCACAAATAAACCGTCAGGGCTGCAAAACTTTGCTCACTGCATAGTTTCAGATTTGCGATTGTGTTTACTAAAACTAATTACCTAAATGATCTTTGCCACAAATAAGTTTATTTGCATGACCGAAATTCAACACATTCAATTCTAATGGAGCTGATGCTGAGCAGTGTAAGACTCAGCATGTGGAAAGCAAAGGAGCGCAAAACAGTATTTTTGAGCTGGAAATATTGGTTAAATAGCTCGATGGTGTCAGCTGAACAGGAAAATTAGTGATATAATTATAAGAAAGCCTCCTGGGATGATTGTAAATAGATTTTTATAAATCCAATAAGCCTATTTAATAAATATATTATTGGCTGCTTCAGACATAATCCACTGTGCTTGACTGGCTGTGAGCCATATAAAGTCTAGATGAATACAGACAGAAAGCCACTGAGGGATACAGAACGGTAACATTGTGTTGGCTGTTATTACAGTGGGGCTCTCTCGTCCTCCACTGCGGTGCTTCAGAACAGACGGCTCCTGTAAAAAAATACTTTCTTTTAATTGCTACAACATTCTTTGCCGCTGTCACTAAAGTCTTTAAATATTTCAGAGCAAAGGTCAAAGTTGTCGACTCTCTCTTTCTTTCTCTCTCCACACCTGTTATTCCCAGATGTTAAATCACTGATGCAGTTTCCTCTGCACAGGGGTGAGTCAGCAATGATCAGTTTCACACTATTTTTATTTATAGTTTTTCGCAGTCCCTCAATATAAGCACAGTTTGAATCATAAGCGCCGAAAAATAGCTGTGTGTATGTGTCATAAATGCTTTAAACAAACAACTCTAAGGAATACATCTGAGGACAGAGACTTTTATGAGCAACTGGAGGATTTTCAGGAATATGTGCTTTTTCTTTTCTTTTTAAGGAGTGTATACGTGCAGCCATGAATCTTTCCTTGATCCATTTGATCCTTCTATTTTTAGCAGTGGAGTTTGTTCTCCAAGGCTTATTCTACGACTTCCATCCTTTTTTCAATATTTCTGGGTTAGGAAGCAAATTTGTTTATATTTTATAAATTCAATCTTAGCTGCTGCAGTTGCCTGGACAACTTTACTGCTACAGCAGCCACAGAAAGGGCCCTTGGTGGTTTTGAAAAGTCATTGCAATGTTTTTGAATTGCGTTTTTAATTAAAGCACACCTCGTAATTTGCTTTGAATTAAAACTAATTCAATAGCTCTGAATATTCCAAAGGAGAACTTGTCCTCTTTGTCCTCTGTGATTTCTCCAAGGGGACAAACACTATAACACTAGTCAGAGTAATTATAAGACCAAAAGCACGGGTGACTGTTGGCTAACACTGCTCTTTAAACACTCCCAGAGATTGTGGCGTTCTGATATATTTCCGTCGCCGCATTGTCAGTCCGTGCCATCGGGTGTTGTGCCCGGATAAAATGCCAGCCATGCAGAATGGTATTGCGATGTCACGAGGGATGGGCCAAGTCATGTCAGGCTGGACAAGCTCTGCTGCTGAGTTAGCTGGCAAACAGGAAGAGAGCTTCAGACCTAACAAGGAGTTTAAATCTTCTGTGGATTTGAAAATCTGTTCTTCTTTAATACAGATTTGTAACTGCGTAGTTTGTCAGATGCCTGTTGACACACCATATGGTTGCATTTGTCATTTGGAGTCCGTTCTTATTATATACATTAAGATTGAGCAGAAAGGTGGACACAGGCATACATAGATCTATGGTATTCAAGACAATACAGCAAAATCCCATCTAGCAATAGATCCCTGTGATGACATTGGGATTCAGTTTATTAGGTGATCCAATTAATTAAGGAGACATCAGTTTGGGTAACTTATTGACTACACCACACCATCACAGGCTCTCTCAGGGGCTTCTCTGGTGACATCCAACATAATTTTTGGGGGGGAGGGGGGGTAATGAAAGTCCTGGCAGCGATCAATGTCCTCTATCAGGAGCAAGGTCGTATCTCCAAGGTGTTTCCAGGTAGTCATCATGGGAACCAGGGTCGCCGCTTTCTGATCAGTGAGCAGAGTTGTTTGTCACACACAAGACCGAAACCATGATAACCTCTTCGTTGCTGGAATTGATCTGCTGAGCTCTCTTTGTTATAAGACATATCTGAATGTAGGTAAATGAGTTTGGGGTTAAACATTATTTTTTTTGCAGTTAGTTGTGTATATATAAAAAGATAGAACCAACCGATCAGTATTTGCTTAAGAAAACAATTGCAGGAAGTGCTTCTCTAGCTTTTACTTTTTAGGGTCATTTCCTGCCTGTATTATCTGATGTCCATATTATCTGATGTAAGCGGACCTCCTTGCATAATGTTTTTTCAGAGGCCATGTCCAAATATGAGAGGCAGGGAATCGAATCAGCTTTCCCCTCGGGCTTGTTTCCCTTTTTTGTACAACTGGTCTCTGTTATTAAAACATCTTTATACCTTTGCGATTCCCTCTTCAAGTCTTAATGTGGAAAATGTGGGAAAGCTCTTAAAACAAGCTTGTGGCCAAAACATGACCTTCAAATGCTGCACTGTTTGAAAGAATTTAAGCCAGTGGAATTTGATTGTGTCACTTCCCTACTTAACCTTTTTTAGACTTTGTCCAAAAGCCAAACTCGCTGGGAATGAGATCAGATATAAACAGGTCAGACGGACTGTCTTACCTGTGTGTCGCATCAGCTGGCCGAAGCGATAATAATCTGATCCACAGCGCACACACACACACACACACACACACACACACACACACACACACACACACACACACACACACACACACACACACACACAGCAACGCTGCCTCAAAGCTGATATTCTAACGTCTTTATCTTGACAACTACAATGCACACAATTTACACATACATGTGATTTTTCAAAGACATTTAGATGGAGACTTACAAATATGGATCAGCACATTGGTTTTTTTTCGGGTCATTGTTTTATTAAAAAAATTGCCCATCACAGGGTTCTTTGAGCTCAAAGTGACATCTTTAAATTGCTTGTTTTATCCGACCACAAGTCCAAAACCCAAAGATATTAATTTTACAGTGATGTAGAACAGAAAAATCAGCAAATCCTCTCACTTGAGAGCTGGAACCAGTGAATGTTTGGCATTTTTGCTACGATAAATCAACTACAACAATACAACAACAGTCTAAATGCATCATAAAATCAAATAGCGGACTAATGGTTTTGGCTCTTAACAACATAATGATGTAATATTTACTGTTCCCCAAATGTGGGCATGAATTTGGCCAAAGTCTTAGCCTTTTCTCTAATGTCTACAATTACAGTTGAGGTCTTCAAGTGATTTGACCTTTTTTTCCCCAGAAGGAGAACAGATTTTCTGAGTTAATTTGAAGTTTTTCCAGATGACACAAACTTTTAAGTCCTTAATATAGCTGTGTTTAAAGTAGAGCGAGACGGAGACATGCCTGCTTGGACGTATCCTCCTGAGTGTGGCCTAGGGTTGAGTTTCTGTCGGTGTGTATCTGAAGATGTGGCCAATTTAATACCTGCCATAGTACGAAGGTGCATGGCAGATGAGGACAGTAATTAGTCTGCTTTCTTCAGTAGTTATTAAAAGTCATTCCTTGATGATGAGCAAGGTGTATAAGGGAATACTCTCTCCAAAGGTCAGCAGATGCCTTGACACCATGTGCTCCATGTAGGTTATTTTGTAGAAAGTTAACTTCTTATGAGCTCTGCTGCTCTCTGATGATCTTCTGGAAAAGTCAAAGTTGTGCTTGTCAGGACGAGTTATACAAATTCACCCTACAGACATGTATCATAATAACCTTGTTACCATCGCAACAGGATTAACTTTTTATATAATTCCTTTCCTTGTTTTTACATACTCGGAGATATTCTTTGTTTAGTCAAGTTTCTTTTGTCAGTTGAATTAAAACATAGTGTCCACAGAAATAATGAATTGTATTTATGTGTGTGTGTGTGTGTACAGTGGGAGCTGCTGTGGTCGCTCATCCTCCTCTTTACCTTCTGTCTGCTGCTGGTCTGGTTCTACTTCTGGTGGGAGGCACATAACGACTACAACGAGTTCAACTGGTGAGTACGCAGGCAGAGTACGGAGGGCTTTTGTGCGTCGTCGGCTCAAACCGGAGCCAGACGCCTGACACCATATTGTTTCTGCTGTAAATAAATCCTATCCATGCTCGTGGATTTCCTAAATCGTCAATTTAATCCTCCCTCTGCCTTAATCTGAGCGGAGACCACCCGGCCCTCCACAGATTAAAACCATTACATAACAGAGAGATGGCTCGCCGGACATTGCCTATACTGTAAATGACTCCAAACCCTTGTCTGATCACAAGTTTATGTGACTGGAAACATTATAAGCTAAATAAAGTTAGATTTTTTTCCACACCTGTTTGCAGAATTAATCTGATTTCAATTGCATGTTCTTATGCTAAATTACTTCCAGTCCTCAAGGTGAGAGCACTAGTAGAAATAATTGATCAACATCCATTGAAACATTAAGATTGCGATGGACACAGTCTCAACATTACAATCATTACAATCGAATGGTTAAATGTGTTGCATAGTGTTTTAAATCGTACTTAATCTGAGTTCGGTCTGTTCTTGTAAATGCTGTAGCACAAAATGGTTAAAATGGCTGTGTCCCATGATGTCACATACCCAGCTCCTTCTCTCCAACTACCTTTCCCATCCCCCTCTCCTCCAGCTCTCAGTAACCTCCACAATGTCACCTTTTCCTCTTATTATTCCTCGTTGCGTCTCCTCACATTCCTCTCCCGGTGTAGTTTGTGTGAAATCCCACTCTCCTTTCCTTCTCTAAATGATCCCTCTGTTATTTTTTTCATTTACCTTTTTAATATCCCTTTTCTTAACATCGCTTACTCTTTGTGTGTGTGTGTATATATATTTAGTATCAATTTCACTGGTGATTTTATACCTCTGGATGTCAGTTATGGTGGACACACTTCCTGCTTTTGGTGAGGTTTCCACAGATAGAGATGACATCCCGGCTCTTATGTGTTCTAGTGATTTAGCTGCGGGGAGTGTCCCCGTCCATCTGCAGTATAAATTTATTCACAAAGGACTAGGAGCATCAGCGCTGAGTGACCCTGCTGTGGCTCTGTGCCACTAGAATCACTGATAAGGCCTTTGAAAGTAATTAATGCCAAAGGCCCTAGCTGTCACATCAAAACACACATTTCACACACTTGTCTTTGCTCTGCAGATGTGATTTTATTGATACGTCCAGTGGTTCTCTTTTGAGCGTTACAAAAAACACCTTCAGGGTGTTATTATCAATATGACAACGTGTCATTATTTGGATGACACACTCATTCTCCCACGCCTTCACACATGTCAGTAATAATGAAATGCATTGAGCCCTCAGTATGAGAAGTGTTACTCACTCTCTTTTTCCCCCCCCTGCAGGTTCCTCTACAACTGCTCCGGGAAGTGGACAGATGGCACCATTCCCATCCTGGCCACCACCGCTGCTGGCTTCACCTACATTGCATTTTTAATGGTCAGTCCTACATCAAGTATTCAGTGTGGAGGTTTTAAAAACATGTCGTCCTCGTCATAATGCCTCGTTTGGTGTGTGTTACCAACTTATCAGGAACCTTGCGTTGAGCAAGTTGAGATCTGTGAAGCAGCGGACCTGTTTTTGAAAGTTGTTCTCTCTCTTTTCAGGTTTTAGCACTTTGTCATGTTGCGCTTGGGCAACAGTTGAATTTGCACTGGCTCCATAAGGTAATGTGCAAAAATGTGAGACTGAGCAACTGTGTTAGTGTGGGAGGAGGAAAGGGAGTGGGGTCTGGTTTTACATATGCATCTTTCTCTGGAATCTGTTGTGTGTTTGTGATGGGGCTGTTTTTACACTCATCTGTTGGCACTATTGTGTGTGTGCGTGTGCGTGCGTGCGCTAATTCATCGCTGAACTTGTCCTGAACTTTCAGTTGGGATCGTGTTGTCCCATTATGGGGCCGTGAAAGCCCAGTCAATGACCTATCAGCAGAACAAATACATCGACCAATCGCTGTTTGGGGTGTGAAAGGGCTGGGAGCTATTTGGGGTTAAATTGTGGGTGGTGGGGATGTTCATACATGTATCCAAAGTGACAGCCTCTCAGATTTTTTTTTTTTTTCCCCGTATCTCTCCCTCTCTGTCCACGCAGATGGGAGTGACTGCCGCTCTGCTCACCACCACTGTCGGGGTGATAGTCGTCAATCAAACGTGGGGACAAGAGTGGGACGTCATCCCCATCTCCCTGCAGGTCAGCACACTGAAACGCAGTTAAAGCCCCGTTTGACAGCTTGACATCACTGATGATGCTGAAGCTGGAGTGTTGTGTACACAGTGTCGTCTATATACATACATAACAGACTAGACTTTGATTATTGGTTTGTGGGTACTGGATACAAGAGTTGACCTTTAACCTCTTTTACCTGAATAAGGAAGTCCAGGACGACTGTATAAAAATATGCAGTATCTCTATAATATTTCCATATTTAACATTCCTGTGTAAGAAAAAAAAAAAAAAAAAAAAAAGGTGTAATGATTTAAACTGAATATACTGTGGTGACAAGACACTCACTCCACATTTATACTACCAACAATTAACAGCTCAACGATATCCAAGGAGTTGTGAGAAGCTTATAATTAGTGTGTCCGTGTGAGATCACTGCACCGCCATGAACGTGTGATTGAAGTGGAGGCGCTAGTCCACTGAAACATGATGCCATTACAATTGAATGCTTCTACAAATTATAGCTATTATCTCTGAATAGTGTTACCATTGTCTTAACCCCAGATAATGTCTGTAATTCTACGCCTCTCCGTCTTTTATCTTTAGTCACTGACATCTCTCTTAAACCCTGCTTCTCTTTCCCATACCTCTTCCCCCCCTGTGTGTCTCCATGTCTCTATATCCTCTTTTTTTTCTTCTTACCTTCGACCCTCTGTCCAGGCCACAGGTCCTTTCCTGCACATAGGGGCTATCGCTGCGATCACAGCTCTGTCTTGGATTGTGGCTGGACAGGTCGCACGCGCAGAAAAACAAGTAAGCCTACCTTCTGTAACACAGAATACAAGTAACTCTTACCTGCCGTACCCGTCTGACACACACACACACACACACACACACACACACACACACACACACACACACACACACACACACGCTAAAGGAAGAGTGGTGAATGATTAGCACCGTGTAGACAGAGGCCAGGACCTCCACCCAGGGTGTCGGAGATAACGGACATTCCTACCGGCTCATGTGATGTTTTCAAGCCAGGACACCTTGGATTGTTTTCACCTCAAATACAGGAGTCTTTCTGGGGATAAGCAGCTCTTAGTGTGAATTCTAACTCTCGCTGCCATTTGTATCTGTAGAATAGAATTTAAAGTCGGTATCATCAATGCGCCAGTTGTATTGTCTGCTGAAGAAATTATAGCCTGATAGCATGACATTTCTTCAGAAGTACGTCTGAATTAATCTAAAAGATACCTTAAGCTTTAAGAGGATTTAACTTCAAGTCTTTTTTTACGACTGTCCTCAAATTGGACCAGGCAGTGTGTACTTTGTACTGAGGGAGACATTTCAACCCATTAAAAGTCCTCCGCTGCATTTAAGGTTCTGCTTTTGGAGTGACGTGATGAGGTGGAAAGGTCTAGGCAAGACTTCTCCCGCGTAAGCATCTCGGCTGAAATGCAGAGTGAGAGAGTCTGAATACCCAAGAGGATGCAAGGGTGTGTGTGTGTGTGTGTGTGTGTGTGTGTGTGGAGATGAAAGCTGCGAATCCCCTGTGTGTGTAACAAGAGTTGTATACGCAACCCCACCTCAGAGCTGACCTTGAAACGAATACATTGCTCTGTATGTTTATGTGCCCACACTCAGCCTTCCAACGCTCACTTAAACAGAGGTGGATGCAGCGGAAGAAGTGTATCTCCTTGACCCCGATGTCTATGTTTTTGCAAACTGTTCAAAGCTATGCACTGTACTGAACAATACCTACATTCACAGCGACTGCTTACATCACACATCTCCTTGAAAACTACGATTTTGGCCGATCCAGACCTCTATCAAAAACACAAAACATAAAATATTCAAAACTATTTTCTCCACAATGTCAGTGCTGTGGTTTTTAATTAGTTATCTTCTGTCCGACCTTTTGATGTTTATTAAAAGATAATTATGGAAACTAGCTTTGCATATGAACTTGCTTTAGTCACCGGTCGCCCAGGGGAAGCTGCTAATGACGTTATTAGTGCAAAAATGTATTTCCGCATGGAAACTATTATAATTTATTTTTTTGTTGTAGTTTGCACATGTTTTTTTTTTTTTTTTTGTACAGATCAAACAAACAAGAGCGAGGTTAATCAGTGAGCTGTTGAGCTGCTGGTAGGCTGATTTTGGTCTTTTGGGCAGAGCTAAGCTAACTGTTTCCCCTGCATCCAGTCTCTGTGCTATACTAACCAGCTTCAGCCTCTAGCTTCATTTCCACCGTACAGACATTAGGGTGGTATCGATCTTATCATCTAACTCTCCCAATATTTCCCAAACTCGTCCTTCAACCTCTGCAGCTACATAATCATCCGTCTCCTCCCAGTGTTCCAGGTGGTGGTCGTGCTGCTGTATCTCAGTGTGTTACTGGGACTCTACATGGTGCCGCTGTACATCACCTCCCCCTGCATCATGGACCCCTCCACCCTCAAACAGCGCCCTGATGTCATTGGGCACCAGGGGGCCCCCATGGTGAGTCAGCTGACCTCTATCTGAATGCGGGGATATAAAACCAGCCACTTCAAAATGATATTACATATGCTTTGACTCTGCCGTATACATTCAGCTACCTCATACTGTAATCAAAGATGTCAAAACCCCTAACATCAGCAATGTTGATGACACCGAACCACTCTGGATATGAAGCCTTTAATCAAGAGTGTCAACGACCACTCCATTCTGATTGTGTGAAGGCAGATGGGGAAAAAACTATGCTGCCCTTATAAATATTTGTTCCTTTTGTTTTTCATAAATGTTTCTTCTCCTGCACAACCCAAGCTATTCTGGTCTATTAATGACCTTGTGGTCATGCATCTGAAAATAGTCCACAAACATAACCCAGTGGGAGCCTGGAGCTCTTTCTGCCTGATGTATGGCAGGGAAATGATTTCTGGGGGATTTTGTGTTGTTCTGCCTGACAAAGACTTGGCATCTTTATGTAAAGAAGTACTAATATAGATGGCTTATGATCAGATGTACAGCTGTCTCTTTAGCTGTTTTCTGTAACAGCTTCTTTCTCACACAGATCTGATTTTAGACTCCACTACTTTGTTAAAACGCCTGTTAGAGCGTGTTGGATAAGTATGCATAAGAAGGCTGCGTTAGCATCAGATCTATGCTAACTTAAGCACATTTTTGCTTCTTTTATTTTTGATCATTATTGCTTCTGAACGTTACCTGAAGAAAGATTTATGTACTTGGCACAATGTCTGGCTCAGTATTATGAAACACTTGGAAGGAAAACGAATCTGGTTATTCATAACAGATACTAACACGCTCAAGAACACACACCCTGCTTTTTGTGGTATTTATGCAAAGCGATCGATCCTCACAGTGGAATCTAAAATTAGGAGTGGCTCCGCGAGGCTGTGAGAAACTCACAGTCACGTGACTGGACTTTGTTTTCCAGAAGGACTCTGTATTGATTGCAGCCTCATTCCTATGCTGTGTTTCCCAGTCATGAGCTTTTCTCACAGGGTCTCTTATGAGGTGCTTTTCTAGTAAGTGATGCTTAACCTATGGAGATGGTATTGGTCATAACTTTCACTGGAAGATTGGAAAAGCATTTCACAACGCTGCTCTATTTCATTTCACAGCCTTCCTTTGTGTTCAGAGGAAGGACTCTATTTTCACATACATCTGGGATACACCGGAAGTATGTGAAAAATTACTTTGTACATTAACCTACCTGATAGATAAACATAAATGATTATTGATTCATATTTTGGCACCATTGTTTCCCCTCAACAGTGTCTGGGTTTTCTTGTAAAGTCACCTATTAGGTCTTTGTAATGGGACTCCATGTAATGATTGTGTTTGTCCTTACTCTGTTTGTGTTTGTGTATCCAGCTTGCTCCAGAGAACACATTGTGGTCCTTCCAGAGAGCTCTGCAGATGAACGTCACCGGGTTGGAGGCTGACGTGGCTATCAGGTACACACACACACACACACACACACACACACACACACACACACACACACACACACACACACACACACACACACACACACACACACACACACACACACACACACACACACACACACACACAATCAATTCAGCAGAATGACAACGCCATAAAATAAAGGGCTATTTAGTCTAGATTCTGCCTTGGCTGTTTGGTTTCCTTACATAGATTATAAAACATTGGTTTACCCAAAAAACATCTTATAACCTGAGCTAGAAAAAGCTCCCACTGGACTACATACATCGTACCAATCAAGACATAATGTTTGTTAACTTTCTGCTCTAATTATTAGACAGAAGTTTATCGTGATGTTAACGTACGTAGTCTTACTTTCTTAACTAATTATTGTTGACGAAGAGAAATGGGCAAAGAAATAATGTTCATTGAACATAAACACAAACAAGTGAGCAATACAAGCACACACTTGGGATTCTGTCCACAACTGAAGCAACGATCAGGCTACAGAGGAGCAGTAGATGGAGGCATGGCATCACCAACGTAATGGGAGGTGACAGGCCGCGCTCAGAGAAACACTCTTGGAGGAAGAAGAGAGGAAGGGGGGGGGGGATGAACGAGACGACGACGACTGTGTGGCCGTGCTATATGATGGATAGTGTGTGTGTGTGTGTGTGTGTGTGTGTGTTGGTCGGGCTTAATTGAGTATGTGTAGTGTGTTTAGGGTTACAGTCCTATGAGAGGTGAATGGGTGTGTGATCGGTGCCGGCCGCTGACAGGTGAGCTCCTTACTGTGCCGGGTAATTAGACTTGATGACAGCCAGAGCGACACAGAGACTCCACTCCTGCAGCAGATCACACACACACACACACACACACACACACACACACACACACACACACAGACACACACACAGACACACAGTCAGTGTTCATGAATTTTGGGGACATTACAATGACTTTCATTCATTTCCTGGAGACTTACCTTAACCCTTATCATAACTGCTACCAGGTTAATCCTAACCCTTACCCTAAACTTAACCAAAACCTAAACTTGCATTAACCTAAAACTGAGTCTTCAACCTAAAGCGTAGTGTTTTATGTTATAGGGTCATGCATTTTGTCCCAAAAAAAAACCACGCCCACACTGCACATGCATGCACAAACATAAACCAACATATAATTTATGCCCTGCTTATTTCAGTTTTCATCATTTCAGTATTTTATCTGATGAACATTATATAAAGAGTCCTTTTTTACACCAGATAATTATATGTGAGTTTTCACATATAATTCGCAGGAACACAGGAAAAGCTTTATTTTTAAGCAAAGAATTTGAATTGCAAATAATGATAAATGGGAGGGCTTTTTCTTTACTTTTGGTATTTGGTATTCAAATACTGAGCAACAACTCTTATCTTGTCTCCTCTACTCTCCGTTTCTCTTTTGCTCTTGTTTGATGTGATTATAAGAGTTTACCCTCCAACCAACTCCTGTCACTTCTGCTCCCATCTTAAACTATACTCTATTTTAGAGTATAAAGGGTTGGTCTGTTTGAATTATTATTATTATTATTATTATTATTATTATTATTATTATTATCCAAATGGGTATTTTTTTTATTTTTTTTTAATGCATATGATGTCAATGGGGTTATAGAAATGTATACAGATGAACTCTGCTGCCCAACCATGAATATGCATATCAGTACTGCATATCAGCCCCCTCTGACCAATCAGCCTCAAGGATTCTCTGTAGTCATCGTATAAACAGGTTGTTTATGAATATTAAAAACAACCTGAATTGCATCTCATAACTCTGCTCCCCCTTCTCACCTCTAGTGAGGACGGAGTGCCTTTCCTGATGCACGACCACACCCTGCTGAGGACCACGGACGTAAAGAAGGTTTTCCCGAACAGATCGATAGAAAACGCCGCATTCTTTAACTGGACAGATCTGCAGCAACTCAACGCAGGACGGTGGTTCCTCGAGGTAGTTCATCGGATGCTGATGAAGCCATTTTGCCATTTTGCTTTGTTTGACAGCGTGATGTAGCACAGCGACGTGTGATAAAGGTCATTAGCTCCTCGAGTCATGAGTGTCCTAGTCCCCCGGTTTCATCTAAACACCGTGATCCGTTAATGCTTTAGAGAAGCTCTCCTGAATGCAGAGTGGATCAGGGTCAACTAGCGCTTCAAAATAATTGTTTGTTTCAACCTGCTTGAAGGTACTAGTGGGCCAAACAGGATGAAAGCACCCCGACAAAATGGCCATGAGAATTGTTTAGAAATGCTGACTATTCTGGTACCAAATCATTCTCTCCTTCATGTGATATTACACAAGAAATGGAGAAATGACCGGCTCCATTGTTGTATTCTTGTTCAAGCTGCAGATTGTGTAAATGCATTTACCATTGCATTCTGTTACTAAAGGTGGTCAAGCCCTACACCCCCGCCCGACCACTTCGCTCTGCTGCCTCGGGGCGATTGGTTGCCCCGTCGCTCAGAGGTCCCTGCGGCCGAAAACTCACCTCTTCAAGAAGCACTACCCTGAGCCTTCCTCGTAGCACTTATTGCATTCGTATTAGTTGTTGCACTTACTGTATTCGTAGCAGTTCGCTGCACTTATTGAATTCGTATTCGTTTACTGCACTTATCCTATTCGTAGTAGTTTGTAGCACTTATTATATTCGTATTAGTCTGTTGCACTTATTGTTTCCGTAGTAATTTGCCTCTGCACTATACTTTTGCTCTGGTTTATGCTTTTAGATGCTTGTTTAAGAAAGGAGATGCACTTATGACTTCTGGTGACTAGTAGTTCTCTTGAATACCTATGTTGAATACACTTCCTGTAAGTCGCTTTGGACAAAAGCGTCTGCTAAATGACTGTAATGTAATGTAAGATAATTTGCATACATTTGGGGCAAGATGCAGTGATGTAGATACAATGCTTTTTGTGCACTTTACTACTGTACTGTGCACCACTTTAATCCTTCTACACTACCCTCATGTCTAGTAGTTTACTATATCTGTGTGGCACATGAGGTACAAACTTGTATGTAAAAGGTTGGTGGTTCAAACCCCTCTCTGTAAATGTAGGTGTCCACTCAGACACCTGTAGTTTTGTTTCCTCGGGATGGGTTAAATGCAGAGAAATAATTTCCCCATTGTGGGACTAATTTGATTATTATCTGTGTACTGACTTACAAACTGATATGGCAAAAGTGTCTTCTTATCTGTAAATGTATGCACTCACTGTGTAGTTTTGTTTCTAAACTCGTATAAAATTCTCTCCTGAAACTTTTGTTTTATGAGATTATGCTACGTCAGTATTTGTTAGAATCTGCGTTGTTTTTCTGCACCCTCCTTCTGCATCTGCGTTTAATACTTCTGCGCGTAATTATGACAATTCCCTGTCAGACTCTGATCGATCTATGCCCCAACATGTCCTAATCCGTCCCGATGTGTAATAACAGGGTCATTAAAATGACAAGGCTCAAGTGTCTTTAAGTCAGTAAGGTGAAGTGAAGCACATGATCGAAGACTTAAATTAGAAGCATCTGACCTTCTTCTCCTGTGTGCTTTGACAAGAGCAGCGAGGCGAGAAGAGATGTAAAGGAAATGAGGGGAAAACATTCCACTCTTTTTTTATTTTTTTTTATTTGCTGTAGGCGCTCCACATTAGATGGATGGATGCTTTTATTTAAAGAAACTACAGTATAAGGGTCATGAATGCACCTATTTTTTTTTCTAAAGGTTCCAAAAACACAATTGAATATCTGTGTGCAGTAATGTTATAACCATGATTTAATTGTATTCTAAACAGTAAATCCAGTGACATTACACCCCTGTTGAACACACCTGTGATCTCCATCCTCGTGCCGTTCTCTCCCTGTGCTTCAGGAGGACCCTTTCTGGATGAAGAGCACCCTGTCCAAGCGTGAGAAGGATCTGATTGCCAACCAGAGTGTGTGCAGCCTGGAGCAGCTTCTGAAGCTGGCTTCCTTTCATAACAGCACCGTGGTTTTCCGGCTGAAGAGACCTCCTGCAATGCACCCCTGCTACCACAGCTGGATCAATGATACGCTGCAGGCTGTGCAGCAATCTGGGGTTCCTCAGAGCCTGGTCAGTATGTAGGAACTGAAAACTTCAAAACACCAGTCCACATTGTGTTCAGTGCTCCCCACAGCATGATGTCAGGCTGTGTGTTCTGATCATATTTTATGCAAGGTGATGGGTTATAACAATTACATTCTATGGACATTGAGTTTTCCCTCTTCCTATTCCAGGCTGGTCTCATCCAGCGTTTTAAAGCTATTTGTAGATATCCCACAAAATCAATTCATATGTTATCCCAGAATCATGAACAAGGAAGTATAAAGACCTCAAAAGTCCACAAAGGGGCGGTGGTTGGGTCCAAGAAACACTGATCTTTCAGCCAGGAAACCCTTTGGTCGTTCCCAATATGAACCCAGAAGTCAACGTTGATTTATTTGTCACATACCTTGTGCTTTCAGTAACGGCATTTCCATAGTCATTTAAACCCAAACAAAGATCTTTTCATCAACCTAACTAAATAGTTTTGTTGCCCAAACCTAACTGCGTTGTTTCCTGTGAAGACAAAAGTTTATTTTGAAAAAAGACTGTATGCATGTGACGAGCAGAAATTGACACATGTTGCTAGAAAAACGCAGGAAAGAATGAGATACAGTACCAGTCAAAAGTTTGGACACACCTTCTCATTCAACTACTTTGAAGAATCTAAAATATAAAACATATTCTGGTTTGTTGAGCATTTGTTTGTTTACCACATAATTCCATATGTGTTCCTTCATAGTTTGGATGTCTTCAATATTAATCTACAATGTAGAAAAAATTAAAAATAAAGAAAAACCATTGAATGAGAAGGTGTGTCCAAACTTTTGACTGGTACTGTACCTTTGAGATAAGATATCATAAGAACTGTTGTATATGGATACATTACCTACTCATGTGCATTTAGACCCTGTCACTACATTTATGTTAATGACGCAACGTTTCAAGTGGAAGATTGTAACTGTAGTCCTGTGTATTGTGCTGTGTGTAGGTGATGTGGACTCCCAAGGAAGACAGAGACCAGGTGAGACAGCTTGCACCCGGTCTGATCCAGACCTCCATGAAGAAACAGAGTCCTCAAAGTCTCCAGCAATCCGGCATCAGCAGGCTGCTGCTCAGATACAACCAGGCCAGCACACAGGAAATTGGGTAAACGCACACGCACACACACACACACACACACACACACACACACACACACACACACACACACACACACGCACACGCACACACCTGATGCTGTTAACAGGTTGGCACCTTGACTGTATATCTAAAGACATTCCTGAATGCATGTGATTGCTTTCAGAAACTTCTCCCAGAGCAACATCAACCTCACTCTGTACACCGTCAACGAGCCCTGGCTGTACTCGGTGCTCTGGTGCAGCGGCGTGTCTTCAGTCTCCTCGGAGGCCTCACATATCCTCAAAAAGGTGCCTTACCCCATCTGGCTCATGGTAAGGACCGGAGACATACTGTTTGTCTGTTTCTTCTTCTTTGTATGGAACTTTCTCAGGTACTACTTTGCAATCAAGCACTGTTGTTTGCAAAATGTCTCTTTTTTTATTTTTTTTTTTATTTGTCTTGCTCGTCTGTTTGTGGATAAATTTGGAGTTTCTCTGCTAGCTTTCTTTTTTCCCTTTTCTGTTGAGCCATAGTATCTCTATGTGCCCATTCTACCAACCAGCCTGGAAAAGATCAGCTTGGTAACCGTTTTTAAAAAAAAAACAAATGTAAACGCTCTCATAAAACTGGCCTACGGTTGACTCAGTGTAGAGGGTCTCCTTCAGCTGCATCTCCCCTGCATGACTAAACTCCATTTAAACAGGTAATGCCAACAAGGGAGCCCATCTTTCATCTGAGCTCATCAGATCTGTTTATAGCCTGCACTGAACATGCCATCCTCTCTTTTTTTCCATCACTCATCCGAGGTCCCAGCACAGTAGAAAGCCGAGCATCATCACCGTGCTGTATCCTGTAGTGCATGACTGGTGCTTTTATAGCTCACTCATCTCATTAAACCTCTCACCACGGCTCGCACTCACACTGTGCTTTATCTGGTATGATTTCCCCCCGCCTCGCATGTGCAGTGTGCCAGCCTGGTCTCCCCGTCTGTAGCACCATGGGGGGGGGGGGCTCTGTAGGACTACATGGGGACTAGGCCCCGGCCCCCCTGCTGTGGTTTATGGAGAGTTTAAGCTGTTGGGGCGTCTGCAGTGCTGTATGTTAGTGTCAACTGTGAATCTAAGTCAAGAGAAGGCTGCCATTGGATGTTTTTAAGGCCAGTGAAACTGAATACGTATCCTCAGGACATTGTTTTTTTTGCGATTCTTCATCTTGTTATGTTACCTTACATGACAATTTTAAGGATTATGTTCAAGTGCATTTCCTTTTAAATACATCAGCATAAGAATGCATCAATTTAAATACATTACAAGAGTGGATTTATTAAAAAAAGGTCTTTGCAGAACTCTTTTTACGAGACAGTTTGGATGCTGCCGCTCACATAAGAGATCTTATAGTTGGTATATATCGCCACCCAGTGGTGGATTCTGCTATAAACCTGTGTGTGTTTTTGTGTGTGTGTGTGTGTGTGTGTGTGTGTGTTTTCCAGAGACCAGATGAATACTGCCTGATGTGGGTGTCTGTGGACCTCATCTCCTTTGCTGTAGTCATAGGAATATTCATTTTCCAGAAGTAAGTACAGCCACACGATGATGTAACTGTCAATTCGTTATTGTAAAAAAAATTACATAACACTTTAATGTTCTCCATTTTTTCTGCTGGTGTTTGGACAGAAAAGAAAAGACTGATTTTTTTTAATTTATTTTTTTTGGCAGGGGTGTGTGCCTCTCCTGTCGTTCCGTTTCACACATGTGTAGTACATACACCTAATTACTACTCTTTAACAAGCACCCTTTACTAAAGGATTTTGCCAATAATGACCTAGCTGGAAAGAACACAAAATTAAATACGTGTGTTATGTGGTTTTACAAGCTGTTATGGTGTATTTATTTTTTTGCAGTTCTCTCTCCTTGCACCAGAGCAGATGTACTTTATATGAATGGTCTTCTCTTAGCTAAAATGTGTAAACCCTTCACACCTTTCCAGTATCTCCTCTTTCTGCAGGAGGGAGTGTTTTTTGTTTCTTTCTGTGACACTCCAGAGACATATGGCCTGTCCTCCTGCTGTCTCTGGCATGGACTTCTTTTTTTTTTTTTTTTTTTTTTTTTTTCTTGTGCCGGTTTCCTCTGCTTAGCCGAGCTTTACAGCAGCTTCTGCCGGCTTCTAAACTGACCTCTCTTGTCTCCCGCCTTCTTTTGTCCTTTTGTTGTCCCTCCGCCTCCTCCTCCTCCTCGTCCTCTCTCCTCTGCCTGATGTGCATGCTCTTCTCCTCCTCTGCTGCATTCTGGCACCTTCTCTCAGCTATCACACGATCAGGTAACTGGGTCACCTTTTTCCGACCCAAAGTCTTCTCTCCTTTCACCCGTCTTTCTGTCTTTCGCCATCTTTATCCACCATTCTTTTGTTCCGTGCATTCTTTTGCTTTCTCTCTTGTTTTTCATTTATTTTTCTATATTTTTTGTTGCTCTTTTTTTATTATGAAATCAAACTCCATTCGATTTTTCTCTCCTCTTTCTATAATAATTTTTCTCTCTCTCTCTCTCTCTCTGTATCACCTGAATCGTTTTACTGCACTGCTGCCACGATCCTCTAGAGGGAGGAGCTCACGTCCCTGTGGGCTAAATAAATAAATGCTTTCCACCCAGACAGCACAAAATATCCACAGCATTAGGTCGATAATGAGTTTTTAAATTTATTATCCATCTAAAAGCCAAACTACTAAACGTCCAAAATGAAATACGGATATGAATTCATCAGGGGAAGTGCCTCAGGATTGTCTTTTATCGATGCTGATGAACTAAGAGCTTGTATGCACTTCTGTTCCTAATTGCCTCCGTGCATTAGTCACAGTTCATTGTGACTAATGCTCTGCAGTTAAGTAATTGAAATAAAGACTTTTCATTAAAGCAAGGAAGCAGTTTTCAGTGGATGAGTGATCCTCAGTGGAACTAACTGATGTTAGCAGAGCAAAATGCTCTTTATTTAATTATGTTAATCTAATCTAATGACTGCAGGGAGAACATAAAATAGCTCTATTCTGTGACTGTATTTCTTTGCATTTCTGTGTCACCGCAGCACATGCTGTAATAATATGACATATTTGGAACTACTTTATAATAAGGCCCCCCTCTATAGAGTTGTAGCCATTTGTTTTATCAATGGATAATGTGTCATTTAGTAATGCTCAACAGATTAGGCCATTAATAAAAACAATTTACGGAATGCCAGGGTGTGAAAAATCTCTTTGATTGATTATTCAGTTTGACCCCTTACCTTCTGGAAAGGAGGTCATCCGGACCAGAATAATTTTATTAACAAAATATTAAGCATTCATCACAGATTAGTTTAGATTTCTATTAGATCAACTTTAAGGTTCACACCTTCCAGTGGGATTGATCACAACTTGGCGCCGTAACTTGCAACATAAACACTTAATAACGGGTGTCCTATCAGAAAGTGTTTATCATATTTTGGTGCTCATCTTTAATCTCTACAATATACACTTAATATATTAAAAATCCAATGTGTTGTATTCTGCCAGCCTAAACTGTGCTCCATATACTGCATTTATATTCCCCAAATTAATCACATTTTTCTCCTTATTAACCAAATTGTCAAAAAAAAAAACTTAGCTGGCTTTAGGAATCAGTTTGCCCAAAGAAGTACTTATTAAACAGATGTGTTTACCTTTAAACAAAGTCAGACATGTACAATAACTCCATAGCTCCTTTTAAACAATATAGATGTTATCCCTCTTTGGAACAAAACCTGACCCTGAACTGCACTTTGTGAGCAGAGGCAGCAGTATTTAGCGATATCATTATTGTCTGACCTAACGAATGTGACCCCCCCCCGCAGGTATCGTATGAGCGGCATGCGCAGCTACAACCCTGAACAGATCATGCTGAGCGCCGCGGTCAGGAGGTCCAGCAGAGACCTGAACGTCATGAAGGAGAAACTCATCTTCTCTGGTAAGACGAGAGGGGACGGGTCCATGTTTGTCACTCCTCAATGTTGTGTAGTGTTGTTGTTGTTGTTTGTCCTCCTGAACTCCCAAATAAATACCTCTCCTTTTAACTTTACATTTAAATTGATGATTAACAAAAACTCTGTTAAGTTAAAGACGAGGAATGAGACATTTTTGAGTCTCAGGTGCCCCATCTAGCATGTCTCTGCATCCCAGCATGCATCTGTCTGAGTGTGAATGTTCTTGCTCCTCCTCTTCCTTTCTTCCCTGTTTAAAGGTCAAGCCCAGTAGCGGCCTGTGTGATGTGTCCATGCTACCAACTCCTCCTCCTCCTCCTCCTCCTCCTCCAGCAGTGACTTCTCCCTTTTATTCCATGCATCCGTTGCATCCCTCGTTACCCTTCTTCTACCCCCCCTTCACCCACCCATCCATCCATCCATCCATCCATCCCTTCATGCACCAAACCTCCCCCTCACTACCCTTCCACTGGAGACAACGTCGTGTGTAGGGGAGCTTATAGGCGCCCCAGTCTGTCTAGACAGCCTCTAGTGCTGGGGGTCAAAGGTGAGTCATATCAGTGCCGGCTCTCGTCATCAATTTCCCATTCATTACATTTTTCACTCAATAACTCTTTTGTGTCTGTGTGTCTCTTTTGACAAGTGTAAAAGCGATAGTAGTGCATGTCATCACACAGTACAACTGACTTTTTTTTTTTTTTTCTTTGGCGCCCTCCAGAGGTGGGGAATGGAGTCGGCAGTGCTGATGAGCTGTACATGGACAACGGCTACGACTACTACACCAATCAGGGCATCGGCCAGTGATTTGTGAATCGGCCTGTGTGAACCTGCTGTAGTGAAGACGGAGACGACGGCGCTCTCGTGTGTTTACATCATCGTTCACGTTCAAGTCAGTGTGAAGCCTGATCTCCTGTCCTACTGATAAAACTGACAGACTGCTGTATCCTGACGGAGAAAAAACTAAAAAAACGACCACCCAGTTGCTTTGTGTACATTCTGTAAATAGTTTTTGTGTCTTGCTTGTCAGACATACTGTATATCACACGGGGACTACACGCACTTTTTATTGATGGAATTCGCCAAATCTTGTGGCCTCCTCTCTCGCATCTAAAATGTCCGAGAGGCCCCTCTTGAGTTACCAACGCCAGCTTCGTATTAAAGACGCGTTTCCACATTTCTTTATTGTTTTGAAGCTAATTTTTCCAAAGCAGTTTTCTTCTTTTTAACCACTGTACGAGATATTCTTCTCTTAGCAGATGAATTTATTTTTAAAACGAGGCGTTTTACAAGGCTTAACTGCAGCATGAGACTTCAAAAGCTAAACGGCTCATTTTGCTCTCGCCTTCCTTCAGCACTCCGCTGTGCTGTGCTTCATTAAAGTACTAACATTAATATTTATATTTAAAGAGAAAAACTTAAAAAAAAAAAAACATTAACAAGCTGTTTACAGAAGTCCTGCCTTCTCCTCCAAGTGAAATATTCACATGGTGTATGTAAGATAATCATTTTTGATAGAGGCTGAATGCCCCCCCCCACCCTAAACCCCCACCCCCCTTTTGACCAGTGCATGTAACCGTATTGATGAACTGCTGAATGTGAGCTGTGCTCCCAGTACAACTGGTGAAAATGGTTTGAGGGGGTGAAGATTTCGTGTCTTTTTTGTGGTTAACGTGAATGTGTTTTGGAGTTATTGTTTTTTTTTTTTTTTTTTAAAGATGTGAACGCTGTAAAGTGTGTATTCCAGCTGGGTATATATTTTGTTACCCTGAGTGCAGTGCTATGTTGAGTGTATTATTGTACATAAAAAGGTGAATCAGTGTGTGAGATGCTCCAGCCAACTAAGCATTACTTTTTGACAGTGATGAATAATAATAACTACAATAGCAATATCCCGGTCATGATGGGATTCATTTCACCTTCTACACAGCCTCTGAAATGCAGTTAAAATCTGTGGTATTTAAGTGTTGACGGACAACATGCGTCTAAACGTTGGTTGCTGGTATTAAACTGACTGCTGTAAGATAAATGAAGTGGGTGCTAAATGTGAACATGAAGCTGTAAGCTAAAGGAAGGGACGGGCAGCACAGGGTCAACAAATGGATTTGCTTTTTGTTTTTATTTGGGTATTATTGTGCCTCAAAAGTAAACATTAAAGAAATCTTCTAATACAGGAGTTTTTTAAGTTTTTTCTTTTTTTTTTTTCCTGTTTATTTGCTGTAAGGATTGAACCACCAGTCCTATAATTAATGGACAACCCACTTTTATTTATAGGTGTATAGAGAGAAGGTAATATGGATTCACCACTCTTTTCTCTGGACCTTCCATTTGAGTCAAGTTCAGCCTTACTCATTTCATTCAATACAAAATAAATAATAATCTTCAGGTTAAACGTTGGAGCTCATTCCCAAAACCTGCAGGACCTTTATAACATGTGATGAATGTGTGAAGAACTTTGTGTATGTTGCCCAGGAATATGAGACTCAAAATAAAGTTGAGAAATTAAAAGTAGGCGACTTGAGTTCTTGATTGAAACATTTTTTTTTTTATTGGACCATCGGATCTTCAGAGTTCTGGGTTTTAAGTTTTTCAAAGACGGAAACACTGGCTGTACAATAACCAGTTTACCGTCCACCAGAATAAGAGCAGGTGAAATTATAAATACAAAATTATTATATATTTAAGGCGCCATGACAACTACAAACCGTTCATCAGATCCATCAAACATCCTCAATGTGACGCTAACACATTTTCTTGATTTCACACAACACAAGGCACCAGTTAAGCAATGATTTGGTCCTTCTTCTGCAGGACTACCAGAGATGATCTCCTCTACCTACAGCAGCAAGAGCAGGCAGCTGCACATATGCAGCACAAATATAAGTGTGTAAGTCACTGACATTTAAATAAAGCACACTATTGCACAAAAGAAAGGTGGCATTGGTCAACAAGTGGAAGTCGTCAAAGTGCCGCACTGAGCATGACTTCTCTTTTGCTCCCGGGGGAAAATGAATGCAGTCTGTAGACGTGTTTGGGTCCTTCCTACAACCCAGTAAGAGGGAGGGGTTGTACTAATATTTAAGATTTTACAGTACTGTGAGAACATTAAGGCTTTCTCCAACATGCACCTCCATCTGTTAGTTTTTTTCAAATGAGGCGAGTAGTCAATAATACAGTTAATGTTTGTGCATAACTACGTCTTTACACTGACGTCTCCTTTTTGTCCCAGTGTCTTCTAGTGGACATTTAATCCTTGTTGGGACACCATGCAAAACATTTGCAGAGGTTCACCTCTACACTTTGATTCAAACAATATACAGCAGCTTTCTGAACAGGTACAAGTACACTGTGTTAACCTTTGATGGAAAAATGGAAAACTACATTACATGCGTGCAAAACATACACACACACACACACAGCGAATGGGAATAAATAAATAAATAGCTGAAGATGTACTGGCAACTCTGAAAGTCCTTTTTTTTAAAAAAATGGTTGTTCCCTGAATTGAACACTGTTGAAGTATCTACGGTGAATAAGCGTTATCGGTAGGTATGTGGAAGGCTTCTCTTTTACGTTTCATCACTATCTTGTCATTTTCTGCTGAAGCTTCTTGCACAACAAAAGCAGCATTAAACTTAAAAAAAAAAACTGGAAACAGGGCTGTTCACTTCTGCAGAAGCCACCTTTAACTTCTGTCCAAGAGGAATGTTTCATAACATATTTGTTCTGCCACCGTCGCCTCTCAAAAACAAGAAAGCAAAATGAGTTGTAAACCCTGAGTGTCTTGCATGTCTTCATTCAGGTGACGGTGTCTTTTGCTGGAAATTTTTTCTTCAATCCAGCAGATTTTTTTTTTTTTTAACATAAGCGAAGCATGAAACAGTCTTTTAAACTAAATAAATAACCTTGATAAAGATTAGCTGAAGTTCGTCTTGCGTAAGTGTCTGTTGGGGATTTCTATAGCGCTCACTTGTAAAGGCCAGGAGCCCCCCATGATGCCGGCCTGAATGGCTACACCCGTAACCACAGCCAGGTCGGGGTCCACCGACGTGTTCGGGTCCTTCCCGAAGTACTCGCTGATCAGCCTCCTGATCCGCGGTATCCTGGTGGACCCTCCGACCAGGACGATCTCATCCACGTCGGCTTTATCCAGGCGGCCCTCGGACAGCACGGTCTCAATGGGGGCCAGGATCTTCTGGAAAAGGTCCTCGTTGAGCTCCTCAAACAGCTCGCGAGTGATCACGGTCTGGAAGAGAACCGGAGCGGGGTCGGAGCTGTCGTGGGTACGAAGGTGCAGGGGCACACTGATGGTGACGCTGGGTTGGAGGGTGAGGTTGAGCTTGGCGGCTTCCACGGCCTGTCGGAGACGGTGGACGTCCTCTTTGAGAGCGGGCGGGACGCCAAACTCCTGCTGGGCTCGCTCTATGGTGTACTGGAGCAACCTCTGGCTGAAGTCTTGACCTCCCAGCTTGTTATTACCTGCAGAAAAACACACGTGAGATAAGGCCACTGTTCCCTCCAACAACAACACTTTTAATTTAGACAAATGATGCTTTGCAAAATCTCAGACTAAAGAAGCTAAACATGATCGTATTCTGCACAGATGTTGGAAACAACCGCTCTCTCTGTGACACAGACGGATTAACTAAATCCAGGTAAAAGTTATTTTTAAGAAAAACTGTTGAGAGCACAATTAAAATGATATTTTAAGACTTTAACTGGGACGTAACTCGGCTCATATCACCTCCTACCTCTTATAACTGACGCAGTGGAACACATTACCTGCCATGGCTCTGGTGAGGAACATGCCTCCCTGTTTGTTGAGCAGAGAAACATCCAGGGTTCCTCCACCGAGGTCGACCACTAGAACATTGAACACATCCACCTTGTGCAGCCCGTAGGCCATGGCTGCAGCCGTGGGCTCATTGATCACACGCAGGACCTCCAGGCCTGCAAGACAGAAGAAATGATGCACAATATATGACAGTTATACTACTAGTGCAGTGTGTGTAGCTTGTATATTTAATGCTTTGGGCTAGAGAGGCTGTTATGGTTCTTATCAGTAGCCGGCTGTTTGTTTTAAACTCAGCTGCCTGGTGTGCAGATTTGTCAAATGACCCACTACGACATCCAGCATCAGATTAAAGTATTTAGAGGACTGACCGGCGAGGTTGGCGGCCCTGATGGTGTAGTTCCTCTGTCTCTCGTCGAACTCCGCGGGCACCGAGATGACGGCTTTCTGGATGGGCACGTCCAGCTGTCGCTCGGCCATCTTCTTCAACTGCAGCAGCAGCCGGGAGCCGATGAACTCTGGGCTCACCGTGAAGGTGTGGTTGGTGGAGATCAGAAACTCTGCGCTTCCATTGTTGTTGATCACCTGGAAAGAGGCGCAAAGAAACTAGTGAGGATGGAGAGATTAAAAAGAAACTTGGAGCAAATCACAGGCAACATGATTGAGTTGAACTTTTGTAAATCAAGCAATGTTGTGGTAATCAATTAGTCTATTGCTCAGAGGTTCATGCTCTTAGATGCTTGTTTAAGAAAGGAGATGCACTTATGACTTCTGGTGACTAGTAGTTCTCTTGAATACCTATGTTGAATACACTTCCTGTAAGTCGCTTTGGATAAAAGCGTCTGCTAAATGACTGTAATGTAATGTAATGGGTAAATAAATTAGAACATTTATGATAATTTAGCATGTTTCAACATGCTCTGGTTCCAGTTTATCAAACGGGAAGTTTTACTTCACTTTAAATTTAATATCTATGGAGTTTGGGGCTGTTGGTCAGACAAAATATGTAATTTTAAGGAATATATTTGGGTGCTGGGAAACTGTGGCAGACATCTGTCACTGTTTCCAGAATGTTATGTTATGTTACACCCGAATCAATAAAGGAATATAATAATAAGTTATAGTATTTAAGCTATGAATTGAGCTACTACATATGAGATCAATTTACAGTTACTACCCTAAAAACAAGGTCTCTTTTATTCTGTGTGTATTTGAGCCTCAATACAGGCTGATGAGGTGTAAATGTTGTGGCTCATGATGAAAAACATCACAAACCAGTTTTTAAAGTGACTCCAGGAAACATATGTGATCCATCACTCTACAAAGTAGTTCAGTCAGTCAGCAGACCCCCATCCTGGTCTACCTTAAAGACAGAATGTTATAGTATTTAAGCTATTCATTAAGAAAAATAAACTACAAATAAGATCAATTTATGTTACTACCCTAAAAACAAGGTCTCTTTTATTCTGTGTGTGTTTGAGCCTCAATAAAGGCTGATGAGGTGTAAATGACGAACAACATCACAAACCAGTTTTTTAAAGTGACTCCAGGAAACTGCTGGGAAACTGTGGCAGACATCTGTCACTGTTTCCAGAATGTTATGTTATGTTACACCCAAATCAACAAAGGAATATAATAATAATAAGTTAAGCTATGAATTGAGCTACTACATATAAGATCAATTTATGTTACTACCCTAAAAACAAGGTCTCTTTTATTCTGTGTATATTTGAGTCTCAATAACTGCTGATGTTTAAATCATATCTTGTAAAAATGCTTTTTCAACAGTATTTCATCAATGTTATGTTTTTCAATTGTGCAAATAAACTAAACTAAAACTAAACTAGTTACTTTTTTTGGTATTTGAGCCTCAATAAAGGCTGATGAGGTGTAAATGTTGTGGCTCATGATGAAAAACATCACAGACCAGAATGTTATTTTAAAGAAAACTAAAACAAGGTCTCTTTTATTCTGTGTGTATTTGAGCCTCAATAAAGGCTGATGAAGTGTAAGAGATGGATTGCAAATAAACTAAACTAAAACTAAACTAGTTGTATTTGAGCCTCAATACAAAGTAAAGTAGTTCAGTCAGTGAGCAGACCCCATCCTGGTCTACCTTAAAGACAGAATGTTATAGTGTTTAAGCTATTCATTAAGAAAAATAAACTACAAACAAGGTCTCTTTTATTCTGTGTGTATTTGAGCCTCAATAAAGGCTGATGAGGTGTAAGAGATGGATAACAATTGTGCAAATAAACTAAACTAAAACTAAACTAAACTAGTTGTATTTGAGCCTCAATACAGGCTGATGAGGTGTAAATGATGTGTAACCTCTTAAACTACTCTTCAGTAGTTTAAGAGGTCACCAGACCCCCGTCCTGGTCTACCTTAAAGGGGTACCGAGCACTCTCCTGCTCCAGCACCTGGGGCTCGAACCTCTTCCCTATGAACCTCTTGGCGTCGTACACGGTGTTCTGCGGGTTGCTGTCTGCCAGCTCCACGGCCCCGTGTCCGGCCAGCACCGCGGTGTCGGTGAAGGAGACGGCGCTGGGGATGCTGCTCCTGCCCTCCTCGTCCTCCATCACCTCCACCTGCCCGCTGCCCGGGTGGAAGACGCCCACGGAGCAGAAGGTGGTGCCCAGGTCCAGGCCGATCACTCTGGGTTTGGGTGGAGGCAGGTACTGCTGGCCCAGGTAGCCCGCCAGGAACAGAGCCAGGATGACGGAACCTGTGACGTCATGACGCACAGGTGAGGTTGGACAGAACCGGCTAGCTGTTAGCTCATGTGTTAGCATCCGTCCACTAGGTTCATTTTACAAATATAATTTAACTTACCAATCATTGAGATTTCTCCGGACATCTTCACACACTTGTATTGTCACTAACTGCTTTAAAAAAAATCATAAAATGCCCTTTAAATGTGTTTCATCTGTCGGCTGTGATGCTGCGGAGGAGTTTTCCAGGCTGCTAACAACATACACGTCAACTTTACATTACGCATTTGCGGATGATGGGAAATGTAGTTTTTTGGCATTCGCCACAGACGGGGCGGCGATGGAAGCCGTAAAAGCGTGAAACTACATTTCCCATCAGCCCTAGCGACATGAGACGAAACATGGATGTTGCGTGACGTGTACGTTCTCTCGACCAATCAGGTGGAGCCAGAGCAGTTGAGATTGAAGTGTGAAAGAAAAAATGTTTAAATAAAATGTAATTCAATTAAATTTAGATATGAATTGAGCTACTACATATAAGATCAATTTATGTTACTACCCTAAAAACAAGGTCTCTTTTATTCTGTGTATATTTGAGCTTCAATATAGGCTGATGTTTAAATAATATCTTGTAAAAATGCTTTTTCAACAGTATTTCATCAATGTTATGTTTTTTTTATATTTTTCAATTGTGCAAATAAACTAAACTAGTTGTATTTGAGCCTCAATACAGGCTGATGAGGTGTAAATGATGAAAAACATCACAAACCAAAGTTTTTAAAGTAAAGTAGTTCAGTCAGTCAGCAGACCCCCATCCTGGTCTACCTTAAAGACAGAATGTTATAGTATTTAAGCTATTCATTAAGAAAAATAAACTACAATTTATGTTACTACCCTAAAAACAAGGTCTCTTTTATTCTGTGTGTATTTGAGCCTCAATAAAGGCTGATGAGGTGTAAATGACGAACAACATCACAGACCAGTTTTTAAAGTGACTCCAGGAAACTGCTGGGAAACTGTGGCAGACATCTGTCACTGTTTCCAGAATGTTATGTTATGTTATATTATAAATAAAGAAAATAATGGATTAAAAAAATTAACATTCAATTGATAAATTAGTTAAAAATAATTCAATAAACGTTTTTAACGTCCAAAGTAAAAATCACTTTTTATATATAATATTCTTTATTCATGTATTATTTTAAATTAGTGGCTTTTATGCATCAAGCACTGGTAAATGTAATAAATAATCCTGACTGAAAAAAATAATCATTTTTTTTTTAACTTTTATTTTATTTACAAAAAGTTGTGAAAACAGTTGAATGCTAACTTTCACATGAGTTCACACACGGGCTCTCTCTCTCTCTCTCTCACACACACACTCATTCAAACACACACGTTTAAGAAAATAGCATGTGTTTTCCTGTACAGTATACATTATATAGGCAAGATTTGAATTTACATGGTTCAAACCCAGACACGACATTTCAAAATCATCCCCACCTTCACCAACATCACTTATTCAAAGGAAGAAAAAAAAAAGATTGCACTGCATGTTGAATAATCGAGTTTGGATGCGATGAGAATGCTGATGATGCAGATGTGATAAATAAAGGCTTTATATGGAGAAAAACAAAACATTAAATGATTTACAATGCAATAAATACAAATGACATCTAATCAATGAAATGTCACTTTTGCAACAACAAAATATATAGAAATCTTAGAACTTGATCATTATCTAACTACTGTAAAGCAGTGCCTCAAACAGTTTGCCTGTGTGTGGTTAATGGGTAGATAACCAAACACAGATCTTGGCTCTAACACTACATGTATTTCATCGGTGTATGACTTGATGCTTACCTGCTGCAAGCAGCAACAACACAGGCCAAATGTTTACATGATGTTTTGACAAATAAAGAGATATTTCTTAAATCCCCCCCGTCATAATAAAACAGCCAACACTCAAATCCAGTTGTCAAAGTATCCGTCACACTAAGACTCCACGGCGTCTGTGAGCCGCTCTGCCTCCTCTTTGCTTTCTGAACATTCAGATGGGATGAAACAACCCGAGTCTCTGGGACAGTCGCTGTCATCTTCCTGTAGACTGTGGGAGGATCTGAGCTCCTCCGCATCCCTGACATCGTCACCTGCAGCAACAAACCAGAGTGGAATTAGATCAAATGTCATAATATTACAAGCTTCTGTTTCCAACCACATTATAGAATAAAACAATATGTGCCAATTGCTTCAGTTGGTGGAAATGAACTCCTATTTAAAGGCTGATTCATTATAACAGTGAAACCAGGGCGATGTGTTGTTGGCTGACTGTGAGCGGCCAAATTACCTAAATACTGAAATAACATTTGCAGGTGTGACCAAGCAAACAGCATTACAAAACACTTCTTCTTTTAGATATGACACCTCAAAATGAATAACATCCTCTGTGACTTTTTCTTTTTCTCCTTTCACAGAGTAAAAATATTCCCCCTTCACTGATGGAAGCTACTAATCCTCCCGTCCAGGTTGTCAAACCACTAACCTAATGGAGTTTAGCTTGATTAAATTACTGGCATTTCATGTGAGTCAATAAGCCGAGCAGGGTCACGCTGCAGCCACCGCCATCTGTTTAGTCAAACTGGCGCTCAAACAGAAAAAAACAAACAAACAATGAGCTTTTTTATTTGCCTCACTACTGCAATTAAAACACGCACAGACTGAACATAACCAGCCAGTGGATTTTGTTCCTCCTTCATACTGGAAACTAGTTTTGTTTTCATTCACCAAGCGATAATCACCCTTCTGCTTCAAGACATCAGATTACAGGAACACCTTCTGCCCCATTAAGCACTTTCTATCTGAGTAACAGGAAATCACAGATAAGCCTCTCACAGCGAGCAGGAGGTGTTTCTCTTCTGTGCGGTACAAATACCTTCGCTTTTACACAAACAAAAACCTTTTTATTCTCCAGCAGAAATGAAAAAGAAAATCATTTCTAACGTATAGAATAAATCTACTTTTCAGAAACACGATGTTTTCATTAATATCATTTCCTCGGCGTCTCTTGCTGTTTGAATATCACTAAAGTCACAAAAGCTTTTTGCTAAATTACTCTTGTTAAAGGGCTTTGTTGAATGCTCATTTCTGATTGGCTGATGGACAACGGGTTGGTGCTCATTCTTTGCAGCTAGGTTTCCTATTTGTATGGGAATCTTGCCATCCGTCTAGTGAGCATTTGGTTTAAAGGAATGTTTGGGTGTGCTACTTTGGTTGGCACTTATTTAATAATTACAGTTTGGTAGTCGGGAGTTAATGAAGGCATAGTCAGTTTGCTTTGTGAAGCTGTAGGATGTGATGTGTTGTCAGGCGGTTGTGATGAGCTTTGTGTGCTCATTATAAGATCAACGTTTGAGTCAGGGGTCTTTCCTCACTTCCCTATGTTTCTGCAAAAACAAAGGACTGTATGTCGAGGTGGGTACTGGTTTACACTTTTGGATACTGATACCGAGTTCAGAAACAGTCTATTCCTATTCACACATGTTGTCATGTTACTATTAGGGCTTAAACGATTCAAAGAGAAACTCCAGCAACTGTACTAAAAATCATGTGGGCTGTTTTTTAATCAAAGTAAATAGTTATTTGAAAATACAATCCTTTACCTGATTATTTGCATTGTGTGTTATTATGAAAATAACCACTGTTGATGGCAATAACAAGGTAAAAGAATAACATTTTAAATGATTGACGGTTATACTGACTTTGGGGCGCTTGTGAAAGGGTTTAAATTGACAGAATGTGACACATTCTCATTTTCATATGGCCTTATTATCATAGACTAGGGTTTTTTGGAGAGTAATAACCTAGTTTTTTTTTTCAGATGTAAAATGCTTAACCTTGATCTGGAGAGGATGAGGTGGGTGGCCCCCCTCCCACACATACATGCTTTTATTCTTTTCATTACCGATCCACCCACTCCATTGTCTTCTGTTCAATTTATAAATTATGCAATAAGTTAACTTTCCGTCATATTCCTTGAAAACGTTTGTGACACTGCTATGCCAGGTAAAAAAATCTGCTGCGATTAAAAAAAGAAGCCAGTCATTATTGGGCAAATAAGCCACCGAAGAATAATAGGGAGCCCTATTTTTCCAAGAGTGAAAATGAACTATCGTTTTTTTTGTTGACAGTGTCGCTGTTAAATCAAGCAGTAATTAGTGGTCTGAAGTGTGGTTAATTGTTGTTAAAGAACATGGTATTGGTCATCACTAGGTATGTTGCTCACCTGTGTAGCGGAATTCAGCAGCAGCGAGGAGCTTGCGTCGGTGCTCGGGGTCTTTGACGTTCAGCTCTATCAGGTGTTTCTCCTGCAGGTGCAGCAGGTCCTCCACCGACTGGTAGCCGTTGAGCAGCAAGGCAGAGGCGTACTCCTGCAACAAAAGGGTCGTCTTGATTAATACCCCAAAGTGTACTGGAGTTTAGGAAAAGGATGGGGCACACATTGCATCTCTGGAGTTTGTATGGAACTGGTTTTGAATTGTAGACCAAAGGGACATAATCATATCAGGTATTTACATATAATCTTTGAGGTTGAGCAAAAGATTTAATTAGTTAGATGATTCTTACATAAAAGAAGATGCAAACAGAATGAGTTAACTCTTTTAACGGCTTTCCTGTTATAATCTCTCACTTGTGACCAGACTAAAACAAGTGAGTGATCCCAGTTGAGATCCGGTTCTCACCTCCAGATTCAGTCGCTCCAGTAACTCCAGCAGTGTTTTAGGCCGAGGTCTTTTGCACAGCTTCTGTTGTCTGATCTTGGGCGCTTCCTCTTCCTCCTCTTTGTCCGCCAAAACGTCCACATAGATGAACTTGAAGTTGCCCACTTTGTTGTTTAGCATGCCCGTCCAGATGCCCATCGGAGGCTTACTGATGATGTTGATGATGTCTCCGACCTAGGAAACAATAAGAGTGAATGAATAGAGGGTCTTTAGCTAGAATTATTGACATCAGGGCCTTGTTACTGCACAACAGGACACTGTCCATTAACATTGTTGTGTCTCACCTTGAGTTTGAGGGAGTCTGTGTCGTACGGGCTGGGAACAAAGTCTGTGTGGACGCGAGCTCTGCCACAGAACTGTCCCTGATAGGAGCCGTCCTCCTCCAGCCTCAGACTGTCTCTCTGACCAGAACCGTTTGACTCACTGGTCACACCGCCTGAACCAACAAACACAACGCGACACAGTATGATTACAGGGTTATCTAATAACACTTCACTGTACCGGTTAATTCATACATCAGCTGACTTCCATTTGGTGGAATTTGTTAAATAACCCAACATGTCTTTTATGTTTGGTGCTAAAACAACCCAGTACTCTTTGGTCCAGCCTTGCAGTTTATGCTGCATGTGCAGATACTTACTAGAGGAGCTCTGTCCACTGTAGAGACTCTCTAAGGAGTTGCTTGACTTTGCTGCGTTTTTCTCAACTGCAGGGCCATTCTCTGTCTCTGCCTCTGGGTCTTTGTCTGCGTCATCAGCCTGTGAGGATAAGAAAAGATGTTCAGTTTTAATTTTAGGACATAGTATATATTATGTTGTACAAAAGGGTGCAAAGTAAATCTATATGAAAGTGAAAGACTAAAAGAAACTACCTAACAGAGCGCTTCAGGTAAAGATGTAGGTTGTGAAAGTAACTCAAATCTTCATCTCATCTCTCATCAGTGTTAAAGTAAAACACAAAACTGCAAGAAGGTGCTTTTCGGTGGAGGTTAGAGCGAAGCTCGTCGCTTAATTATTGTCAACAACAGCGTCATATTTGAGGATGTGGTTTTATATGAGGTGATAGCGATAAGATTCTTTGGAATAACAACACAGGTTCGCTGTAAATGATGCAGATTGTCAAAAAGAGTCTGACTTTTACGCGATGTGACAGATATCAAGATTTTTTTTTTTTTGCTCACTAACTGGTAAATGATGCACATGAAATAGTAATCTGTACTCTTTACGATTACTATTTAATGGGTATAAATGATCATGATAGTATTTAAATAAAAAGTGGAAGCTGTGTATGTGTGTATTTTCCAGTGACTCACATTCTCCTCGGAAAAAGACTTGGCGTGTTTTTTGCCCATTTTTCTGCGCATGGTCAGGGAAATTGCCTTCATCTTCTTCCCAAGTCCAGCTGATTTGTTCAGGTCCAAAGTCTCACATTCTTCTGTGAGCTGTGTAAAGAGAGTTGGTTTAGTGCACATGCAGAAGTGATATTAAAGAACCTCATATATCCCCCAACTACTACTTTTTTTCCCAAGCAAATTTATAGAGTAAACATAGAGTACAAAGTAGTGGTGGGTAAAAAATTGATACACTATAGTATTGTGACATGTTGCTTGGCAAATATTGTATTAATAAAACTATTGATATTACAATTGCCCTTTTTTTTCAGTCGATCTGCTCGATGGACAAACCCATTTTGATTCAATGAAAGACATTGAAGTCTGATGAACTGAATTAAATGTTATCTTATAGGATAAAACAGACGTTGACAAACTGCAAAATTTGCAGTTGGAAAAAGGTGATAAATATCTGTATATGTTATAGCAATACCCAGCAAACCACAGGGAAAATTAGATTAGATGGAAAACAAATGGAAATGGAAATTAGATTAGTATCGTGATAAAATCGTATAGTGGGGCTTCTGGTGAAAATAATCACTTCCTATGCAACAAAAGCTTTATCAGCATTAATCTTGTTTTACAAGCTCACATTTAGTTTTTTCTCACAGCACTCTGGCTTCACATATGCAAAAGGGGGAACATCCTTAATGTGAATGTTTCTGTGCAATGTTTCCACTTATGATGCTATTGACAATTAACTGCTATCTTTCTTGCTTCTGTATGACATTTGTTTTGCATATAAAAATTAAGTTAAAAACAAATCTACGAACCACGGTCGTTCCATTTTCTTCTGGTTTGGCTTGTGGTGAGTGATGTCTGAGAGCCTCAAACCTGCCGAAGCTGGTGGAGCGCTGTGGGGAGGATTAAAAGACAAAAGGATGTCACAGAGTCCACTGGCTCAGTTTGCGTAGCGGGGTTTTAACAGCCTTACATAACAACAAGTCATTGCACTCGTGAGTCATTGTCCAAGCTGTCTCAAAAACCTGCTATGACTCTGTCTATGACAGAGTCGATTTTACTGATGAAATATGAAGCTTTCCACTGGGTTCAGCTGCTTTTTGATTATAAAAGCAAATGAAAGGCACCTCCAGTATATGTAGCTAATATTCAGTTTGTTTCGAGGGTGTTTCGAAATGAGAGCATGTCAAATACGTGGTACATTTGTGGTCATATATTGAAATCATGTGGCAGCAGAGAGAAAATGTCTGTACAGCTGTTGTAGCAAACATGTCAATATTGAAAATGAGTAGATAAATACATAAATGTTACTGCTGTGTCCACACGACATCAGCAAGTTCTCCTAGTTGCATTGCTCTGGCTCAGTTTTTAATTCTTTCCTATTTTTCTCTCTTTTTTCATAAAACTAAAAGTCATTATAATCTCTCCCGGCTCCCCGTCATCTCCAAAATAATTACATAAGTGAGTAATCCCTGGAAAATCCTGGTTAAATATGAGCTCCATACTCCTAGACAGCCCTGCATGGATTGATTTAATGCAGCGTCTAACACTTCAGTACTCCACTGTCTACAAATACAGCAGCAGAAATAAAGGGTCTAATTTAAAGTTATATTATTCTCCCCTAAATATAGTATTTGTATTATTGCATTGTTTGTTTCTATTACCATTGCAGTTTTTCTGTTTTGAATTATGATATTTCACTTGGAAAATACAGTTTACTATATATATTTCTACAAAAGCATCAATTTATGTCAACTTGTCTTTTAGGGTTCAGTATTTTATAAAAACATTTCTTTACATATTTTAAAAATAAAACTTTTACACTACTCACTTGTGAATTGACTATGTCCAAAGTGACATTTTTACATCCTTGCTTCCCAATAAATGTTAGTATACTACAGAATATTTTGTTTTGGTTTTCACCTACCTTCGGCTTGCTGCTCTTTTTGTCTGACACATTGGAGGCTGCCCTCTGTAACATTTTCTCCTGTTTTACGGTTACTGTCAGATCTCAGTCTTTGCTCTTCTCTTGTCTTTACCCCACTCTCCTGACACTGCAGTGTTAACTAGCTCTGAGGCTGCCTGTCTGATCGCCTGGCTAACCCACTTCCTTACAACACACAGGATGTGAGGCAATTCTCGCAGCGCGTCTCTAAGCAGTACTGCTTTGAAAGGGAAAAATACAAGTGCTTGAGTTTGCATTTTGTGGCCTGTTTGACGAAAACATTTAGAACGGTTTCCAGGAACGGCTCTATTTGGGTTTTCTAGTTTAGGTATTTAAGCGTTGAGATATCCTGGTGAAGATAAATTTGTGTCAAATGTGTCCACGTGAAGAAACTAACTTTATAATTATTCGACAAAACTTTACAGTAAAAGACGTTTTTTTTATTTCATCGATTAAAGAGAAAGAAATCATGTAAAATTATTAAAAAGGTTTATATTCCTCATTGTTTTTCTTTTAATAGCAATGGGGAACTTGGTTTTGGTAAATGATGCTGGAGTAATTATTCTTATGCAGTCATTTCTTCATGTGTGGTGACTACTTTTGAGGAAGTTCTGATGGATGAACAGCTGAAAATGGCAACTCAGTTGTGTCGAAACACTTTCCGGTTTACCCCTACTCTCAATATGGAAGTGAATATAATCAATTCATTTGTTTTAGGAACACTAAGCCATGGAGACAAGATGCTTCTAAAGTAGATTTTGTTTTTAGCAGGGGTTAGAAATGACTTAATAACCACCTGTAACCATAAAAACATGGCGTTGTTGGTGAATCTGAAAGGCAGGAGCATCCTACATTACTCTTCTCTGATGTTGCCATGTTGGGATTTGCCACCGTGTTTACATATTGGGGGATTTCAATCAGTTGTAGAAAAGGGAATTCTAAAGACAAAACCATTGCTTAATCCCACTGCTTGCAATCAACCTTAAACTCCAGTCAATCCAGATTAAGGCTCTTAATCTATTACTTCAGAGGCTCTTGACTCTCTGGAGAAGCTGTTGTTCAGCTGAGGAGTTAAAATGAGATATCTACAATATAAAAAAGTAATCTGATCTTTGTTGAAATATTTTAAAGCACTGTTAGGGAGGGTCTTCTGAATTATCAGTTTGATTTGTTTAAAATAGTTTTTCAACAGAAGTGGAGAAGAGGATGGAAAAAAAAATACAGCATCATATTTGTAGTATATGTGCACTATTGTATAAATTGGTAAAAGTATGGCGTGTTTAGAATTTTGTAGGATTGAAAAATGTCTTCAGATATTTGATTGACCATATGTTCCAGGCCAAATGGAAGATTTAAAAGTGAGCAGAGAGAATGGACTTGCAGGACTTGTAGGAGCGGTCATTAAAGATGGAGTACAAAGCCTACACCATCAATTCAACACGCTTAAGAGGCTTCATGTCCAATTACGTGACATTTTGCCCCCGAGAACCAACAACACTATAGATCCATAGGGATTTTGTAATCTCTACACCAGATCATCCTCTTCATCCTAGACTATTTTCTCCCACGTTAAGCGTTAAGTTTAACTGCTTTCTGTCATACAGGGCGCCCTCTGCACGTGCTCACTGGGAATCAGCGGAGGTCTTGTGCTTTGAGAGACGTCATGATCACGCAGAGGCACTGACCCTTTGGGTCAATCTGCACTATTGTATGGTATTAGCTCTGCGTGGCCATTGGATTTACGGTACTGAACAGCAGCTGACTGATCGAATCCCAATGGGTCTAAGATTAGTTTAGAAATGAATTACCAGCTGAATCCCACAAGTTTGTCCTTCAGATGGCCTCACAATAAAAACCTGCCCCTTGGGTCTGTTAGGTTCAAGAGGTTAAATTACCAAACCTTCAGCATTATTAAGAGACCCATTTTGTGTACACCTAAAATTATATATTTATTTTTCTAGGTCAGCCTTTGTGTTTGGTGTCTAAAATAAGTTTTGCTAATGTCCCCGTCCACAGCAGTACATTGCTTTGCTTGCACTGTTAATTTACTGTGCCAGTACTTGTGTCTGCTTCTCTACACTGGGGGCACCAGCTGTCATCTACTGTAGGAAATACACTGACTAAGGTAAAGTACCACATACAGCCCCATTTCAAAAGACACAAACTATCACTTTAAGCATCAGAGTTGTTACTGCACTGACTCAGAGCATGCTCAGATCTAACTTATGGGTGTTTAAAAAACACCCAACAAACATTTGAAACTTACATTTGGATCTGACAGATCCACATCTGTGCTGGATCGTGGCACCTTTGGGGAAATCTGAGGCTTACAGTCCCGTTTCAAGCTGTCATTCTGGGTCGTGTCCTGCTGCTGTCTTTCTTCCCACTCCCTCCCAGGGGACGTGGGGAAGTCGTGGGAGTAAACGCGATACTCCGTCAGCGGCCTGCGGCAGGTGTGCTGGACGGTCCCCCAGGCTGGACTGCTGTCACCTGGGTTGCTCCAGCGCTGGTGGTGGGTGTGGATGGGCGTCGCTCCTCCAGGGAGGGTGGCAGCGTCTGTGCATCGGCCCGGGGTTGTGTTCTCTTGAGCAGGGAGGGTGGAGGACTTGCCCAGGTAGGGCCTTCTGTCTGACCTGTACGGCACGTCCAAATAGTGGGGTCCCATAGGTGGACTCAAAGCGCCTGGAGGGGAGTGCACTGAGAGAGGAGGAAGAAGAGAATATAAATAAAAAAACTGACATTAGACAACTTTCTGAATGGTGGAATATCAGGGAAATAAGACACCAGCGTCATGTTTAGGTGTTGCAGCATCATAACTGGACATTACAGCAATGCAGAGTGATTCATAGTTCTGCATTTCCCCACTTCGTAACACCACCACAAAACTACACGGCACGCTCATCGAGTCGCACCATTTACACATTTACACATTTACTTCACAACAGACAAATAATAAAGGCAGAGAAGATGTGTTTTGCACTTTAAACAGCTCTGCTAGGTGAAGGAGAGCACTTTACACATCGAAGCAGCACCGGAAAGAGAGTAGGAGGCAATATGAAGATGGCCTTTGCCTTTGTTACCCATATGTGTAGTTTGAGCGGATGCTTGTGTGCTATAAAGCAGGCCCCTCTCTGTGTACCTATAGTAAAGAGACACCACAGACACATACGCTGAAGGTGTTGCAACTCTTAAAAGCAGAAGTAGAATGCAGAATTCATCAGATGAGAAAAGTTATTAACCAGAGTTGCCACATTTTGATAAAATCTTGCATGGGCCTCTTTCCTCTACTCTAAGCATGAGTCAAATGTAGTTTAGTCATACAGACGCTGGAGAGGTCAGGAAGGAAAGTTTAATCTCGGGAGGAAGCAGACCGTTATCACGCTGATGTGAAAAGTTTTCTCACCTGTTGAGTTTGGACTTTTCTTTGACCCTTCTCTACCGCTCTTTCCTCCTGACTTCTTTCCAGTCTTTTGGTTTCTCTTGACAGCAGGTTTAGAGTCTGTCACCAAACTCTGAAAAGATGTAACACACAACAACATAAATACTTTCATTTCTCAATTGCGAAAACTCTCGTTACATACGTTCATGGTCCCCAGAGGATGAATCATGCTGATTTTGGTCAACCTCTGACTCTTCCTCTAGTGCCAACATGAGGTTGACATTTTTGTCTATTATTGAAATATCGCAACCACGAATGGATAAAGTGCGATAAAAAAAATTGCAGACCTCACGTTCCCCAAAAGATTTTCTTTTTATGACTTTTGTGAGCCCTTCCCTTTCCATCTAGCACCATGATCAGGTCACAAATGTTTATTTTCCATTGCTTTTCATGGAAAGTGTGAGGGGTCGTGCAATATGTTGCTTAATATTATGTGGTTGTATAATATATGCAATATGTGTAATGTGTGAGACGATATGTTAAGTGTTGGTCCAAGAGTCCAAGACAATTTTCCCTATGGGGACAATATATCATATGGTATTGTAAACAATAAAACATCCCATCAGCAGCATTTGAAGTTTGCAACAACTAGTAAATGTTAGCATATTAAGATGCTAAACTGAAATGGTGGACATGTTGAACATTATACCTGCTTAACGTTAGCATGTTAGCATTGTCATTTGGGCATGTTAGCATTCTGATTAGCATTTAACTCATTATAGCCGACCGGAGATGCTAACACGTCCGTAGACTTTTTAATAATCTTTTCATAAGGTTTGTTTTGGTTGTTATTTATAGAAAAGGGTAGACACAATATCTTTTACTAAATCCCGTTTGGGTCACTGGTTCTTTTAGCATCACATCGTAAGGCACAGAGAGCTGCTGCTGATCCACTACTGGCAAGCTCGGTTTTGTTTGCTTCTCACTATGATGGGCATTAGTCAGAACGGGCATGAGGCCTTTAAGTCCTGTTCTTGTTTTCACATCTCTCTCTGCCATGTGGAGATTACACAGGGGGCAGAACCCCCTTTGGACCATCTGCACTGTATTAAACCCCCAATCATCATTTAGTGGTAAGAGATTGCCACCAGAGGCTCTCTGGGTGTCAAAAGCAGGCGGCACAAAATGGCCACGGGTCACATAACATTTTAATTAATTTGGCATCGATAAGTGAAGTTGGCTGAGAAGCCTGCGGTGAAGCTTTTCAATCTCACCTGGCTTGAGGGCGGTTTTTCCTTTTTCTTTGTGCCAGAATGATGAGCTCCTTTCCCTTCTTTGGTTTCTGTTCTGTGTTTTGTCTTCCTCATCTCTAGAGGGACATAACAAATTACAATATATATCGAAACACTGGAAAACCAAAAGAAAAATCATATCCCCCGAGAAGAGTTTACACAGGAAGCTGATTCATTCACGTGTCTGTAGTCCTCAGGATTAAAAATTTCAAGTCTGTCTTAAAGCAATAGTCGAGTGACCTTATGAACATTGAAACAGGTTTTGCTTTTTGTAATCATTCCTCTTGTTCATACTGGACATTAAAAGATCCTTTCCTAATGCGATTCCAATGGAGGTGATGGGGGACTAAATTTATCTGAAGCCAATATGACACTTTGACAGCTTGAGTTGATCAAATCAAGTTTTACATAAACTCATCTATGTGTTTCCTCACAGTGTTGATTTTTTTGTCCAAATCCCAGCAGTAAAAACATGTGTGATATGATTATATACTTAATAGTTTGGGATAAAACTTTTATGTGGAATTGGTTGGAAAAACCCAGCGTGTGTGCTCAGGCGTCATGCTGAGACTCCAAATGAACGTTTCTATGTTAGATGAGATTGACCTATTTATTTCCTATTTACCTTCATTGTGATTTTTGGTTATGATGTTTAAATCTTCCCGGCTCTTGGCGGGCTGCCAAACTGCAGTATTACAGCCGGGGTTATCTGCCGTGAAGGGAGACAAATCACAAACATTGAGGATTTTAAATGAAAGGTAGACACTGAATGAAATTGTTTTCTGAGTCAAAGCCAGACAGTCTCGTAGGTTATTGGAGTTCTTTTAATCTACATAATACAAAACAGTATTTATAGTTTTCCTTAAGGTTTATGATGCAGGTGAATACATTTCTTGGCCATTATTTTCATGTACACAATCTTCAAATTCATCCAGCATTAACAAAACAATAAGAAAACAGTTTGTACTCACCCAGCATTTCGTTATCTGATGCAGATTTGGATATGTGTGTTCTGAAAGTAAAATTAACAAAGAAATATTTTATTGCACGGTTGCCTCTAATTGGTGTTTAAATAGAGATGTTCTTGTCTTTTAGTTTATAAACAAACCAAAACAACCCCACTGATATGATTGTGCTTCATGATGTTCCAGTCACTTAACGCAAGAAAAGGAAATATTGAAGCTGGGGGAGAAAAGGTGTTGAGGCGACTGGAGACTCTTAAGTAGGTGTGTTTTGAATCCGCTTAGTCCAACTAGCCCAAAGCTATAATCTGCCTTCTGCTTTCCCAACACTCCACAGGGCACTGCTTCACAAAAAAACATTCACTACCAATGAAACTCAACAATTGACAGTATTTAAAGCTTTTTTTTAATGCATTTAATGGGCTGCCGATCTTTTTTCTTAAGGCACAGCATTGAATTCACCAGACCATATAAACTTAAGCTAAGGATGAGGAATAGAGCACAGCTGAAGAGCTTGTCTGCTCTGCTGCAGGAAGGATTTACAGTATTAACCCCCAGTGAAAATAAACAGGGAGCCTTTCAAGCCATATTATTACTTTATGGTAAAGCTCTTTTGCTTGTATGGTAGCTTTTCTCTGCAGTTTGCACAAACATCCAACAAAAGAAACAGAAAGATTACAGTGTTTTTGATACAATCTCATTGTCTGTTGACAACAGAATGAAATACATCAAATTGATTTGCCTCTGAGCTTAAACTAATGTGATTTGGTGCCACTAGTGCCGTAGAATGTTTGTGTCTAACACTTCTAGCTCACCTTCTTTTCTTTTTATTAGGGTTGGTGCCCTGAATCTGTGGCATATCCTGAAAGAAAACAGCATCAAAATTTTTTCAGATGTTACTAAACAATCTAAACAAAACATGCACATGTCCATCACATTCAAATAGATTGGATAAATAAATTATTTACATTTAGTATAAATGCCAAGTCTGAATCAAAAATTCTGAATTTGACTGAATTGTCAGGGTTCAACAGCAGCTGTCGACTGGCTCTGTTCATCATTTCATAATCAGATTTATTTTGTAGTTACAATCTGGTTGGTTGGAATTCAAAAAAGTCCCAATTCCCCTGAGAAGTGACCCAATACAATTTGGTGATTAGTTCACATGGCTCCACTCTCACCATAGAAATGGATCTCCCAGAGCCACGCCACTTTGTGTTGTCGTCCAGCAGGACCGCTGGGCTGCAGGAGCGGCTTGCAGAGCGGCTGCATGCGCGGCTGGAGGAGCGGCTGGGGATGGGTGGTGGTGGTCCGTCCCTGGAGCTCTGCACCGCCTCATACAGGCTGTCCATGGACCCCTCCTGGTGCCATGAGGACAGACAGACAGACACACACCCAACTGTTAGACAGTTGAATTTTGGCAGCAGGATTGATTTATGAATGGATTTCATCCATCCCTTTGGATTAAGTCTGATTAGTACTTTTGATGAAGCACATAGTGTGCGCATATCAAGCAGTGTTTACAAGTTACACACTTTATATCTGTGGTAAGGAAATGTCATGCAACTGCAAAGCACAGACATCAGTTAAATGTTGAAATAATGGCCCTTAAACTGAGAAAACCTAAAGAAATTCATGAGAAAGCTCACGTAAATCTTTTTGCATTGTAAGCAGACGCAGAGCATCACAAGTAGAGTTATGAGGATTTGATATGACGGGAAGGATAATGCTGCTCCAAAGCTCTTTTAAATTTGCTTGTCAACCTCGGATGAAGGGGAGGATTGAAATTTCTCAGCACAGATTTCAGTGTGGATTAAAAATGTGCTCCGCTTGTTTTGATTCCTTCTAGGAATGTCTCTCTTCATCCGTCTTGTCTGTAGGATGACATCTTATCTCTTTACTGGGCAGAGGAGCAGTTTTAGAGGCAACAAAGGAAGTCGCTTTGGTTTTCAACGATCATCGGTTTATAATATCAGTCTTTTTAGGTTTGAACTCTCATAATGTGTCCGTGTAGGTCTCCTTGTCTTTGTTTTTTGAGTAAATTTAGAGTACCTTAAGACAAATATACATAACAAATATACTCATATTTGAATTGTATTGTATCTTCTTCATTGCAGATATTTCAATACTGGCTCCCTTGATTTGGTCGCTGTAATATGTTGAATTGTGTAATATTCAATATAATCACGTAAATTCATTATACTTCTAGATACGTTTTCATAATATTTGTTTCTATAGGTCTATGTTTTTTTGCTGTACAGTACAGTATAATTTACACCAAACTACTTGCATTTATAATGTTGCTTTAAAAACTCATGAATGAGTTTGTACAAGAAGTCGTCAGAAACCTGAGGTAGAATAACAGCAACAGAGAGGATAATCAGTGACATCACAGTTCCAGCCTCCTTTAACTGTAGCAAGACTTTGGTAATATTCCTGATTTATTGTTCAACATTCCCAACATCAGTCTAAACAGAATAGTCTGTTAACTTGTACTTGTGCCCACATGTAGCATGACAGCTGCATCCTGAGGGACCATATGTGTCAGTGGTGCATGTGCATCTGCTGCAACAACACATTTTTTTTGACCCTGGTGGCTTTACTTATCAATACTTTATTTCTGCGAGTCATAAACGTGTCAACTAATACATAAAAAACAGCATTTAACAGTAAATATAGTACTACAGCATTAGATAGGGTAAATCTGATGAATACCTCATAAAGCAGATGAGTTTAGAGAAGTATTTTGTGACAGTTTAGATGTGAATTGTGCAAAATAAGAAACTCAATATCAGAAGAATATTTCTAATGATTAAACAGTCAGTGGATTAATTATATGACTACAAACAAGAATTTACAGTATAGCTTCAATAGAGCAACAGTTGCCTGGATCATGTGTAGCTTATATAAAGACTGAAACACTGTTAAAACAACCTTGTACTATTTACAGATTGCTTGTGGCCAAGCTCACATTTGCATCAAAGGGCTGAAGTTCTCAGAAGATCAGCTACCCACACACACACCCACACACCCACACTCACAGCTTGTTAGGTAAAAGCAGAAATTAAAAAGTTTTTCTCTTACCAGTGAAAAGCAGAACAGGTTCATGTTGGCTGCTTGTGTTGGTGCCTCCGATGGCGCTGAACAGCGTGCTGAGTGACAGCCAGCGACTGAGAGACACAACAGCTCAGTGTGAGCTCATGCAGCCCGGGTCGCCTGCTGTCTTCTCAGATTAATACCACAGTGAAATCCCTCCACTAATCCAATAGATGGACCACCATTACTCTACCAGCTAAAAGCAGAACTCACTCATGACAACTGGCCCACCAGTGGTGGATCAACAGAGGGGGTCTTTGGTTTGAATCTTCTGTTCAGCATCCATGCTCTTTTTTTGACCTAAACTCAGTTGGGAAATAAGTATTATACATTTGACTTATTATATTCTTTACTTTAGTAAAAGTATTGGAAGAATAATTTTAAAATACCCAATTATAGTAAAATTCCTGCATTCAATATCTTACTTAGGAAATAATTCTGAGGTTTTCTCAGCAAAATGAAACAAAATTAAAAGGAATACTGAAAAAAAATTCCCTTGTGAGTGGTATATTATTACATTGTATGATTGTTAATACTGGTGCTTCAATTTGTAAACACTATTTCACTGTTTTGTCTGGTGGAACTAGTTGCAACTATTTTATACAATATTTCCAATACTGTTTTTACTACTTTATATACTGATTGTTTGAGATGAGATGGTTAAAGGGGTAGGAAAACCGCTTCACATTATTTAAAATGAGATGAGCCAACTAAGCATGGATTACTTGCCCTAAAGGTTTGGGACCCACCGGTTTATTTTTATCAACTTATTACATGTTTGTTTTATGTCCAGTAAAACCTTAAACTGTCAAGTAATCAGTGACTATGTCCGTCAAATGTTGTGGTAGTGTAATATAGAAAACAATTTCCTTTCGATGTGTAGTAGAATAGACGTTGGAAGTGCCATAAAATAGAAATATTTAAGTAAAGTACAATACCTCTACAGTACGTAGTAGATTTACTTTCTACCACTGCCTATCAGATGCCTTGTATGCAGTCAAACCCCATCGTTTATGCACACTAATCAGTTACCCTCGTCATCATCATCATCATCTTCATGAAAACGTCAGCTGCGAGGTGATGGAAACTTTATTTGTCATAGTGGCTTGATCCTTTTAATGGCTATTTTATGAGATGCATTATTCAAAACAGTTGTATTTTACCATTGATTGAATAATTGATTGATTATTTTAAAAAAGAAGTTTCATGGAGGCATCATTTATATCCACTAGCATGATTTTCTTTAGTAAAAAAAAAAAAGATCTTAGCTCCAAGCAGTCGAGTGCCAAATTGACAAGATCTTTAATAATCTCAATATCTATCTACCCATGCAGCTGACATTTAGACAGAAACACACCGAGCATGGAAGCATGCTAATTTTCACATTCTCAGCCAGCCGCAGCTCTTTCCTGTGTAGGCAGCAAATGAGAGTAGTATTTTCCCTCAAGCTCTAATGTGGCTTCGTGCAAAATACTGACTTCTTCAAAGAATTCCTTTGAATGATGGAAAGTTGTTACATTTTGGGGTTTGGGGTGAAACCCCTAAAAATTATGCCAAAAATAAATAAAGTTATCCATGCAGTGATTTCATTTTCCATCTACGTCTCTTGGAGGAATTCCATGTGCAATATGTGTGCATTAACCTGTAACACAGTAACACAGTTTTATTAATCCGCCAATCATCCACTTCTGACTTCTGAGCTGCTCTAATGTAAAGACGGAACAGCCGGAGAGATTAACACTTATGACCTACATTTTAATGAGGATATGATCGCTATACTAAGTGGAGGGAACTGTGATGTTGTACTACGGCATTCATTCGGCTTAGTCATTGCCTTGTGGTATTAATTAATTGTTTTTGTGATCTGGTGTGAATGCGTTTGTGTTATTTGAACAACAGAGAAACACTTTTAAAAGGAGTATCAATCATATGAAGGTTAGTGATCATATAAATATTATAGACCTCTACATTAATAAATTAACTAAACAATCATTCCTACTAATTTCAGACCAAAATGCATATTAAACATTATCTTTACTCAGCATATTTTTAGATGCTTTTCCTCTGTAAACATTATTTAACTACGCAGTGTCAAGCTCCATGTCAAGCCATCAGTGTAAAACTGAAAGTAACTACGCAGTGTTCAATTCTGGAAATGGGCCCAGACTGACGAGCACTGTGTGCGTGACTTACAGTAACAGGGTGTGATACAGCTGTCTAGTTAGTGAATGCCAGGCAACATGCACCTGTGTACCACACCTTTGTGTATGACTCATGGTTGAAATTTATTAGTGTGTTTAATTGTCTACATCAAAGATAAACTATTTTCCTGGCTCAGTGGTTAAAAAGGTGATTATGTATGAAAGATATAACCGTCAAGTCAAGACACTTAAGGCGTATTTGTTTCCATGCATTACCTCATTTCTCATTATTAAACATAAATGCACTCAAAACTAGTCAAAATATCAGTTTGTCATAATAATAATAATAATAATAACGATCATCTTAATTTATACCGCACTTTTCAAAACTAAGAGTACAAAGGGCTTTTCAAGATGGAATTGGCAGAGCAACAATAGCACGATGAGGAATAGCATGAAAGCCCGAAAGAAATCTATGAGGAAGTCAGAATATGTGAACTACACTGTGTTTTAGAGCCCATGTGATACTCAAGTGGAGCTGTGTAAAAAAAAAAAATGGGCATTTTCACATCTGTAAAATGTTACAAAAGACAGCTGAAACAAATTCAGAGATGTAGAAGATGTATTATTTTTCCATTTTAATGATTTTGAAACAGAAGACACCCTAAAGGGAGTACAATTTTACATTGCAGCAAGGACAGACAGCGACCCACATAGCAGTAGGCCATTGCAGCGAGTGACCCACTAGTGACATCAGTAGCGGATTAAGTGTGTGTTTATGTGTGTGTGTGTGTGTGTGTGTGTGTGTGTGTGTGTGTGTGTGTGTGTGTGTGTGTGTGTGTGTGTGTTTATGTGTGTGTGTGTGTGTGTGTGTGTGTGTGGTGTACCCAGCCTACAGCAGTAGTTGTTTACAAAAGACATTGCCGTAACTACCAGTGTGTTGATTTAGTGTGTGATAATGAATGAGACTATGGAATTCAACATTTGTATGTTTAATTGAAAGTAAAAGCAAATCAACGACAGGAAAATCTAATTAAAATCTGATAAACTAACAAATCAGTTTCCTTCAGATTCAGGTCATCATTTTTTCATTAAGTGTTTTCATTTATCAGAAAGGGAAAGTGAATGCCGAGTGGTGACTCTTTAGCACAGGTTACTGTCGCAGCAGGTTGTGTGTACTCCCTCGACACAGAAATCCTCGCAAGTTCGAGAAAATTGGGTATCTGTAAAAAAACAACAACAACAAATTGTAATCACTGAACCATCCCTTTGTCACTGTAGCATGTATGGCTTTTCCTTAAAAAGATAGACACAGTTAACAAGACTGACTCACCGCTCTCGAAGGTCTTGCAGAAGTTAGATGATGAAGGGCAATCTGTCTCCTGCTTACAGATGTCATCAGTCTCCCCACTACAGGTGTAGCATCTGAGTGTGAGCACTGATGAGAAGACAATAACCAGCATTTAGTTAGACAAACACATAATCACTGACATGAAGTATTTCCCTTCCTTTCGACTAGGAAACAATGTCCGTCGACAGGTGTGACGCATCAGTGATCAAATCAAATAGTCCCATTATACCTAAATATTCTTAAAAAATACGTTTCCTTCAATTTGAGCTTTTGCTTTAGTAAAAATGATGCAAAGAATTTGATATAAACCAAAGTTCACTCACCCTGAGTGCTGCACACCAGCAGCAGCAGCGTAAGAAGCAGGACCTTCATGTTGTCAGATGGTATGTGGACAAACCTCCTGCACTGGCACTTTTATACTGGCAAACACAAACACGCCACATGCCAAACTGGATATGTGGATGTGCACTTCCTTGTTTGTGATATTCCAGTAAATGTACATTCCTTTGAACTCTATTGTTCCTGAGAAAAGGCGAAGCCTAAGCCAACAAAGAGATATTTAATCGGCTTAATACTTTTTGCCGATGAGAAAGGTGCCGTGTTTGCTTAGAACCCTCTCCTGCAGGTTCATAATGATGATTTTTGTAAACTTCTGAGATGTACTTTATGTCTGACCACTGAATAGGATTATATGTATTCATATCAGATTGTACCAGATTATATCAGATCACATCATAGATTTCAGTGGGTCAACCTATATTTTTCCTACGCCCCCTGGCCTCACTTCATGACCCACTGGATAATATAATAACACTTTTTTTACAATCAAAACTTGAAATGGTGAAGGCACTTGCAAATGACAAGGTAGTACAAAATGTAAACCATACTTTGGTGTTTCATTTTGGCTCTTTACCTTTTAACCTCGGTTGGATCAAACGGTCGCGACAGGTGACAGGTGGTTAGCAGTGTGAATTCAGACCAAAACACCTGCTTTGGATGATGCAACAAAACCGCTTAGTTAGGTTTTTAAAAAGAAACATGGTTGGGCTTTAAATAACTACATAAACAACGTAACATAAAGCAGGTCAAACATGTCACAAACATCACTAATGGGACTTCCCAATAACTAAATCTTGTTTTTCTTAGTCTTGCTGGCCTGCATTATATTCATACACATACAGCTACTAAATTACAGTGTTTGTATTTCTAAAGACTTTTGGAGGAACTGGACCTTGTTCAGCCTATTTAATAAAGACAGACTGAAAGGTAACTGGAAACACAGCCCCTTTGATACAGTGGGTTGGTTACTCAAATATCAATCTTTAAACCGGTTTGACGAGGAAAAGCCTCTGGGGGCGAGGGGTGATGTTTCTGGGCCGAGACTTTCTTTTCTGTGGGCTGCTCATTGTTTACCATCCGATTAGCAACTTGAGATCCGAGATCTGATGATGTTGTGTGTTGTAGTCCTCAACCAACTGCCATTATTGCAATTAAATAAAAACATAAGAGTTTCATCAATCCTCCTCTCAAACCCTTAACCTTCAGATATGCTGTTAATAGTCATACATCTGGGGTGCAACCTCTGTTTCTGAGGATGACTACAACTTGAAGTTTCCCTTTAGTGACATCTGTAGGCAACAATGGAGAAGTGCAAGACAGTTTGTGCATAAAGGATTAATTTTTTCCTCAACTCGACCTGTTTTCAATGATGAGGCAAACACATGCAAAGACATGAACATCCATGTGAAGACTTAATTAGGTTTGAGGGAAAAATATTTTCTCCATTTGAAATTAAACTAAACAAAACTACTTTTTTAGGTTAAGTAAAAAGTAAAAAAATCATAGTTTAGCTTAAAATGTTTACGACAAATTGAAAAAAAAACACAAGAACACAACAAAAGTACTTAGTTCACCTCCTGGGGGAAAGCCATATGCAAATGTAATCCAGAAAAATATATATTAGCCTTGAAATGTAAACTCCCAATACAGTTTTACTGTATGGAATTGTCATTTTCGGCTAAATTAACTATAAAAACAAGTAGTCTGTGTTTGTTTTTGTGTTCAACCCATTAAAAGTCCTCAGCTGCATTTAAGGTTCTGTTGTGTGTGTGTGTGTGTGTGTGTGTGTGTGTGTGTGTGTGTGTGTGTGAGAGAGTCTGAATGCAGTGTGTGTGTGTGTGTGTGTGTGTGTGTGTGTGTGTGTGTGTGTGTGTGAACCATAACCAGTGTGCACTGTGGTCCATTGTACCTACCTTTTTCCACTTGTGTATACATCCTGAGTAACACATGGAAGCTGCTGACCAGTGTTTTCTACTGCAATACCAAAAATATTATTTTGTGTCTTCGGCAATAAAGTCATGATGACTACATTACACCACATCATGTGTCGCATTGAAATCTTTATTAACACATTTGCAAATAAACAAAAAAGAAAAAAATCAAAGAAGCGCTTTTTTCTGTATCAGTTAATAAATAAAAGTTTAGGTGATCACATCAATGATGCACCATTCTGAGGAAACATATGTTATGAGGAAAACTGGCACTAAAGGAGTGATTCACTCATGCGTTATATTTAATTCATAGGAATGAACAACATAACAAACCAAGCAGTAATAAACGTCATTATTAAAACGGAGAGCAATTTAAGTCTTAAAATGCTAACTTGTCTGAGTAGAGTTTGCAAGTTCTCCACATGTGTGAGTGGGTTTTGTCTGCTTTATTTAACCCATCGATGCCTCCCACAACCCTTAACAGCATCATTTAGGAAATGAACTTGGTCCCTTGAGTCACTCTGCCAGTGTGACTAAAATACCTAGCACATATCATGCTGTCCAATCCTACAAACATAAATACTCTTCAAGAGCAAAGCGAGTACCACATCAGTGATATGAAGCATAAACACTGAGACACTGTGTGAGGCCTCTGTGCTCTAAAAAATGATGTTTAAATTACATGTATACAGTTAACATAAACCTTGTAATAACTCAGATTCACCATACCTGTTTCATCTTTTCGTTAAGGCACCAAATATGACCTACAAAAATGTCCTTTTATCCAATCAGCAATCAGAATTACCAACTTTACACACAGATGAGATTTAAATGCATCTCTTAAAAGTCTTGATTCTTGATATCTTGCTGATTTTCAACAATATTTATCCACATAAAATATCTAAATTATGAAAAAGCAATTTAATTTTAAGAAAGCGTAAAAAAAACTTAAAAGAATTATACAACTTTGTCTTTGGTGAAAGTGGCTTGGATACAAGAACATCAGTTTCAGTCAATATCGCTGAAACAACATTTTATTGCTTAATCTGGTATAAAAGTTTTTAATTTCTAAAAATAGAGTTGCAAGGTACCATTTTTTAACTGACATATTAAACCCAAAAAATATTTTAGATGATGTCTCCTTCTTACAAGAACTGCATGTTATTTTTATGATATTGGGTTATACAATATAAAAAAACATCGGCACATTAAAAACTCGCTGGACGCGTTGGAAAGACTAGAGTGTCAGATTGTCCTGCTCCGTGGCATCCTTTTTATCCTCCTCACTGTTGTCTTCAGATTTAGATTTCTTACTTCTGTGAAACAGAGACAGATTAGTATTTTTTTTTTGCAGACAAGCCATATGTCATACCAGCATTATTCAAGCCAAGATATATATATCATCCAGGTTATCATAATAATTAAATGAGTTATAGAGCTGAATGGCTCTACATTATGTTTCAGTTTGCTACCATACAAGCTTTTCTTCTGGTAATACTACTATTGAGTACTGTGATCTTGAACTATATAGTAAAAGAAAACTCTACATCTGTACTTTTGTGCTGCTCTTCTTACTTGGATCCTTCAAACTTCCTCTCTCGATAGGAGTCGCCCTTCTTCATTAGGTAGAGAAGGACCATGTCACAGAAGAAAGCTCCCTGTTAAATACAGTTTTTTTCAGTGAACTGTGCAGTTATAAGGCATTTTCTTAATTCAATTATTATTAATGGTACTTACGGCGCCCATCAAAGCCAGCCCTGAACCAACATTTATGGCTGTTGGGATGATGCTGAACTTCCCGGCCTGTAAATAACACCATAAATACAAAAAACGTGGTTTATAACAAATCACAATATCATCTAAAAAGCTTACAATTAAAAATGACCACCTGTTTTGTTTTGTCTTTGAACGTGATTTAATTTAGATTTTTAAGAGAACCTGCAGCCCACCTGGACGCAATAAGAAATAATAACATATTTAGATCAAAATACATCTTAATCCTGTTTTCTTCTTATGGATTATCCCAGAAACTACAAGTTTTGTCAGTTTGTTTTTATGTGCTAATGTTCTGATGTTTTGCATTGGTCACTTAAATCATGTCACATCATAATGCTTAGCTAGAGATGATATTATTTCATGCATTCACCCTTTTAAAAATGCGTTTACCTTTCCGTGCACCATGATGTTAAATCGGACACCATAGACTTTGAATAGAGATCGATAGCTCTCACCAGCAGCGTTTTTGAAATACCGAGTGTGTCTGTAGATTGGAAATATGGAGGAATGAGAATACAAATATACAAGACACAATTATAATTTTGTGAACATTTTTGTCCTTTGAAATACAGTCATATCACCATTGTGTGTGTGACCTTGCATGCAACGTAGACCAAGACAGTCTCACCTGAAGTTAAACCCTGTTGCGATGGTCTCGTTGGAGACGCTGATGTCCAGACGAGTGAAGCGGTACTGTGGATGGCAGTTAGAGTAGCCTTTGTCCAGGTCACAGTACCACTCTATCATAATGCCAATGGAGCCACCCTGCAAAACAACAATCATACAAATTCAATCATATGTAGCTTCTAAACCATGTTAATCAATCATAATAATAAAAAGGGTGGGTGGACATCTTTAAACTTCATTCCTACAGGGCTAATGGACACTAATCGCTCCTTCATTTATACTCACTCAATTATCAGACATGTTAATATAGGAACATAAAATAAACTTAATTTATCTGTTTTTGTGTGTTCCTTTCTAGCATTTCCTAATTTACTCTTTGCCAACATTCTGCACGGATTATTAAAATGATCGTGATGGAAAGGTGACAAATATTTAAACTGAATGTAGCCTAAAAACTACCAGTTAATTATTTATGGAATCACCTATACTGTGTATACTTTTCCTCTGCCAATACCGGTACAGTAGGCTACTTAATTCTGCCACTTAAGTGTTCTTTTCTTAGAGAGATAACCATGAAATATACTTGTTTTGTGTCTTTGTTTTCAAATATATTTGTTTTGAAAATAAATGGACAAAATTGATAATATATCTGTTTTAATAATAAAAAAAGTATAGCTGCTCTGCCTTCTTCACCCTTACCTCATCCTCCCAATTTCCCTCCCACTTTTTTACTTACAAATGTGGCCATGTCCTGGAAGTTGTATCCAGCACGTCTGGTGATGTCACCCAGGCGGAAGATGGGGCAGTAAGGGTGGAGCTCCTCCTCAAACCAACATTTCCTCAAATAGGAGTTGTCGGTCGTTTCCAAAACGTTTGACCTGAGAGTAAATAATCACACAATCATACAGAGTGTATATGCTCACTCTTTCTAGTTAACCAAGCAGTACAGGGAGAGATTATGGAGACTGTTGAACACAGAAGAAGTCGACATACTTTGAAAACGTGAATTTTGGAAAATTTATGAAATTCTTGATGTAGATGGTGAAGTTTTCAGCGTTTGTCAGCAGAGGTCCTCTGTAAAGAAAAAAAATGTAATTATGTGTCACACAATCTTGCAAAGAAAATAACTTGGTAATTAGGTAAAACAGGTTAAGGGAAATAAATCATCAAAGACTAGTGGAATAAGATGACGGTTGTTGAATTCACAAGTTACCTTAGACAGATGCAATGTAGACATAAGGCCGGGTCATATTGCTAAATATCTGCACTTTGTTAACTAAGTAATTTTGTTGCCTAAACCGAATTAAGTAACAATCTTTTTCTTAAGCCTTACCAAGTAATTTTTTCTGAATACGAACATCTTTTGAAAATACTGTATGCATGTAATGAGTGAAACTCTCCTGTGTTGCTGGACTTTCTTAGGAAAAGGCACAAAAAGTTACTTATTCTAATATGAAACAACTGTTGTAAGAGGATACGTTGGATAGACTATTTAAAGACAGCTTAACATTTAGCTAGAGAACAGTGTCGCATTTCAAAGGGCTCAGTAACTTTATAAGGGCACAGCCTGATACACACTAGAGGGCCTATTGGTCAAAACATTTAATGAATACTGGTCGTCCACTTTGGGTACATTTTACTTTGTCTTGATAACTTTCAGACTCTATAAAAAACATTTGGCCCTATAACACAAATGTTAATATGACTTAAAGGGGATTTCTGTTTTGTAGGGTCATCGGTTTTGTCAACACGTGTCACTGATTTTTCTTTTTATTTGCATTTTGTTCACATATTTTAAGTTTGTCTTGGTGTGTAACGTCTTGTACTGATACTGTTGTCTAATTGTCTGACTTCTCAACCTACATATGTCATTGTCAGGTGGGGATCTTGCAACAAAGTTTCACCTTCAGGATTTTGTTAAATCGGTAGAAATATTATGTGACTGCATCGCTCCTTACTTTGGTTTGAATTTTCTTTCAATGGGACACCAGCCGTAGATTTCACAGGTACCAGTAGAGTTTTCATCTTTTCTCAAGCATCTGCCGCTCATAATTCCTTCAGGAAAAAAAACAGCAGAATAAGTCACATAGCTTAACACATGTGAAAAGAAAATACATTTGACTTTCTGTGCGAAGATATGGATTATATGGATTAAACATAATCAGTTCAAATAAAAATCCTTCTATCATTTCCATATTAAATGTCAGTCAGTGCCATAGACTTGAACAGAAAAAAACAGATTACCACTCAAAACATTCTTTATCCGTTCCTTAAACATTTGTTGCATTAGTTTGCATTTATTGGAAAAACCCCATGACAGAGAGAGAATAACCTTTTTGAACAAAGCACCAAATCATATTTCAGAATGGCACTAAGCCGACGTACTTAATGGCGATTTAAAATCGGTGGTGTTTCTTCCTTACCGTTACCGGCCGCCACCATCTTCCCTTCTTCACAGTCCTCGTCATCTCGACAGTGACCATCCAGCACTTTGGGGCTCTTAAGACCACAGGAAAAAAGTTTTTTTCACAGGTCACAGACAAACCGTGTCTTTAAGCATCGTATTTTATTAAGGAAGCAAATGATCCATTGTAATCTTAAAACCTATGGGAGTTTGCACATTATAGAGAAAAGAAAATCAATGAAATGTTAGGAATAGTAGAAATAGAATACTTGCAGTAAGGCTTCATTCTGTCTTACAAAGTCAAAATAAAAATAATGAGATAGTTTGTCACATTTTAATTATCTCATGATATTTACATAATTTCTTATCTCATAATTTTGACTTAAAGTTACCATATTCTGATTAACTACTTCACTATCAAAGCTCCATATCTCATTGTTTTTATTTGCTAGCTAATAATTTTGACTTTTTGACTAATCTTTTTACATTGATAAAGTACCTCGTACTTGTAATTTTGATAAAGTATTTCATCATTTTTAATTTGGAATTAATATTTTTGAATTTTCTTAGCAGATATGGGCTCCCATACATATCACATATTTTGGATTTTAGAAAATAAACTCAGGTAAAATACCAACATTGACAGATTATGAGACTAAAGCATTTTATAGTTAGACAGCAAGGTCATCCAACACTGTATTTGCAGCAGAGGGGTCCTGCGATTATCCACGAATGCCACCTGATAAAAGTAAAATATAATTTAGGGTTGTAATGGACGCATGTTTGTGTTAAATGTTTAAGTGAGACTTCAAGGTGCCTGACTGCAACATGATAAATGACCGTTCACACTCAAATGTGGCAGCCTTTCAGACACAGGGACAACTGCAAGTGGCGCAGGCCGAAATGTATACAAGAGCAGGGTTTTATGGCTATGTTGTGCTTTCACAGGCTTGCTATTCCTCTTGGCTGATGCAGTGAAGCAGGAGACCAAGAGAAGGTGAGTTTACATACCAGGAACCCTCTGGAAAGCTCAAGATATACCAGAGTGAAATAATGACTGGCACACACACACACACACACACACACACACACACACACTCATAGAAAGAATGGGGTGATGTCAGCCTTTGTTAAAAGTTTAAAAAGTATTTTGTCATGACTAAGCGCTGTGAAGAAAATGCAAACCAGAGCTCTCCTGGCTGTGATTGACAGAAGTGTCTTCTTCATTTTTTTCGAAAAATTGCACTGATTATTGGTGTTTCTGTTTGCTGATTGGCTCAAGTAACCATTTATTGCAATAGATATAACACACTCTATAGTTCACTGAAATGACAATATATCATATAAGCGGATTAATGTGTAGAGAAGTTTCCGTTTTTGTCTGTTTTTTATTTCTGCCCTAACCTCAGTCAGTATTGTATCTTTGAAATGTGGCCGGCTGAAATAGTTTCCAGATGATCAAACGTCAAACGGTCGAGAGTAAGTAAAGGAACCTTAAAATAAACATGGTTGGTCTCAGACAGCTCGAAACTGTGAGAAGAGCAGCGTCTTGAACACAATGTCTAAACATCACCTCATGCCCTCCAGCTAGCTCATACTCACAACGGTTGGTATCCTGACGTTAGACATGAACATGTTTGTCTCAAATGTAATGCAAAGTATCCTTGTGACTGTAATCACAACAGCTACAGACTCAATAGAGAGAATAAGTAAAAAAAAATGGCCAAATAACAACAGCATGAAATGTCTTGTTGTGAGATGACAATGCACCTGCAAACTCCAAGTAGCCTACTTTCAAGCACAAAATTCAGCTCTCCATTTCATAAATTAAGAGAATATTGTGCATTATCGAAATTGGCCAAGAGAGTTTAAGTTTTTCTTTGTTTAATGGAGCTGTAATTAGCATTCAGAGCATTAATATATCAGCAAATAACTACTTTCTATGTAAAGATAGAGTGGAGTAATGTCTACCTGAGCAGAGGATGATGTTATTCACCTTCTATGTGTGTTTTTGTATGAGATGCTCCTGGCTTTGTTGATTTACAAGGGCCTGCAGCGCCTGCTTTAAGTGCAAGTGAACGTTCCCCATAGGTTAGCTCAGGGCCGCTGCTAGGCACTGGTCTCATACGGCGGCTACAGCTTATAACGCCGTCCCGAAACCAACCCGAAACCAACCCTCTGGTTTCCCCTCAGGTTATCACCAGAGCTCTGTCAGCACTTTCACCATTGTTTGCACTGTTAGCTGCACTGTTAGCTGCAAGCCGCCTGCTGACCGACGCCATGTTGACAGCCGTTGAAAGGATAGAAATCTTATTTAATTATGGATGGAGGTGCAGCTGTATTATCTCGGTTGTATGACCATTACACCAGTCAGTTTGACTGTTTACTTTATTTTGACCTCAAACACATTCGCCATATTTGTTTCAAGCGACTAATCATCTTTTACACACAGCTAATTCAAAATAGGGCCAAGACCCTGACTGTCCAACCCTAAGTTATGAGGTAAATGACCTATGGTTCACATTCTCGTTGTGTCTGGAACTTTTTACTCACTCTACAACTATATTTTGGCCAAAATAAATGATCTCAGATTCTTCAAAGTTTTTATATGTGCATTTTTCATTTTTCTGTAAAGCATTTCTTGCATTGTTTAGATGGATTTAGATGTTTTCTTTCAACAGGGAGGATAAAAAAATAGGTGAAAAACTTTGACTTGGTTATTAAAAGATAACGGGTGTTACTATGCAAAATTGTTTAATTCCCAAGCACATTGCATAATAAGCTGATCATCAATAATGATTAGAAAATGTGATTAGATATGAATTATTTTTTTTGACAGCTTACTGAAAGAACCTGTGTTCTGTCTTCTTACCTCAGCACAGTATCCCAGCTTCTGGTTTGGTGTCTCTAAGAAATTGGTTACAACAAAGAGAACAGCTTCACCCTAGATGAGGAGAAAACACTGTGAATCGGTCGTTATGTTGACATCATAACTGCCTCCCTTCCTCCCTCCTCAGCCTTTAACTCTCTCTCTTGAGGAGGTCCTCAGTTGTGTTCATGCCAAAGGCTATCTGTCCCTCTCAGTGTATAAACTGGACCTGCAACTTTCCCAAAACCTGTTTGCTGCACTATGTTAAAGTTCATAGTGTTTCCAGCCCTTCCACCTGTTCCTCTTATCCAACTCCCAGCAAGAGAGCAAACAATTCCCAAAATGTCAAACTACTCCTTTAACTGAACCAGTCCTGCCTGAGTGACAGTCTGTGTTTGGGTCCTCATCCCTTCTGCCTGAACAGTGACACCTCACTTGTTCACATGCTTTGTCAGCCTCCACTGATGCACAAATTCAAGCATACAAGAAGAACAAATGCTTAAAAATAATACTTTGTTTATTTCTGAATTTAGCCACAAGCATGTCTGTGTGCATCTTTCACCCAGTTTGTACAAATTGGTCCTGTGGTGTAAATGTGTTCACCTGTGGTGGGATGACGTAGTCCTCCGGTCCCCACACCAGCAGACCAGACTCAGTGGTGTTAGTGACTGAGACTCCCTTCAGTTTAGTAATGATAGAGCTCTGGATGGCCTCGTCCGTCTCCTGGTAGCCTTTCTTGCTCACGAAAACCCACCTGTAGGTGAGAGGAACAATGTAAGGGCTGAAAGATGTCTATCATCTTTATTTTCTTATTGTTTCTCTTGAAAATTAAGGAAAATACAGATTGTCTATTGTCTCTTTGATATTCAGCAATAAGAAACCAGCTACATTTCAGTTTGTACTTAACAGTATGTTTTATTTTTTGTGGTATCACTATGATCATAATATCCTTATATTGAGTTAAAAGTATTACATTATGACAGATGTGCTGCATTTTTGTTATATTGAATGTTTTTCCTGCCTGTCTATTTTGTTCTTATAAATAAGCACGTGTGAGTACAAAAGTCAAATTAACTCACTAGATTAGGGTTACTACGTCTTTTTTTAATTATGGGTTTGCTAAGAGTAGCTACATTAAACATAAGAAAATTGTGTGATAAACATTGATTTAAAAGCCCATTAACTTGTAATCATCATCATGTCAGCCTGTACACTAAATAGGCTCGGTATGAAATTATTAATCAACAAGTAATAGGGCTGTGTGAGTTGCTGCATTTATTCATTTTAGGCTATTTCAAACACATAAGCTACAGTGTTAGGTCAACATAAAATCCTCAAAAGCATGCATTTCTATATTAATATTATGATCATTTGCAAAGGGGCATATGCTACCATTTGAAGTAATAAAACTGCAAAAGCCAAGGCAGTAGTTCACCGACTTACCCGATAATGTAACCGATGATGGATAACTGAATGAGTCTGTACAAAACTCCAACTCTCTTATTTTTGGCGACAATGTATTTTTCCGTTTTGTAGTCGAATAAGGAGAGGAAGCGTCCTCTGAAGACGCTCCCGGCCATCCTGCAGCTGTCCACGGACAGTTGGATGTCAGTGCATAGTTATGATGAGGCCTACACTGAACCACACACACACACACACACACACACAGCCAGAGATTCAGTCAGTGTAAACAGGCTGCAAGAGGTGGGACTGACTCATGTTCTCCCCTCTCTCTCTCTCTCTCTCTCTCTTTCAGGACAAGACCCACAGGAGTTTTCAATGGAGACACCACCAGCACCATCACCCTGAGTCTCAGCTCACTGGGGTTTTGCAAGCTTTCTGTTACTTATTTAAAGAAATAAACCAGATATTAATCACCTCAATGATGTGGTCTTTGATTGTGGAAAAACTGCAAATGTAGTGTTTTAATAGGATTACATTTTTAAGCTTAGTTTTTTTGCTGTTGTAATCATAACTTTTCATGTAACTTTTAAACAGTAAGTGGTAAAAAATGTAATAAATATAAATCTTGGACTCCTCAGGCCCAGAGGAGTCTGTCCATATAAGCCATGCCCGTTTGGTTCTGGATCGATTTATTTTCTTTTGAATTGTGTCCAAATCTATTTTTTTTTTTGGTACCAAATTTGGTAAAGAACATCCCTTTTGCTTTTGCAACCACACTTGTTGGACATAGTGATTTTCTGAGTGATCATTCTATTTGTCCACTAGGTGGCGCTCTAGCAGCAGCATCTAACTATCATTTTAGGAATCTGTCCCTTTTAAAAGGAAAGCATTTTAATAAATCAATTAGGGTTATTTTATCATATACTTCTATTCAGTTGGACTTCTTTTAGCAGCCAGAAGAGTTGCCCCCTGCTGAGTATTAGAAAGGACAAAGTTCAAGGCACTTCCACTTTCAGAACCAGAGGTTGCTGCCTGGGTATTTGGCCATAATGAAAAGTATTTGACATATTACAATTTTGACCTGATGCGCTAGAGGAGAAGTTGTTTGGATTCATGGCTGCACCAACTGGTACCAGAATCAACATTTTAAGAAACAACAAGCAACACAAAAACATTCAAAATGAAGACACCTCTTCAAGTCTTAATACGCTCCCCACATTTCCAGGAATACTACCAAGGCCCTTAGTGTCCTAAATGTCCTTTTCTGCTCTTACACTACTGACTTATTATTTTTTTAATATAACATATGTTTTAATCAATCTGTCTGTAATAAGATCACATTTAATCTATTTATTCTCAACCCTAGCGGTTCATTTGAAGACTTTTAGACAACAGTTTTAAATATGTTCAGTAATAAGGAGGAAGAGTTTGTACTGTTTGTTATTTGAATGTTATATGGTAATTTGAGCATGAGCTAAGCAACATAAACTTGAAACTTCTTGTGTTTCGCTTTGCCTGTTAAGAAGAGCCCAACTTTGATAACATTTGTGAGTCAATTCAGATGTTTGTGAGACACACACACACGCACACACACACTAGACGCTCCGCTTGGTTGCTCTCTGCTCCTCTAATGCAACAAGTAGCCTTAACTAAATGACTTGGCTGGACCTGGTCTGTCTCACATCTGAAGGTTAGTTGTCCCCTCATAACCAGGGCTCAGAGGGGAACTACTCCATCCACATTGATTAAGTGGAGCTAGTTGCTCTGTGAAAGTTTTCAGGTGATGCATCCTCAGCACTGAGCAGCAGCCTCTGCAGAAACACACCGCCTCCTCCCTTTCCATGGTCACAAACCTCATAGGCCGAACACATGAGAGGGGACAAGTGAGTGAGCTAGAGCTTCCTGTGAAAATGCGTCTTTGTTAAAACCACAACTTATTTTTTAGCAGCAAAAATAATATCACAAATTAAGGTAAAGCTGGGCAGTTTCTTGCTCTGCCTGACAAAGATTAGATTTTATTTTAGGGACATTTCCATCAACATGCACATGTTTCATCACAAGGCCTCCTTCTCTGGAAGTATCAACAGGAAGTGGTCTGGAGGAGACATTTCAGGCCCTCTTATTCATCTACATGTTCATAAAAGATAAATATTTATTGTTTTTTGATTTAATGTTTGACATAACCTCCTTACAGTTTGATAAAAAAAAAGCATCTTGAAAACATTTTGGCTGTTGTTCATGTGAAACTGAAAGACTACAAAGCATTTCCGTTCACCACTAAATGAAAGGTGAGGGTCTTGTGGTTTTGTCCCATGATGCTCGGAGGCTCTATGTTACAGTATAGAGCCATGACACATTTCTGTTCACCAGACGAGATGCTGACAATGAATGCTGACAGGTGGATTGTCCTTTTAGCCTTGTGCTTTATTTTCGTGTCTTCAAATGGTAAGTCCTTTTGTAAAAATTTGAGAATGAAAATATAATTAATGTAAAAACGACCATAAAAAATGTGGCCTCTTTTTCTGTATTAACAGTTTGTTCATTTAATTCACGTAATTTGATCTGTGAAATTTTGTGCTTGGATTTTTGAATTTTTGTACTAAAAGCTTGGCAAATCTTTTGACAGAAGACTAAGTAGACTATAATGTTAGTATTGTATTTTAATATGGTAAATTATATATAGACTATACAGCAGATGCCCCCCCCCGAGTCAAATTTGTTGTTAACAATAATATCATTTATTTAATCTTTAATTTTATATATTTATTTCTAAATTAATTAATACACTTAGGAATAAAGAGCGTATTTGTAAGAATGCCAGCTTCATTCTGTCAGGGTTTTTAAAGTGAAATCACTCTTTAAAAGATTATAGGTTTCAGTTTAACATGAGTGTTTATTCAGTGTCTTAAATAAATGTATTATTTTTATATTCTCTAGCATTTCTGCTCAATTTGCCGTTATTATTGTTATCCAGTTACATTAAATCAATTTATTCTCAACCCTGGCAGTTCATTAGAAGATGTCTAGACATCACAGTCTTGAATAAAAGGACAAAGAGCTTGTACTGTTGGTACTCATGGTTAACTGATATAACCAACCTAAAATTTAAATCTTGTTCTTGTGTTTCTCTCTTCACGTTAAGAAGAGACAGATTTTAAAAACTACACTGAGCCAAATTCAGATGTTTGTGAGATGCAGACAGTCAGCGCTCAGCTTGGCTCCTCTGTCCTCCTCCCATGCAACTTTGATACAAGTAGCATGAACTGGGTGACGTGGGCCAACACCACTGGGCTGGACCTGGTCCATCTCACATCCGAGGGTCGCATTAGGTTCCTGGACCACAGGTATGGTCGGGTGAAAGCCTTTCCAAACCAGGGCTCAGAGGGGAACTACTCCATCCTCATCGATGAGCTTCAAAACTCTGACCTGGGGAGTTATCGCTGTAAACATGGACGTGAGTGTCTTCAAGTGGAGTTGGTGGCTGAGAAAGGTAAGAGGATTTCTGTTTGAAAGGTTTTCAGGTGATGCTTCCTAGATACTGAACGGCAGCCTCTGCAGAAACGTGCGGCCTCCTTCCTTTCCGTGGTCACAAATTTCGTAGGCCAGACACATGTGAGGGGACAAGTGAATGTGCTAGAGTTTCCTGTTAAATGCATCTTTGTTAAACCACAGCTAACCGTGCAGGTGCTATGAGCGAGGAGGTTTTGCTAGTGATCTACATCTGTGTTGGCGTGATTGCTTTCATACTGCTGAGCATCGGTGGCTACTGCTGCATGAAGTGCATATGTGAGTATCCACCCAGTCTGACACTCATTTCATGGATGGATTGGTTGGTTATTTAAAATACTATTTTTTGTTTCAGTGTGCTGTTATAACAAAACAATGGGCAATACATACAATGTGGAAAGAGAAGGCACTGCGGGTAAGCAACAATGTCATAATTTAACATTTACGTTAGATCCTTCTCTACAGTTTTGCTCGGTACAAAGTTACATTTACATTAAAACACAGGAATAACAGTACAGTAGGCTTGATTCCAGCCAGTTAGGGCATCTGTTTAGTTATTTAAAAAGATAAATCATGCACAGGACAATGAAAATGTAAACAATAGAGACACATATACAGCAATGCATCTTTCCTTACAAAGAATATGTAAGTTTGGGAAACTCGTCAATTCAATTTCTTTGTCAAGAAGACCACGAGTGGTATCAATCTTCTCATCTAACTCGTGGCAAGAAAGTAAACAAGCATGTCACCCAAAATGTCCAACTAGTCATTCATGGTGCCTCATATAATGTCCCACTAAAGGTGCCAGTGCTCCACCTGAGGAAACAGGCAGAGGGCCAGTAGATCATCAGCAGAGAGGTAACAACACAAACATATACACAGTGGTATATGTGATGCACAAGTCGACGAGGACAAGTGATATTTCTGATATGTCTTTCTTGACAAGAATACTGTGTCACTGTACATGACGTGTTTCCTTTTCCTACAGGAGGGGGCAACGATAATCTTGTTTACGGTGCGTTCACACTGCTCTTCTTCTTCTTTCTTTGATCCGTTCTTTCCGTGTCATTTATTGAGTCACCTTCTTAAAACTCAAATGTCTCTGTTATCCCAACTCAAACATCACGATTGTCTAAGTCGTTGTTTTCTCAACCTTTTCTTTTTATATATCAGAAAATGATGACCAAGACCCATCCAACCAGGAGGATGACCTCAGCAGAAATTACTGCAATCCAGTAGGAGATCTGCCAGATCCAACCAGGTCTCAACCCACTCAAAGCACCAGTGGAATGTATCCCAACCTGAACGAGTTTAAGAGGATGGATAGCCAGAGAGCAAAACAGGGATTTCATATAGGTGCATAATAATATTCAGCAAAATGACTGCGGTTTGTATTATTGATGACTCTTTTATCATCTTGTCATGACAAACTGGAGTAACTCAGTCTCACCCCTCCAGAGCTCTTCAGCAGATTACGGCAAGCAAGTGTGGGTCGGCATTTTTACGGTAAAATACGCATCTTTTATTATATTGCATTATTTCAGTGCTGTCAGGACTTTCACTTCTATCTATTTTACTACACAGTTAACCAAGGTGAAATCAACAACCAACAAGCCATGGCAACTCAGGCAGAGAATCAACACAAAGGTATTTAGATTCATTATGCTTTATCTTGTATCATCTGTCAGAATTATTTATCTGGGCGTGAGAATAAACAGTTTATTGTTACATTATTCTCTTGTTTTTGCAGCAGCAGGTTTGGGGAAAAAGAAGAGAGCCAAGAAAAGTGAGGGCTGACTTCGTCTATGGGCATGCTCGAGATGAAATAATACTGTGGTTTAACAGTTCTCCTACTTCTCCATTGTTTCCCTGTCAGATGGTGAATTCAAAAACCCAATTTACAACAGGAGCACGGACCAGCTCAACAACCTGTAGAGAACAAAGGAGAGTTTAAACAGCGGTTGAGATAGTTTTTTCAGTATCAGCATGCTTTCCAGTTATGTCCATTGATTATTAATTTGTGATATTGCATTTCTTTGGTGTATAATTATGCTGTATTTCCTGTACAAGAAGCAGTCTGTGTATGTGTTGAATGAGACAAACTTGTGTAAGATTTTGGCTATTTGATGCATGTCAGAAGCAATATTTTTTTGACCATATAAATTGCTTTTATGCTCTCAGTTTGAGTTGCTGATAAAATAAGTTGTTTTGGTTTTTTTAACCAAACTACACTCAGTTCTCACAGACAGTTTAGAGTCTCGGGTTCACTTGCATTTATTTAACTATGGGAGGATACAGAGAGAACAAACACCACAAAATGCCCCAGAAACGAGCTGATTTAAAACACAGGCCCCTCATACTGTGATGCAACAGAGTTACTGAAACTTCTTGAGTTGCTTTTACTCTCCTGCGAGTCGCGCCAATTAAACCAAATGAGAAGCAGCTGCTCCACCTGTGACCAGAGTCTCAGTATCCAAAGATGAAGGCCCACAGTACAGACTTCATTTTGGTGACATGCCTTTCTTTATCACTGCTTCTCTTGAAACCAGAAGCCAATGCTTCTTCAAAACCATTCCAAGCAAACGTTTCTAGCACTATGAATAGTGGTACGTCAATTTGCCACGATGGGTTCATGTCTGTTTACATATCAAAGGAGCAATTTGCTGATCTTCCTCTCACCATTTATGTTCAAGGTAAGTCGGACACCAAAGATACATCACATTGATGATGACACATAGCTTTGAGGTGTTAACTCTTGTTTGCTCTTGTTTGTATCCAAATTAAAACACAGATGAACATGGCGGATATTACCAAGCCATCGCTGTAGCAAAACAGTGCCACTACTTCCTTGGAGAAACTGACACCTTTGTTATCTTAACAGTTTCCTCTGATGGTTGTTTTGTGAGAAGACAAGTAAGCTGAAAAGTACCCGGAGCTTGTCTTGCTTTTTATTTTTTAGATTTATACAGATGTTTTCATCTTCTAATCATTTTGTTCAATAGAAATATATGACAAATCTGACTGTTGTCATCATGGCACTTGCAGACAGGGGAAGAGTTGAAATTATCTACTCAATGCATCTCATCTGTGACTGGAAAATGAAGGGTAGTAATTCTATGTGTACAAGTAAATATCATGAAGTTGTGTTTCAGAATTTAGTTTGTTTTTAATACTCGGTGTGTTTTCTTCAGAGGTAAACAAAAATCATAATCCACAAATTTCAACACATGAATTCTGCAACAAGGATGGGTTCAACATTACCATCCCTCAGAATGCAACAGTCCCACCTCTGAACCTAGATGCAGTCAGGATTCCTTCCAGCCAAAACCATACCTGTAAACCCAAAACAAGATCCAAGGATGCTGTCACTTTCAGCTTTCCATTCACTGATTGTGGCACTCAGTCTGTGGTAAATGCAAATAAGTTACCTCCCATTTGTCTTTTGACAGGTCAGGTGGTATCATAACAGGTTTGGTTGTGTCTTCCAGATAGCAGATGGGATTTTAACCTACTGGGTCAACATTGAGGTGAAACATCATCTGCAGAAAGGCTTTATATTTCGTGACGCACCTTTCCAGTAAGAAATAAACATTTTCCACTTCTCCTGCCTTGAGAATGTAAGAACACTCATTTAAATTTCCTTGTATTTTTTTGTAGTCGTACTGTGCAATGTAGCTTTGCACTGGCCCAAATTACTCAGCTGGGCATCAAGGTTCAGGGAGAAAAATCAGAGTACCCATCAACACTGAGGAGTGAGGGGATACTGAGGACTGAAATGAGGTTTGCCAAAGGTCATGTTGGTCAAGTTTTTGCTTGAATTTACTTGTATTGTCCATGAAATGTATTCAAGTCATAAATGTATGTATGTTTTTATTCACCTAAATAAACAAAAAGTACCATCAAAATGTGTCTATATGGCTTGGCAATGATAAAATTGCCTTTTTAAATTGAGCCCTCATATTATTTATTTTTATTCTAATCTTTTATCTACAGACTCCAATTACAAGTCTTTCTATTCTTCCCGAGGCTCTCAAACAGTCACTGAGCTTGGCCAGCCTGTGTTTGTGGAGGTGTTTGCTCTCAAACATGAGGACAAGGATTTGGTGCTGCTACTGGAGGACTGCTGGGCGACACCGACTGAAAACCCTCATGACCCACAGAGATGGAACCTGCTTGTCAAAGGGTGAATTCACATAAAATTAACAGACATACTGTATTTGACCATCACTATATCCAAAAGGTCATTCAACATCTGTGCCTGTGCTTTGATCAACAAAAGCTCATGTTTGTTTCCATCACAGATGTCCTTTCAGAGGCGATAGCCACATAACTGTTGTGTTGCCAGTTGTCCCCGAAGGACTGAAATATCCCTCTCTTCATAAACGGTTTGTGGTCAAGCTGTTCTCATTTGTGAAGCCCCCAACATTTGAAAACCTGGTACGACAAAATAGTAAAAAAAATGAAATATGAATTTTACTGGTAGTCACTACTCTTTCTTTGATATATTTTTTTTAATCGGGTGCTCTCCTACAGGTATATTTCCACTGTGATGTAGAGATCTGCAAAGGACCCGATTGCTTACAGTCCTGTAGCAATGGTAAGTGAAGCTGCAGCCTATTGACCATTTGTGAAGTCTAATTAATGAATCTAAGGTTATTGATTTACACATGCTTGTATGTAAAACTGTGAGCGATTGTCCTAGATTTGCTGTGTCTTTCAGGAAGTCGTAAATTAAGGCAAATCACACCGGGGCCAGGACAGGAGATTCTTCAAAGTGTCGTTTCTGGTGGACCTCTTCTGTATCTACTGTAAATAATCAGAAAAAGGACTGCTATTTCAAGTCATGCTTGGAAACACAATTGTGAACGGTTCAGTCAAGATCTGTCTGTGATTTGTAATGAAAATAAATCCATACCTTACTTAAATGAAACTACGTTAGCAGATGGATGTTGGTGGTGGGAAAGGCTTGCATTATTTAATAATGTTTTAATAAGTGTCCTTTTTTCATCACTGTACTGCCACTTGCTTATTTCAATTGGTTTAGGGAGATTGTATGTACCCTGTAAGACATGCAATCAATTTTCAGATCACTTTGGGAACATTTCACACCCACAAATACTAAATGACTGGTCCTAAACTTTTCTTTTTTTACTCATTATTCAGATTGAATTTGTTATATAGAAACAGAGAGTTATGGACTTGTGTACAAATCGACTTAATAACTTATCTTCTGTGTAGTTACTGGGGTTTGGCACATTTCTGTGTAAATAAAGCTTAATTTGAAAAAATCCGGCCAGACTTTTATTGTGGTGGGGTTGTTCCGGTCATGTGACCACAACTCGACCAATAGAATCGCAGAATGGGTTAGTTTGCGGAAGTCATTCAGCGAGCGTGTCTTCTTGGAAATATTTTGTGAAGTTTCATATAGAAATTGGGTACAAACGCCAAATACACCGTGTTCTGCATGATTAACGTCACTATATCTTCCGTCTGTTCAGCTCCTGACATCTGCTGGTTAAACTATCGTTCACCTGTAGTCAGTTATGTCCAAATCAACCAGATTGGACTCAAAAGATAATGAGTCCAAACATCTGCCCATCTATAAGCACAGAGCCGAGCTGGTCCAGGCCGTCAGAGACAGCACTTTCCTGGCTGTCACCGGTGAGACTGGCAGCGGGAAAACCACACAACTTCCAAAGTACCTTCATCAAGCAGGTGGGCTGTGTTTTTACTGTATTGTTACTTATTATATGCAGTCTATGGTTGTTGTATTACACCTAAACTCAAGCTGCATTGCTAGATCAGTACTGCATTATGCTTAAACGTTAAAATACAACATTTAATCCCAATTTAATGAGATTTTGTTGGTTTAACAAACACAGCTGTCTTTGCCTATGTGCATTGTGTCCAGTTAGGATACACATGTCCACCACTGGACTCTTATTATGAACCACTTCCTATAGTTTAATTATAGTTTTATAATAGTTTTATAATAGCTTTATTATAGTTTTATTATAGTTTTATTATAGTTTTATAATAGTTTTATAATAAGTTTTATAATAGTTTTATTATAGTTTTATAATAGTTTTATTATAGTTTTATAATAGTTTTTCTGTCTGTTCATATAATATTTCAGTTATTGTGGATTTTTTTTACTGTTTTCTTATTGCTTATTTATAATACTTTATATTTTTATTTCATTTTATTTTATCTTGTTTTTCTTTTACTATGTCTCTTGTTTTGCACTATACTCTATGCTGCTGTAATCCTGTAAAATGCCCTGCTGCGGGACTAATAAAGGATTATCTTATCTTATCCTCTTTTTTTTCTTGTGTAGGTTTTTGTAAAGATGGCAAAATTGGCATCACGCAGCCCCGCCGGGTGGCTGCCATCACCGTGGCCCAGAGGGTTGCCCAGGAGATGCAGTGCACTCTGGGTAGGGAGGTTGGCTACCAAGTGCGCTTTGATGACTGCACATCACAGGTGAGAGGCAAAGACGACTCATCCCATGTAAAAAATCCAATGTTTTTATTGTGAGTATCTGTTAACGTGACGTTGTTTCTGTGTCTGGGCCAGAGCACGGTGGTGAAGTACATGACGGACGGCTGTTTGCTCAGAGAGATCCTAGCAGATCCTGTGCTCTCTCAGTACAGTGTTGTAATCTTGGATGAAGTCCACGAACGCAGCCTCAACACAGTGAGTCAATACAATGATGACCCAATATCATTAACATCTATCATTTCTGCACTTTTTCCTACATGCATACACCTTTTTTTAGCATGCAAAATGTACTTCTTTCTGTCAACCTTTCAATGCACATATTGGTTTACGTGGTTGTTTTTTTTTGCAGGATATTCTCCTGGGCCTATTGAAGAAAATGTTCACCAACTCCGCCAAGGCCGTTAAGGGCAGATCTTTCCCGTTGAAGGTGGTGGTGATGTCCGCCACCTTGGAAAGTGAAAAACTTTCAGCCTTTCTCGGCAACTGCGCCGTCTTTGCTATTCCTGGGAGGACTTTTCCTGTCACCAGCACATTTGGTTTTGCTGTAGGACCCAAAGACATAGAGAGCACTGGTTACATAAAAGAGGTACTGAGTTTCAGCTTTGAGTCAGGGGTTTTTCTTTAGTAAGATTCTTGCATGGGAAAAAACATTTACTTTATCTTGGTTTCACAACTTTACAATCATTGCTCCAGTTAGATATGTGTTTACAGCTCAATGCATTCTGTTGGTGTTCAGTTCATTTGACATGTTTCGCTTCACAGGTGGTCAAAGTGGCCCTTGATGTGCACACCAGTGAAATGGCTGGGGATATTCTTGTGTTTTTGACGGGTAAGTCATCAAGCTCACAGTATGTGTTAACCCTCACACAATCTGTCACATTAATCCTCCATGTTTTACAGGTCAGTCAGAGATTGAGCGGGCGTGTGACTTGTTGTATGAAAAAGCTGAGAATATAGACTACCGCTATGATGTGGAGGACCAAACAGTGGAGGGCCTTCTTATTTTGCCCCTTTATGGATCCATGCCCACTGGTAAATGCACACAATAGTTGTCACACCTTATTCATCGATAAGTAGATTTAAATTGTAGTTTTCCTCCAGATGAAGTCAATATCTTTCTAATGTGATGATACTGCAAAACAAAACCTCTGAAAAAAATCTTGTTGGTCTTGTCGTAGATCAACAGAGGCAGATCTTTCAGCCTCCCCCTGCAGGGATAAGGAAGTGTGTCGTGGCCACTAACATTGCAGCAACATCTCTCACCATCAACGGCATAAAGTGAGTGAGGCCTGTGGCTATTGGTTGACTGACAGGCTGCATTTATCAGATTTACAGCAATTACTCAAATATTTAACATAAAGCATATCATCCAATTCTTTCCCCCATACAGGTACATCATAGACAGCGGGTTTGTGAAGCAACTCAACCACAACTCAAGGGTGGGCATGGACATCTTGGAGGTGGTGCCTATCTCAAAGTGAGTTTTTGAAGAAATGACATGCCGTATCAAACCTGCAGCTATGTTTTGCTAACACCCATGACATTTAAGAAAGCTTGCCGACAGAGATTAAGACTGGATTTCTTGGTGGGGTGGGGTTTTTTCCTTGATTAGGAGCGAGGCTGAGCAGAGAGCAGGCCGAGCTGGAAGAACCTCAGCCGGGAAGTGCTTTCGGATCTACACCAAGGAGTTCTGGGAGAAGAACATGCCTGAATATACAGTTCCGGAAATCCAGAGGACAAGTCTGACTGCAGTGGTACTCACACTCAAGTGTCTGGGTGTTCATGATGTCATTAGGTACACTGATACCCATTCAGAGTCTGGTTGCCTTCCTTTAGCTCATCTTTTTTTTTTTTTTTTTTTTGCTGCCTTTACCGTCTTTAATAAAGAGTTTGTTTCTTTAAAGGTTCCCTTACTTGGACTGTCCAGAGGAAAGGTTTATTCTTGAGGCTTTAAAACAGCTCTACCAATTTGATGCCATCGACAGGTGAGAAATGATACTTGTTGACTTCAAAGCACAGCAGTATTGGCTTTATGTACTTCTCTGTGTCATTTCCTCTTATGTATTTCTCTAACCTGTTTGTTGTGTTGGCTGTAGGAGAGGAAGAGTGACCAAACTGGGGGAGTTGATGGTGGAGTTCCCCCTGCACCCAGGCCTTACCAGGGCCTTGCTCAAAGCCGCCTCGCTCGGCTGTGAGGACCTGCTGCTCCCTGTAGCCGCCATGCTGTCTGTAGAGAACATTTTCATCAGGCCGGGTCAGCAAATGAGCTTCATGTGTTCAATCACCAAAACTACGAGGGAGAAAAAACATTCAGCTTACAAAAAAGAATAGAAAACCCTTTGTTTGTCCATAATATTTAGTTTATATTTAAGGAAATGTCTAGTAGCAGAGATACTAAAATGTAACTTAAATATAGAGAGACAATGCAGTTCTTTATTATTTACGGACATGTTGGTTTGATTGTTAAATGTGTCAGGAAATGACACATGCAGAGAAGTGTAGTGTGACGACTGATCTCTTCCTGCCTGCAGGCCACCCTGAGAAGCAGAAAGAGGCGGACGAAAAGCACAGGGCGCTGGCTTCCAAGACCGGCAGCAAGAACGACTTTGCCACTCTCCTCAGTGTGTTTCAGTCCTGTAAGTCCAGGTAAAGAACTGGACCGACTATTGCTGCTATATGCATCCATATTATTTATATTGGTTTGTGCAAAGAAATGTCCGTGTTAGTTAATCACCTGCCATATATTCAGGACTTTATACTGTATGTTGATTTATTATCGCAACTATGATGAGTGTGAGCCTTTCTCTTTCATCCGGCAGTGACAGACCGTCATCGTGGTGTAAAGACAATTGGATCCACTGGAGGGCGCTGAAGTCAGCCTTCAGTGTGGAGACTCAGTTGCGAGAGATCCTCCTCCGCCTCCAGCAGGTACAGTAGTTTGCTAAACTAAATTTCACATCACTGACTAAACATGGCTGTAAACATGACAACTGTACAAATGCACAATTCTGCCTATTTATTATGAGCCGTGATTGGATCATGCTTGCTCCCTACATTAATGTTGTACTTGAATAATTGTAAAGGACCTCTTTGTAGATCACTGTGGTCAGGTGATCAACTCTGTCATTTATTAATTCATGATTTTGTTTGCTGACACACTGCTGTGATCATTAACTTGAATGAGACCCTCTTTCCTTTCAGAAGAGAGATTTCCCTGTAGACACCTTTGAGGGCAATAAGAGCGAACTCTTCAGAAGATGCCTGTGCTCAGGATACTTCACCAATGTTGCCAGAAGGTATCACCAAATTCAATTAAAATGATGAAGTATTTAACTCTCTTTTGGGATTCCTTTTATTCTCTCTCTTAGTCATGCAAGCTTTTGCTTGTTGTGAATGATTGTTGAGTTGTTTTTTTTAACCACCAATAGATCAGTTGGAAAGGTGTTTTGCACAATGGATGGCCATGGATCCATGGTTCACATTCACCCATCCTCATCGGTAAATGCATTCTCAAAACAACTTTAATAATAAAGCACAGTTTTCATAGATGTTACGTTTGGAGCCAAAACGTTCATTGCTTTTTCTTCTTCCTTTAATCACAATCCCTTGTTGCTCCAAGTTGTTTGACCAGGAGGCTGAGCTGAACTGGATCATCTTCCATGATGTGCTGGTGACCTCTCGGGTGTACATCAGGACCGCGTGTCCCATTCGATACGAGTGGGTGAAGGACTTATTGCCTAAACTACATGAGGTGGACGTCTATGAGCTGAGCAGTGTGGCACGAGAAGAAGTGACGGATGAGGAGATGATAAAATGGGAGACCAAGGAAGCAGCCAAAAGACAACCAGGTTTTTAGGGTTATTTGATACATATTTTTGAAATTGTTATGTTATACAGCTTAAAGGCTAATGTTAATGGTCATCGCTGTGACCCTGTATGAATTGATCAAACATAAGAGACCTCCCATAGGACAGGGTGGATTAAAAGGCCACTTGGGCATGAAGATCTTAATTTCTAGACAGAGGTAATGAAGAATTAAGTAATTTTATGACAAACTAATAGATTCCTTTCTTCTCTTTTTCAGAGGTTTCTAATGAGGATGTCGTGAAGAAGCTTGAGAAGCGTAACAACGAGACCACTGTCGGCGACGCTCGTGCTCGCTACCTGCAACGAAAGCAACAAAGACAACAAAATAAAGCTCTTTAACAGAAAGCGCTCGATTTAGAGGACACGGTCCACGCAATGTATCACAAAGGAGCGTTTGGAAGAGATTTTTTCTGAATAATAAATATTTGTTACATTTTATAATGAAAATAATATAATTGCCTTGTTTGGTTTTTTTTTTTATCTCTCCACTTTACACACAATGGTGCAGTAGTATATGTTGGTGCAGTAGTGTTTGGTTGCACTTACTGTATTGGTATTAGTTTGTTTCTGCACTGTACTTTTGCTCTGGTTTATGCTCTTAGATGCTTGTTTAAGAAAGGAGATGCACTTATGACTTTTTTCTCTTCAATACCTATGTTGAATACACTTATTTTAAGTCGCTTTGGATAAAAGCGTCTGCTAAATGACTGTAATGTCATGTAATGTAGTGGAGTAGAACTATAAAGTAGCATTAAATGGTACTCAAGTAAGGTGCTCTATCCAAAAGTTGTACTTTTACATTATTTGGGTACACTTATTGTAAGTCGCTTTGGATAAAAGCGTCTGCTAAATGACTAATGTAATGTAGTAGTTGGCTTCATGGGTATTTTTTTTACAAGGTTTAAATTCAAAGAAAAGGTGCTTTTATTTCTTAACACTGAGTAGATTAAGATAGAACTTTAAGTCACTGACTATATCATTGTGCCTTTCGCCCTTTTGGGACTAGTTTGATTTTCACAAAATCAATAACTTTTGCTCTGGTTTATGCTCTTAGATGCTTGTTTAAGAAAGGAGATGCACTTTTGACTTCTGGTGACTAGTAGTTCTCTTGAATACCTATGTTGAATACACTTATTTAAGTCGCTTTGGATAAAAGCGTCTGCTAAATGACTGTAATGTAATGTAATGTAGTAGTTGGCTTTTTACAAGGTTTAAATTAAAAGAAAAAGTGCTTTTATTTCTATAACACTGAGTAGATTAAGATAGAACTTTAAGTCACTGACTATATCATTGTGCCTTTCGCCCTTTTGGGAATAGTTTGATTTTCACAAAATTGATAAAAGCTAATCAATAAATTAACCAATCAATAACTTTTGCTCTGGTTTATGCTCTTAGATGCTTGTTTAAGAAAGGAGATGCACTTTTAACTTCTGGTGACTAGTAGTTCTCTTGAATACCTATGTTGAATACACTTATTGTAAGTCGCTTTGGATAAAAGCGTCTGCTAAATGACTGTAATGTAGTAGTTGCCTTCATGGGTATTTTTCTTACAAGGTTTAAATTCAAATAAATAACTTTTGCTCTGGTTTATGCTCCTCTTAGATGCTTGTTTAAGAAAGGAGATGCACTTTTAATACTTTTTTAATACTGTTGAATACACTTATAGTTGGCTTTTTACAAGGTTTAAATTAAAATAAAAAGTGCTTTTATTTCTTAACACTGAGTAGATTAAGATAGAACTTTAAGTCACTGACTATATCATTCTTGTTTAAGAAAGGAGATGCACTTATGACTTCTGGTGACTAGTAGTTCTCTTGAATACCTATGTTGAATACACTTATTGTAAGTCGCTTTGGATAAAAGCGTCTGCTAAATGACTGTAATGTAATGTAGTAGTTGGCTTTTTACAAGGTTTAAATTAAAAGAAAAAGTGCTTTTATTTCTATAACACTGAGTAGATTAAGATAGAACTTTAAGTCACTGACTATATCATTGTGCCTTTCGCCCTTTTGGGACTAGTTTGATTTTCACAAAATTGATAAAAGCTAATTAACCAATCAATAACTTTTGCTCTGGTTTATGCTCTTAGATGCTTGTTTAAGAAAGGAGATGCACTTTTAACTTCTGGTGACTAGTAGTTCTCTTGAATACCTATGTTGAATACACTTATTGTAAGTCGCTTTGGATAAGAGCATCTGCTAAATGACTGTAATGTAATGTAGTAGTTGGCTTCATGTGTATTTTTTTACAAGGTTTAAATTCAAATAAATAACTTTTGCTCTGGTTTATGCTCTTAGATGCTTGTTTAAGAAAGGAGATGCACTTTTAATACTTTTTTAATACTATTGAATACACTTATTGTCAGTCGCTTTGGATAAGAGCATCTGCTAAATGACTGTAATATAATGTAGTAGTTGGCTTTTTACAAGGTTTAAATTAAAAGAAAAAGTGCTTTTATTTCTACAACACTGATTAAATAAATACACAACTTCACACATGACTTCTTTTTATTATTTTTTAAAGTGTTTTGCACTGTGCAGTTGGTGTGGTGAGAGGTTAAGGTCCCATCACAGCCCAGCCCTGGCTGTCCTTCCACACACACCGACCGTTCAGGTGCAGTGGACCCCTCTCTGGCCTCTGACGTCACTTCCGCTCTGTGTGCTCGTCTGTGGCCGGGCACGGGAGGGCTTCCACGCGAAACGCAGCCGACTGAACGCGCTCAAAACCCCACGAAGAGGCGGGTTTACTCTCTATTTACCATTAAATACACCACAGGGGGCTTTATTTGTGTTGTTTAGATACACATATACCCTCCCCCCCCTCCTCTCCTCCTCCTCTTCCTCCCCCATCATCATCATCATCATCATCCCGGTGGACTTTATTCCCACTCGCTCGCTCCCGCACGCTTCTGCAGCAACAGACCCGAGCGCGCCGCCGCTGTTGTTGTGTGTGTGTGTGTGTGTGTGTGTGTGTGTGTGTGTGTGTGGTCATTGACAGGGGCTCTCAATACACACGGGCGTCGCCGGGAGAACCGACCGACCCTTTAAGGTAAGAAAACCCCCCCGAGAGGGAGAGAGGAGATGGGGGGTGAGGGTGTTAGCTGACATGCTAACTAGCTGTTAGCTCCGGAGCTAGCTGCCTTGTTTGGTCGCAACGCGCGGTCACGGCCAGCGTTCTATCGCTCCCGCTTCTGGTCTTAACTGCCAGGCGGCGGCGGTTGGGAGGTTGTTTTCAGCAGCTTGTTTACGGCAGAGAGGCTAACGGCCGCTTTTTTGAAAAAAAGGGTAAAAAAAAAAAAAAAAAAAAATAGGGGGTTTACGTCAACGTCAACGGTTGTTGACTTTGACTCAACTGTTAAGCCCCCCGGTAACGTTACCAACGTTACACACAGAGGGTGTGTGTGTGTGTGTGTGTGTGTGTGTGTGTGTGTGTGTGTGTGTGTGTGTGTGTGTGTGTGTGTGTGTTAATGTGGCATCTCCAGAGGTACACTGTGACCACAACATTTAACTGTAAACTGGTTTAATATGCAAATATATATGTATGTATTTATGTATATTATGTGTGTGTGTATTTATATATATATGTATGTGTGTATGTATTTATGTATGTATCTATTTATATATATATGTATGTAGATATATATGTATAAATACACACATGTATATATATATATATGTATATACATTTATGACTTCTGGTGACTAGTAGTTCTCTTGAATACACTTATTGTAAGTCGCTTTGGATAAAAGCGTCTGCTAAATGACTGTAATGTAATGTATATATATACGTATGTATACGTATATATACCAGTCAAAAGTTTGGACACACCTTCTCATTCAATGGTTTTTCTTTATTTTTATTTTTATTTTTTTCTACATTGTAGATTAATATTGAAGACATCCAAACTATGAAGGAACACATATGGAATTATGTGGTAAACAAACAAATGCTCAACAAACCAGAATGTTTTATATTTTAGATTCTTCAAAGTAGTTGAATGAGAAGGTGTGTCCAAACTTTCGACTGTACTGTAGTTACTCTCCTGCCATGTACAGCCGTGGGTGCACCTCTGATGGCCACAACACAGTCTGGAGTCATGGGAATCCTTATCTGTCTTTATCTTTGTAAACAAAGCAGTTTAAACAGTCTTTCTCGTCTGGTGACTGTAATATTCAACTCCCCCATCATTTTCACTGAAATACTGTGCAATTCTGGTAAAAGAAAATCTATCTTAATCTGTTGATTCAGTGTTTGACCCTGTGGATCACCAGGGCCTCTCTACAAACACTCAGCTCTGAGGGGCTATTACATTTAACAATAAAGAGCTTTGCAGCCAATTGTTGAATCAGTGGAATATATGATTTGGCATTTCTACATGGCATCACTTGAGTAACAACATCAATACCATATTTAAATATATTATGACACTTGTTGTAGGTCAGGAAGGGTTGCATGAGATGGTGGAGGTACCTAGAGTTTTTCAAATCTAACTTGTAGTCATGATAGTCATTCTGCTAGTTCCGTTTTCGATGACACTGTCGGATGATCAGATATGAGCTGGTGAGCAATCGTGCAGATTTCAGCAGTTTTCTTTGTTGTCGAGTTGTTTTTCAAGTCAACAGAGTGCCCGAGAAGGAGAGATAATTATTCAAGCGCAGTGTGGTGACAACACATTTAGATTGGCATCAAGAGCAATACACAAAAAGTTTCCTTTGTCTTGAGAAATGGTTTTTGACTGTATGTGTTCACCTCCAGCTACCTGGCTGTAGTTTTACTTCCCTTTTAGGGCACATTTCATTTTTTTTTGATCTAAAAATAATATTTTGAGGAAATGAACAACAAAGTTGTTTTATTTTTACTGTTGCACGTCAGCAAAGGTTTTAAATAATTTATAATGACCTAGAGTGCCCTCATATTAAGTATCCAATGGACATTCTGTTACTCAAACCAGGTGATTTATAGCCCCTCTCATATTAATGAGCAATGGTGGTCTTTGTGAGCTGTAGATGTTAAACCCACACTAGGCTACAATTAGCATCGTTATTGTGTATTCTGCATTAACAGTATTTATTTTTGTTCTTGTCTTTCAGGTATTGATACAGTTTCTTTGTCGTCTGAGCCACTGTCAGGCACTTGACCAATAGGAAGAGTTTGCACAATTTTCACCAGCTTGTCTGCAGCCCCCTCCCGGCCCAGACAGTCTTCTGCACCAGCATGAATGAAGTCAGTGTTGTGAGAGAGGGATGGCTCCACAAGAGAGGTAAGTGGGCCTCATGTGTTCACCGTCAATCATCGGAGTCTACGTTAATATGATAGTCCATGTAAAAATCTACATTTTGAGTTTAAAATAATCCAGCTGTATGCTTGTAAGGTGTCTGTCAAGTTAGTTTACGCATTAATGCAGAACAGCTGTGCTCAGCTTAGTTCAGTCCCTTACAATGGATTTTGATTGTTATAGTTGTGTCACACAGCATCCACATTAAAGCCAAACTCACAAGCAAGACCTCAAACATTAAAACTCAGTTGGATCAAAATTCTTCACCTGTCTGTTTTCCAGGTGAATACATTAAAACATGGCGTCCTCGCTACTTCATCTTGAAGAGCGATGGCTCCTTCATCGGCTACAAAGAGAAGCCTGAGGTGTCCAGTGACCACAGCCTCCCACCACTCAACAACTTCTCTGTTGCAGGTCAGTTTTCCCCATCTGGATGGCATTAGTTTGTGCAAAGTTGTTTTTTTTTATGTTTTGTTGTTTGTGCCTTCAGTTTTTCAGTGTTGGCTAATGTATCTCTGCCTTATAGAATGCCAGCTCATGAAGACGGAGCGCCCAAGGCCCAACACATTTGTTATTCGTTGCCTGCAGTGGACCTCTGTTATTGAGCGCACCTTCCATGTAGACAGCAACGAGGAGAGGTAAAACACATTAGTTCCAAAGGTTTTATTATATTGCAAATTATCGGCCTGTTGGGTAGAAAAAGACCTTGTGAAAATGTAAGTGCTGCCTGTAGTGGGCTTGAGGCCAGTACATTTGACAAACAGACATCACCAAACAAAGTCTGTCTACACTGAAACACCAGAACAATATGAACATAGCTAAATCTCTTTTCCTCCTCAAACTACACAACAAATCTGTTCAGGAGAGACAGACTTGTTACTCTGCTGAGTCCCAGCCTGCTCAGGCTTAGTTCTGTTGCCTCCTGCTCCCCATTATCAATTACATAAGGTGTTTCAGAGTAGCCAAACTTCCTGTTAAGTTGATCTCACTGATATTTTCTTTTCTTTCGTCAGTCAACTGAATACATTTCAGGAAGTCCACGATTTGTTCGATCAAAGCTTATAAAATCTATTTATTTAACCAGGCAAACCATTCTCTTTGCTGCACCTTTGCACTGAAATGTCAGTCAAATCATGTGTCACGTAATTCTGGTTTGATCACAGCATAATCATAAATACGGGGTAAAAGTAACATTTAAAGGTTGAACTCAGATATGTCAACTTTGGAAAGGAATTGTGGGCAAAACACTGGTTTGCTGTGACTAGAAGGCAAAAATAGAGGAAAATAAAATAAATGCATTTTCAGATTTAGCCAGATAAGTGTGCACATAGTTGAGCTAGAGTCCTAGCCTTCTGTCTCTATTATGGATTAGACAGGATATGACTAAAGTATTGATGGTGACTTGAGGTAATCTCAACATATAGGACAAAAAGACATCAGGAGCAACATAGAGGGCCTTTTATGGGCCGTTGTTCACTAAGGGCAGCAAAATTCATTTTTGTTTGCAAGAGAAGGAAAGACCATTATGCTTGAAATAGAATTTATTGTGAGATTGAACCTGATTATAATCCCCTAACCCAAGCAATCGCCATCCAGTTTTGTTTACATCAGCTCTGCCAAGCACCAAATCCCAGCAGCCCCCCAGATTATCCTACCTTCTAAATTGTGTTTGCTAAACTACTGCTTTCCTTTAACATATACTTTTGGAAAAACAACATATAAACCATCTGTCTGAATACAAAGAGTTTACAAAAATATGTCATTGCTAACTACGATATGTACCCTAAAGCAAAACCTCTGCCAATTCAAATGTACTTACAATAGATTGAGAGAAATGTAGACATGTCTTTGACTAGATTTGATAACGGTAATGTGTGTTTTCTTCTGGGTCAGGGAGGAATGGATGCGATCGATCCAGGCAGTGGCGAACAGCCTGAAGAGTCAGCATCAGGATGAGGAGCCCATGGAGATTAAATTTGGCTCACCGAGTGACAGCAGCGGCACAGAGGCGATGGAGATTGCTGTGTCCAAATCCCACTCGAAAGTGGTCAGTATTTGCACAAGCAGTGCCTGGCAGCTGAGTGTTTGCTGTGTTTGTCCGGCTAAGCTCATCTTTATTGAGCAAGTTGTTTAAACTTTAAGCCTCTTTCTCAAAGCTTTTTTGGTGAGGCAACCTTAAAATGAGTCGAGGGCAACGTGTGTGTCTGTGTGTGTGTGTGTGTGTGTGTCTGTGTGTGTGTGTGTGTGTTTTCTCTCTAGTCTTCTACTGATTCTCTTTACTGGGTTTTCAATTGGTCTGTTTTTACGGACTTTGTTTGTCTTTTGTCTGCTGGATTTGTCGTACAGAGTAAAAAGCAGGTAGAGATGCAGTATGTATAACAGTTAAACGTTCTGCATATCCACATACTTTTATGTTGACTGATGATTGTTTAATGTTTTGTGGTTCTTTAAAGTAGTTTGATTATTTTGTGGAAAAAAAAATACACTTCTTTTATGGACCTACCCCTATTTGAATGATTTCCTGCTTTATATTGTATGTTAAATTATTCAAATTGTGATCACCAGTCACCGTAGGCATTCAAATGTCTTTTTTTAAGATTATTTGAGCATTTTAAGTCCTTTTTATTTGATTGTTATAGTTAAAAGAGACAGGAAAAGTGTGGACAAAGAGTAGGGGGATAATGCGGGTGGGAATTGAACCAGGGACCCACTGCTCAGGGCATTAGGCCCCCATGCGGTGGGCACTCCAACCTCTCTGCTATTTGCTCACTGTTAAGTGTTCATTCAAAGGCGTACTTCTCTAATTTGAGTAGAAATATTTATCACTATTTCAGCATGATCTGTTGTACATGCATGAGAGAAATTTGTGTGCGTGTGTAAGAATACATCATATTTAGTGCACCAACCTCAGCAGAAGGGATAGTACAATGGGGAGCCACTGACTCATCAAAATACTCACAACAATCCAGTCCATTTCAAAGACAGGCCATCATATATTTTTATATTATATAGAATACATTTAGAACTCACAGATGTAACATTAATGCATCATTTTCATCCTTTTTTTCTTTAGACCATGAGTGATTTTGACTACCTGAAGCTGCTGGGAAAAGGGACATTTGGTAAAGTGATCCTGGTGAAGGAGAAGGCCACAGGGATGTACTACGCCATGAAAATCCTCCGCAAAGAAGTCATCATTGCTAAAGTTAGTGTTAATCCCATTACAGTAAAATCTTGACTTTAATTTGTTTTGGAACAGTATTATTCTCAATTTATTATGTGGTCTTGCTCTCATTGCATCAACCAAATGTGTGTGTGTGTGTGTGTGTGTGTGTATTCCTCTAGGATGAAGTGGCACACACGGTTACAGAAAGCAGAGTTCTGCAAAATACGCGACATCCCTTTCTAACGGTGAGTTATTGTTGGCTCGGTTTGTGCTTTCCAAAATGAAGGGACCAAGAGTACAGACGCTAATATTTTTGTTTTTCTCCTCTACAGACACTAAAATATGCATTTCAAACGCATGACCGGCTATGCTTTGTGATGGAGTATGCAAATGGAGGAGAAGTAAGTTTTCCTCTTTCTCATCTTGCCTACAATTGTGTGGATGTACCCGGGTGACCTCTTGGAAGATGGCTAACTGTAGTAGCAGAGGTGTAAAAAAGAAACCAAAAACCTTGTGATGCATCGGTTTAAGGATGCTTTCACACCTAACCTGTTTGGTCCGGTTAAAAAGGACCCTCGTGCATTTGACTGGTTAGTGTGATTCACTTGGGCAGCTGTGAAAGCTGTCAATCAAACCTATGAGGGGAAGAAACAGCTAGACCACACACCCATAATTTCAAAAGCTAAATTACTATTAAATCTTTCTGTTGATCGTGTACTGTTCAGGAAGTGATCTTTTAATTGATCTGCATAAACGTGTGTATATTTGTGTAAATCCATTGGTAGGAACGCAAGTCATATAGCAATCCCTCAAAAATACTTTCTGTTTTTTTGCAAGATTCTTTTATTTTCTCCTGTTTGTCATAACTTTTGTTCCATTTGCAGTCAAATACTAATAATGCTTATACTCAGTTATTTCCTCATGAGCTCTTTCTGGCCTCAAAGAGCATTAAATATGACCACAAAGAATTACTAACAAACTTAACAAATCATTTTTATTTCATAAAATCAGGTATCTCAAGGCCCATGAGGAATTGTTCCGTCCCTTATTCCTGTGTTTACTCTTCTTTTCCCTCCTTTTCAGCTCTTCTTTCACTTATCGCGGGACCGAGTGTTCTCAGAAGACAGAGCAAGATTCTATGGTGCAGAAATAGTGTCAGCACTGGAGTACCTGCACTCACGCAATGTAGTTTACAGGGATTTAAAGGTAAGGCATCTGCTTGCTTTAACAGTATAGTATTATTCTTTTGTAAATAAGCTGGAGGGATATATTCCTTTACATGCTTTAACCCTAGATTGTCATACAATCTAAAACTAACATGAGTCTTTTCCTGCACAGCTGGAGAACCTCATGTTAGACAAGGACGGCCACATAAAGATAACAGACTTCGGGCTGTGTAAAGAGGGGATCACAGACGGCGCCACCATGAAAACCTTCTGTGGAACGCCGGAGTACCTGGCACCGGAGGTAACGCAATGATGGCTTTGGACTCTGACGTCAATATGTTGTGTGACCAGGATTATGTAAATCAGTACTGATGCTAAAGGGCTTTGATAAATTGGTAGTTTCATGTCTGAACACTTTGTGGTATTGTATTGGTATCGTGATATGGGACTAGATATCGTCTAAGTGTTAATAATCAACAAGTAACTGGGATGGGAAAGAGCTCTCAAATTTTGTTCATAACCTAAATGTCCTACAGCAGAAATGTAAGTGTATAGTGAGGACATCATCTGATCTGAACTGCTGCAAAATGAGTTTGTTTACAGTAGGAATAAAAGCACAACAAAATCATACAGTTAAATTCAATCATTTAGTATCTGTAAATAGATTTTTTTTGGGGGGGGCTTTTGCCTTGATTTGACAGTCAGTGTAGGGTTGAACAGTGGACGTTGCTGTTATGTGGTATGCTCCTAAACCCTTATGCTACAGGGGCTTAATAGGGATTGGTCATGTAATATGATGAAAAAGGACAGTATGCAACAGTGCATTATCTTGAATTTACCAGAAGATTAAAAACTAATAAGATTTGATCACTGATGCTAAAGAGTTTCAAATGTCTTTTTGAAATTGGGTCAAACAAGGACTTCTTTGTAAAAAATCATAGATATTCCTGCACTGATATTCCTCTTGATTTATTCCTACCCTGTCAGGTGCTAGAAGACAACGACTACGGACGAGCGGTGGACTGGTGGGGGTTGGGCGTGGTCATGTACGAGATGATGTGCGGTCGGTTGCCCTTCTACAACCAGGACCACGAGCGTCTCTTTGAACTTATTCTCATGGAGGAGATCCGCTTCCCCAAGAACCTGGCTCCGGAAGCCAAGGCCCTGCTGGCCGGCCTGCTCAAAAAGGATCCCAAACAAAGGTTCGTGGTTTGTAGCTGTTTGTTTTTGAAGTTCCCTCGCCAGCAATAGCTTTGGCAAGACGTATTGTGTTTTTGGGTTGTTCGTCGTTCCTCACCATTCTTGTGAACGTGATATCTCAGGAGTGCCTTGAGGGAATTTCTTCTAATTTGGCACAAATGTCCACGACTCAAAGATTCAACTGATTACAGTCAAGAGGTTAAAGGTCAAGGTTACTGTGACCTCACAAAACATATTTTGGGCTCAAGAATAAATATACTAATTATGACAATTTAACACAAAGGTCTAAAAGGATAAAATTATGAAATGATGGCATTTTAAACAGACATGAAAGTAAAATGCAACCGCAAGGTCATAATTCTGCTAACACCGTATTCCTTGATAATCAGGCACTAATTTAGTAAATACATGAAGGATAATGGTGGTCAAAATAAGAACGCGATCATGTATTAATGGTGTCTCTTTTAATGTTTGTTAGTAAACTGATGGCAAGTGTCACTCATTCTAAATCAGTAGCTGAAAAGTTGAAAATAGAAATTATACCCAAAGATACTTTTACAGATATTAAACCAAAATTAAAACGTGTTTGATGAAATCTTAAAATTCCCACTTACATATTTCTTTAGGTCTGTTTTTGTAAAGACAAAAGACATAAAAGAGCATTTCACTGTATCAAGCAGCATTTAGAAAAGTTTATCTATTACAGTGCTAGTGTTTTGTTAGATTGTCATTGAAGCATGATGGATTTCTCTCGACTGTTCATAAATTACCTTAAACATATTTTGGGCATTTCTGTACTGACACATCTGAAATAAGCTAATGTCGGCAAAATATTCTTATTTCATTCACAGCAACATCCAAAATATAAAATAAAACAATCATGAAATTGTGGAACAATGTTTTAATATTAAACGCGCTTAATTTAAGATAAAAATAAACGTTTTCTCTTTATGTTCGGTTTCGCTGTGAAAACATGACTGTTCAGCTGAATAACTGCCTCCTGAAGATGCAGCAGTGCAGCTCAAGAAAAACATTTTCTCTTCCGGGGACTTTGCACCCCGTCCTTAGCACTTGATTAGTTTTCTGAATCTTCCCCTGCGCTCGAGGGCACCACATATTCAGCTATAAAATAAGTAACCCCATTATTACGCCTTTGTTCCTTTTTGATTAGTTTTGGTACAGAGTAATGGTCATAAACAAGGACATAATTGATTGTTGTTTTGGTCGAGCCCCGGTGTTTCCGGGAACGGTCGAAGAGCTGCTAATATTAGTACATTGAGCACTGCCTGACTTACCAACACATGCAGCTGTTAGCAGTAAGGAAATGAGGACTACATTTGTCTAGAAATTGGTTAATACAAGTCAAAAGGGAACAACACAAAATAATCGCTTGTTGTACATTTCTACTGACAGTGTTTGCACAATTATCTGTCTAAATAAAAAGGTTTCTGGTGAGTGGGTGGTGATGATGATAGTGTTTGTGTTTTTGTTTCCAGGCTTGGAGGCGGACCGGACGATGCCAAAGAAGTGATGAGCCACAAGTTCTTCACCTCCATCAACTGGCAGGATGTTCTTGAAAGGAAGGTGGGGTACCGGGAAAACTAATGACATTTAAAATAAGATTTTCAGAATGTAAAAATGACTAATATCGTTTTATTTTTCTCCTCAGCTTATTCCACCCTTCAAGCCCCAGGTAACATCAGAGACGGACACGCGTTACTTCGATGATGAGTTCACAGCACAAACCATAACAATAACCCCCCCTGACAAGTGTAAGTATATCGACAACTGCTGTTTTTGTGCTTTGAATTTGGATTTAGAAGAGTTTTTACACATTCATGTCTAAACTGGTTGTTCATGTATTTTTCTTTTCCCTCCCTCTCTTTACTCCAGATGACAGTTTAGACGCCGAGGATTCAGATCAGCGCACACACTTCCCTCAGTTCTCGTACTCCGCCAGCATACGGGAATGATCACTGAGACTCTTGAACACGCAGGCAGGCTAACACACGATCACAATCCCACATACACACTTGCACTGCTGGGGAACGACACAAACAAAAAAAAACTGGCACAAGACACATTTTCATTCTGTCTTTAACGCACGTGCACACACGGACGCACGCACGCACACATACACACACACACACACACATATCCTGGCTATTCAGACAAGACGGGGATCATTGAGTATGAGATGAACACACGGGCCGTGAGTGACCGACCTCAGGAGGTTTGTGTGGATTGTCCGGCAGCTTTTGTCTCTGTGCGTCCTCTCAGGGTTGGCTTCAGGCTTCCCTGCAGGACCTCTGCTGCACTACACTGGGGTACCACATCAAAGCCTTGACCCTTTGAAAACCAGGTTATGCCAGCAAGTACCACCTCTTTACCAGCTGTACCCATGTTACACACACACACACACACACACACACACACACACACACACACACACACACACACACACACACACACACACACCAACCCATGCATAGACTGCATATATATATACACACAAGCAAACGTACTTGATAGAATTTTAAAAAAGCATAATCAAAATTAGGAAAAATAGAAAAGATTTGGGGAAAAAGACAAGATTGTTACATCGATTGTTACGGTTTTAAATGTAAAGCCATATTTCTGCATTTTTTGTGATTTGTTTTTTTTTTTCTTTTTCTTTTAACAAGTGCTCTTTCTGGAACTTGCTGTTACAAATCAAATGTGGGACTGCTCCTACAGTAGGAGCAAATGGGGAGGCGGGGGGAGGGATGCCATTTCTGTGTTTGCACTGCACGTGTGTGTGTGTGTGTGTGTGTGTGTGTGTGTGTGTGTGTGTGTGTGTGTGTGTGTGTGTGTGTGTGTGTGTGTGTGTGTGTGTGTGTGTGTGTGTGTGTGTGTGTGTGTGTGTGTGTGTGTGTGTGTGTGTGTGTGTGTGTGTGTGTGTGTCAGAATCGAAGAGTGGACGTGTGAATGTGTGTGTGTGCGCGCATATGAGTGCAGGAGGATGTATGAACAACCGTTTTGATTCTCAACCATCCATTTGTGTCTGTTTTCATGCACGTTTTTAAACTCTGAACTATTGCTGGAATATCGACTAGAGGGCACTACACAACAAACTCAATGGCCTTTTTTTTTTTTTTTTTTTTTTTTTTTTTTTAAAGGGAACAAGCATGTAATTTATGATCGCCGTGACCAGTCGCCGCTAAATTGACTCAGTCAGGAATAGAAACTGGGATCTCATGCATGGCTAACCTTTGCTTTAAAAAATCTTCATTAATTAATTTAAAGTGATGCAGCAGTCTGGTTCATAGAGTCCAGACTGACCTACCGACCAACTGGCTGCTGGTTGGAGGTGTAATAGTACGTTTTCATTAAGGCCAGTCCCTATGTGTTAAAGAGAGGAAGTAAAGAACGTAAGAGGAGAATAGAGACGAAACGCTTCACCACAGACCAACGTAGACGCACACAGCCATTCGCTGTCCTCGATCCAGTAATTCTCACTCCCTAGCTGAAGAGTTAGGCACAAATCTTTTGTTCATTTTTCTATTTGTAATATCAGTGTAAGTTTTAAAGATTTCTTTTTTTTTTTTTTTTTTTTTATGTTCCCGTATTTAAAGAATGAGAGTTCAATCGTTGTTAAGTCTTTATAATGAGGCCAAAAATTGACTGACTTTGTGGACGTTTATCACTTCAAATGATTCCACATCTGATGTTTAGGACCTTTTTGTTTTGTGTTTTCTGTAATGCTGTGTTGAGAGGCACTTACAACTGCGTAGTTGTATGTCTGGAGCAACAGTCTGCAGGTTTACAATCCAATTAAATGCTGCATGAGCTAGTCGACCAACCTTCAACCTGCAGACAGGGGGAACAAATCAAAACATCAGCAGATGCATTGTTGAGTTGAAATGAAAATCTGCATTCTGTGAGTCATGACGGCACATGATACCACAGATAAGTACTCATATCTACGCAAGCATTTTCTGTTCCATATTGCTGGAAGAGATGTTGGTTGCTCTTTGAGCTTCACTAAAGGAACATCAAGATCTTTTTTTGTCTGTCATTGTTTTGTTTTTGTTTGTTGATTTTTATCCTTTTTTTTGTCCATCTATTTCTCAAATTTTGGAAGACACATTGTCTTGTTTAAGTATACATTATATAAAAAATTATATATTAAAAGTTTTTAAACTGCTTTCTTTTTGATTTCTTTCTCCATTTCAAGGGGTTTCCATTGGATGAATGGTTATGTAGCTTAGATGGTAACTCAGTAATAAGATTTTGAAGGGGCAGCTAATTTTTTGTTTGCATTATCACGTCCTTCAGGCTGAACTGAATACACTGCTCAGAATTTGCAGAGCATACATAAGGAAAGTATTATTAAGGGAAATCAACATAATTTGATCATTCTTTTTGAAACTAGAGAGAAAATAGTCCCTATATGCAGTTACAACTTGACTACATTATGCAGAACGGATTTTAAAGTTGTGCACCTTTTTAAAAAAACGAAACTATTTTCCAGACAATGCTTGAACAAAGTAGAACCCATCCTTTGATATATATATATATATATATATATATATATATATATATGTATATTATATGGCATGATCAAGAATAATGAAATTGATATTTTTCTACCATTCTCTGCAAAGCACTTAATTAAGGTTTTTTGCAAAATACCTCTATCAGCATTCCCTGGGATACCCCCTCATGTCACATATTAATTTGTTTTTGTTATGTTTGTGTGAGTGACAGACTGAGACAGTGAGAAGTTTGAGTGAAAAATGGTGATGAGGACACAGAAAAGCAGCAGGGTTTTTTGACTCATCGTTGGGCAGCAGGTGGCCCCCAGTTCCTGCAGAAGAAGAAGAAGAAGATGATGATGATGATGATGATGTGATCAAATGGCTTTGATTTACAGTTCACAACTCCAGCACCTCTTCTCACTGGCTCAGGCACAGCCATCATACTCTAGCCTAGCGTCCTGCTTTGGAAACAGCAGGATCGGACATCAGAACCACTGCACTGATGGACTCCACTGTGGATTTGCCTTCATTGCTACCATGGCCATAAGGGGGTGCTGCTGAACTTTTTTAATATTGGTTGTGAAGCCATACCCTGAACCTCGCTGCTGGCCACGCTTTAAGCAATGCTTCACAGCTGAACATGCAAGTTAATACCCCTGACCTCTCCTGTAGGCAAACACAGGCACAACAAGTGCCTCCTCACTATTGTGTAAATACCAAAAAAAAAAAAAAAAAAAAAAAAACTTAGCTTGATGGTGAATGCAGCATTCGTAGAGGGGGAGGACTGCAGCTTTGTAGTATTTGATTTGCAGCTTTACAATGGTTACCTTGCTTCTCTGTATATTTGAATGTGATCACGAATGTCACACCTGATGCAGATGCTACAAGATGTTTTTTTATTTATTTTTTGCTTGTTGCTGTTAGTTGAGGCTCAGAGGGCAATGAAAAAAAAAGCAATCTTTAAGGGGAGGTCATTGTCTCGGTGGACAGTCTCAGCCCCCCTTTGCAAGACTTTACAATGTAACGGGTGATACCTGCTACAAAATGGTAGCTTATAAAATTTGCAACTATAATGTGCCAGTAAACATTTTTACTGAATAAAACTGTGTGGATTTTTTTTATTACAGTGTAAACCTGGAGCAGCTCTGCAATATTCTGTAACGCTTAGTATAGCAGTGTTCAATGTGATACGACCAAGGAGAAGAGACGTCACGCGTCGTATCACTGGGGTACAATACTGACGCTCGAGCGTATCCAAAAGTCTGAGTGCAACCAAAGAGCACCATCCCTTTATTTCTAGCTCTTTCTGCAGTAACCCTCCATCATAGCAGCTCCAGTTACATTGTGCATGTGCAAAACCTCATAGCTCAAGGCCATGTCCCACCCTTCATTCAATATCCTGGTTTAGAGGTCATTGTATGGATGTTTTGTCAGGAAGTTACTGGGTTTTAACCAACATTGTGACCAACATTATATAAGCTTAACACGATGAGTATATATATATATATATATATATATTTCTTTTTTATATATATATATATATTTTTTTTATATATATATAAAAAATATATATATTTTTTTTTTTATATATATAAAAATATATTTATTTATATATATATATATATATTTTTTTATATATATATATTATATATATATATTTAAGCAGGTTATTACGTTATTTAGATTCAAAATCCTTTAATTGGGAAAGTTTTAGTCCAGAAACACACATTCAAATAAATATATTTGGTATTTCTCCACCAGAATCAATTTTCGGTCATTGTGGGAAGGCTTTGAAAGCAGAATTTAGGCAAATGTTTTGCAAGGTCAAATTTTAGAAAATGTCTATAGAAGCAGTTCAATTAATGTAGAAAAAGAAGTTTTGTATAAATCCTCTTGAGGACTTTGCACTCTTGACCTCAGTATTTCTCTGTTATTTAGGAGGTTTAAGTGGAATGCATAATGTATAAAACAGATGAACATTATCTTGTTTCCCTCAAACATGTAAAAGAAGGAGGACAACACTTGAACAATAGTGCAGGGGTAATGGATTAGACTGTACAAATCAGATAACATGCATGAATCACCAAGAGCCAACTACAGTCCCACCACAGAGGCCTCACAGAGGGCTGTGTTTCCTGAACATGAAGTGAACACAACACTGCTGTATTGTGGTGCATGTCTATTTAATGAACTTTATGTCATTTCAACAGAACATATTCTTTGAAAAAAAACAAAAAAAACGGAAGTCCCGATCCTTCCCCGTTTACCTGGACACCGGGTGTGTCCCCTCCCTCCCCAATCAGTGTGGCCCACCTGTCGCTCTTTATCAGCGGCTCTCCGTGCAGCATGGCCGCTCACTCTCTGCTCCAGGCCTCCGCCGACACCCCGTGGATAAGTAGCTGCAGCGGCCCGGCACGTGGAACTCTGTCTCCGGCTGTGATCATGGCCAGGACTGGTTTCTGCGACTCCAAGCCCCTGCTGGACTTACACAAGAAGGTGAGCATGTGTCCAGTGTGCTCAACAGACCTGCTCTAAATCAATGCATAGATACAAAAAAAAAACCATGATATTCATAATTACCCCCTTTTATTTTTAACCATTTCCCCTCTGTTCTATATGTATATATATATATATATATATATATATATATATATATATTCTGATTAATTAATGACAGATTGTTGATGGTATTTAATGAGCATCAGTTGGGCGATAACTGTAATTAAAACTTTCCCATCATACTTTTTTATTTTTTTAAACTTAAAATGCTTTGCCTATTGTTTCTCAAGCTCTACATACAGGCCTGCACTATGTTTGTGTTGTCAGGAAAGTAATTGCATTCACCTGGTTTGATCCCAGGTGTCTCAGACTCATTAATCAGATGCTTGGAGTAGAAGTGTAGGAGTGTTAATGAACTGAAGTGAATTATTATATTTCAGCACATTCATTTTCCGGCATTACTGTCCACCGATAACTAATATTCATACAGAGAATAAAGTGCGGCAAACTGCATTCATTGTCAAAGATATATGATGTTTTTACCCCCCCTAGTACAGGTAATAAAAATGGGTATGCCATGATCACATCTGTATTAATAAGACGTTGTGTTGTCCCTGCAGGCGGATGAGAGGCGAGCCCCGTTAAGAACTTGGTCCAATGCCTGTGGGCCTATAGATCGGTGGCAGCCTGTGGAAGTAGAAGAGTCCAGGATGGCCCCTGTCAAAATGGAGCCAGAACGCAGATGGGTACATCTTCTTTCCCGCTTGTCCATCTTCACCCAACACATTCTACAGTGTCTCTAGCTCTTGTTTTAACTGATTTTTCCCAGCATATCAGTCTAAAGTGATGACTTGAGTGGTTAGAGGAAGGTCAGGATGTGACTGACCTGCCCTTTGTTGCAATAGAAGCTACTATTTGTATTTGTATGTGGTTCAAAGCATCAGCTAAGCGTATTAAGTCATATTTTTTCTCTCATGATCATAACAGTCCCACTTCCAAGTGTGTGTAAGGCGTTGTCTTTTTGCAGGAAAGGAGGTTATCGGCACAAACAAGCGAAGGCATCATCATGGGCTTCCATGACGACAGTTTATCACACTCAGCTGGTATTGTAATCCATACCAACATTTTTTAATAATCATTTTCACCCAAGAGTCCCAACTAAAATGCGCTTAATATGAGCATGACTGCAGCTTCTACACGTTTGGATACAACTCTCAGAAGGACAATAGCTGTTAAATAATGGATTGTTTGCTTGTGTCAAATTATGTTAATATTTAGCAGTCATTTTGCTGGATGAAATTTTAAATTCAGTGATTTTTATTGTGTTTAAAAAAAAAAAAAAAAAAAAGATTAACTTGCATGTCTCCTTCCTTGGCCTCCTTTCCATCCTGTGTAGCAGATGGGTGTGTGGAGGAGCCTGCGCTCCTTTACCCTCATGGGCTGCAGGGTCTTCACAGCCTACAGGCACTGGTGCCCAGCTTGCTGCGCCATGAGGTGGAGACGGCACTGGAGAAACTGGACCTCATATGGGACCGAGCGTACGCTTGGGATATGTTCTTGGATATGATGGTGAGTGAGATCACATAATTGAGGGGCAGATTGGCACAAACACTAATCACACTGAATGGCTTTAAATATTTAGCGTGTGCCTCCTGTTTTCTGTTTTCACCCTGCAGAGAACTCAAACACTAAACTCTTTTCCCAACGCGGAGCTGCCGAGGCATTTTACTGATTCCACTCGTTCTGTGCTGGTAGACTGGCTCATTCAAGTGCATGTAAGTCTCGCTGAAGATGGAGGGTTTGATCTTCCTCAAAACAAAGCTGGTCTAAATGGTCAGTTAATTTACAGTCAGTGCTTGCTGCATATAGTGGCAAACCAGTAGCAAAAGGATGGCCTGTCAGGAAAAAGGGGAAAGATTCTTGCATTTGAGGACATAACATTTTTTATATTTCTTTTAGAAAGTTAGATGAGTTATACCACTCATATCTGTACAGTAAGTATTAAGCTAGATCGGGTTAAGTAATACACAAAGTTAGATGGCCTGTCAGGAAAAAGTAATACACAAAGTTAGATGGCCTGTCAGGAAAAAATAACTTAAATTAAGAGTTTTCTTGCATTTGAGGACATACATTTTTTTATATTTTATTTTAGAAAGTTGGATGAGTGATAGCGCTCAGATTTGTAAAGTTAGTATTAAGCTACAGCTGGTTATCTGTAAAGACAGGAAATTGCTAACCTGACTATGTCCAAATTTAACAAACCAACACATCAAAAGCTCGATTATTAACATTTTATCCAAAAAAAAAAAAATTTTAACCGTACGAGAAAGCTAAATTGTGGATTTATAGTCGTCAATCTTGATTGCCTGGTTTATTTCCTACCAGGAGATGATGCACTTTCAGGAGGAGACCCTCTATCTGGGCATACACCTCCTCAACCGCTCCCTGCGTGAGATCAAGGTCACCACGGTCAACCTGCAGCTCCTTGGCATGGTTTGCCTCTTCCTCGCTGCGAAGAAGGAAGAGTGTCTCCTGCCTGAGGTAAGCTGGCTCAGCCCTCCTCAACTATGAAGCTACGAAGTGTGTTAAAACCTGATTGATTTAGTGTTTGTGGTGCCTTTTAACATATCTAAATAATCCATGAATGGTTTGTATCTAGGTTTCATTTGATTGTTGTAGATTTAAAGCGCTTAAACTTCTGACTTGAGTAACGATCCAACATCTCTTCTCTAAGAAAATACACATTCTCCTCTGTTGTGCTTCTTCTTCCAGGTGTCTGGACTCTGCTACTTGATGGACCACACCTACACAAAGCATCAGCTGCTGCGAATGGAGCGTAAAGTCCTCTTAGGGCTCAAGTTCGATTTGTCCTACTGTCCCCCCCTGCACTTCCTCCTCCTCCTCGCCTCGATCGCTCGCTGCAGTGCCATGGTAGATCTGCATTATTTGTTCTTTGTCCAGTTACTCATTTTGTCAGTGAGGTTAGTTTCCAGCAGTGTCATCTGTGCCGGCAGGTGGTGTGGATGTCTCGCTATCTGCTGGAGCTGTCTCTCCTGGAGGGCCAGTGTGTGGTGTTTCTGCCCGTGCAGCTGGCAGGAGCGGCCCTCTGCGTGTCCCGCCAAGTTCTGCAGGAGCCCCTGACGCCAGAAGGGGAGGCTGCGTGGTGTCTGGCCTCCAGTGTCCATGTCGGCAGGTGTGTTATGACTTAAAAGATGCACTCTCATCCACAGTATCCTTTTTAAAAAAAAACTTTACCCCTGGTATCATCATCATCAGCAGCTCTGTTTTTGTCCTAACTTCACACATGCAAAAACTTTCCAGGTGTTTTTGTAGGAGTCAGCATTCATCCTACCTGTCATTTTAACATCTGTGTGCTTTGTGTTTCTCAGTGAGTCCGCCCTGCTGAGGATCATGCACATTCTGGCCAGTGCTGCAGCGAAGGCCCACACCCGAGAGACCTGCGCTACTTTTATTAAATTCTCCTCCCCAGAGACCATGAAGGTCAGCATGCACCCTGGTCTAAAGAACACCGTCGGTCTGCTGGGTGTATGCTCTTGACATTCCTGACTCCCAGAAACCAAATAATATGCCGAAGCTTCAAAGTAGATGCTTGACCAGTATCACTTGAGGACTTGACTCCTGTGTGGTCCAGTCCTCTGACCAAGACTGTTTATTCTTTGCTGTGGACCCTGAAGAGCTACCATGGAATTGGGTGAGGAAGAAGTAAGAAAGATGTTGATGCCAAACATTGTTTGACAAAGGATTGTATTGCACTTTGCATGTATGTGATTTAGCTAACGCAGTGGGACACCCGTTTTATGATCTTATCCTGCAGCCGATTTAGAAAATATTTGAATTGTATTGATGTGTCCTTGTCTTGTCATTTGTGAAGAGAATTTGGGCTGTCTATCAAGGTATTTTTCAAAGTTTTAATGTAAAAATAAAGTGTCTGCTGCAAAGTTTAAAAGTTTCAGCTGTTTTATTTTTTACACAAACTGCAATTTGTACGGTTCTACATGACAACAGAGCCCCCTTCTGGCTGCATGGCTGCATTGTTGGCCATTCCTGCTCACACGTGCAATCACACTGACACAGCTGACTGGCTCAATAGGAGTCGCTTTAGAGAATGTTGCCTGGTACAGCATATATCAAGATTATCCCTTTGTGCACTGTGCATAGTTTTGTTCATCACCTATTCAGTTGGATTATTTAAAACAATAATGTGTATGCAGGATCATTCCAGCATGCATCAATAGGTTTGTTGACACAGGCGATGTGTGCAAATCTGTGGTCACTGGTCAGTTGCTTTTTATTTTTATTTTTTTCTACATTGTAGATTAATATTGAAGACATCCAAACTATGAATGAACACATATGGAATTATGTGGTAAACAAACAAATGCTCAACAAACCAGAATATGTTTTATATTTTAGATTCTTCAAAGTAGTTGAATGAGAAGGTGTGTCCAAACTTTTGACTGGTACTGTATATATGTTTATATATATTCTACTTTACAACAACAGTGGTAAATAAAACATTTTACTTAAGCAAAAGAAGCGATATCACAGTTTAAAAATTGCAAGTAAAAGTTCCAGATTTAAAAATAATATCAGAAGTATTTGCTACAAATCTTAGTAAAAGTAGCCTCTCAAAAGTAATAAATAATTATAATGCAGAGTGGCTATTGTCCATTGGATCATTGCAAAAGAAGCTATATCACTTTTTCAAAATTGCAAGTAAAAGTTCCAGATTTAAAAATAATATCAGAAGTGTACAAATTTATAAAAGTACCAGTCAAAAGTTTGGACACACCTTCTCATTCAATGGTTTTCTTTATTTTTATTTTTTTCTACATTGTAGATTAATATTGAAGACATCCAAACTATGAAGGAACACATTATGGAATTATGTGGTAAACAAACAAATGCTCAACAAACCAGAATGTTTTATATTTTAGATTCTTCAAAGTAGTTGAATGAGAAGGTGTGTCCAAACTTTTGACTGGTACTGTATATATATATTTTTTTTTTTCCTGAAATCAATCTTTCTCAGTGCATTAAAATATTTAAATTTCTATCCCAAATGTGGCCTTTAATCAAATGAAAACACCAGGTTTTGCAGAGAGCCTCTTGTTTGTTGCACTCTTGGTTTTTGTTCCACTGTCTCGCTGCTACACGTGTGCTGCTCTCTGATTGGCTGTCGCAGTTATCCCACGGACCAATGGGCGTTGAGCTCATTGTTTTATTGTGTCTGATGGGAGGTCCGATCAGCTGCAGTCTGCGAGTTCAACTGAGGTAACGCTGACAATCCCCCCCCCACCCACATGTTTAACTCTGCCATTAATGTGCCACGTTTTATTTGCCTTGTGCCCACACACACAGGCTCGCATGACATCACCTTCTTTTGCTATTTATTTAGTTTTATCCCTCACTTTTCCTGCACATTCCGTGGTCTCTGCATTCTGCAGGCGTCAAGCTACCCAGAGTCCAGCCACCAGGATTTCAAAATAAAAGCCGGGGACGCTGCCTGTATTGCATAAACGTCAAGGTAAGTGCTGATTAATTATTATTATTATTATATTCCTTTATTGATCCCCATGGGGGAAATTCAAGTGTTGCAGCAGCTCAACTACACAGACAATAAATACACATACTATACAACTACACAGACAATAAATACACATACTATACAACTACACAGACACAGACAATAAATACACATACTATACAACTACACAGACAATAAATACACATACTATACAACTACACAGACACAGACAATAAATACACATACTATACAACTACACAGACAATAAATACACATACTATACAACTACACAGACAATAAATACACATACTATACAACTACACAGACACAACTACACAGACACAGACAATAAATACACATACTATACAACTACACAGACACAGACAATAAATACACATACTATACAACTACACAGACAATAAATACACATACTATACAACAAAATAAAGATAGAACAGGAATAAAAATGTACAGTATATCCACAGGGGGGGCCTGGTCAGCATGATGACAGACTGACCAGGCATGGAAATCAAGAGGATTGCTATTTACACTGAGCATTATCTAACTAGGTGGTATTCTATATAAATGCGTCCTTGTTTTTGCATGCGTGTGTTTTATTTTGAAACCCACCTTTATATGATTTTAATAGAGCTATAACCAACTTGACAGACATTGCCTTATATCACCTCAGCCACCCGGTTGCATGTCATCTTATCTTATTTGACAAAGACCGGAAAACGAATCATTTTTATGTTCCACTGTTACTAATTTAAACATGACACTGCAGGGCTCTCCGTGCACCAAGAGTGCGCACACAATGGAGATAATTGGCTGTTTTTACATTTAAAGGTAAGTTTTCTGCAAAAGAATTGAAAGAGTTTTGTTTTTTTTGGGCTTTTGGAAAAAGAAAATATTGCCAAAATCTCTCTTACTTCCTATTCAGGCTCTCACTCTTGCATAACTTTCTGGTTTTGCACATGTCTGTCGACCTATGCTGTCGTGTACATTTCGACAAAAACCACTTTGATGTGTGTGTTTTCTTTTTTTTATTTTGTAATGTGTTTGGTGCCAGTGTGAGAGGAAGCGTATTTCCAAGTTGAGTGTTACATAATATGGGTGGGAGGAGGGGTGAGGAGGAGGAGGAGGAGGAGGGGGGTGTGTTGCTGCTGTTTCAGCTGAGAACGAGATGTGCTGCGTTCAGGAAACCACTGACTGCCTCTGTGATTATGTGTGGCCTCGTTGCACACATGACCGAAACCAAAAGTTTTACATACTAGGATAGCAGACATGTTGCATTTGAGAGGCAGACCTGATCATAAATGCCAAAATATCACTATCACTACCTAATGTGCATTTCTTCCTCTGAAGAGCTTTAACATGTTGAAGCAGTGTAGATTTGGCTTTTTTTGTTAGAAATCCTAAAATGTGAATATGAAGTGCATTGCTGCATTGTTGATGTTTGTGTCCCTGTAGACACATGTCACCCATACTCCTATTGGAGACTCACAGTGGAGAGCACAGTGTTGCATCTTGTGCCATTTAAGGTCAACTATAAAAAGGTTGTCTAGCTGATCATTTCCCCAGATGATTCAGCCACCCTATGTACAATCTGTTGTTATCAAATACAGTAATCCAGCTCCTTGCCGAGGACCCAAGTACACACCAAAAAGTGAAAAAAAAAACCCATTAAAATCCATTGACTGCTTTACAAATTGTAAAGTTTGTGTAACTAAAAGTAATAGCTAAAGGATGTTACCTGCGTGTTATTTGGGTTAACTATAACAGGCTCTGATTTCTCTGTAGACTCAAAAAAACAACACATGCATTCCTTTGTCTCCATGTAAATACATGTACACACATGTATGCACAAACACAGTGGGAAAGGTGTAATTACAATTACAATTACAAATGGACTTATTTTGATTTCTCATGAACTTGAACCAAATGTGTATAAAGTACCGGTCAAAAGTTTGGACACACCTTCTCATTCAACTACTTTGAAGAATGTAAAATATAAAACATATTCTGGTTTGTTGAGCATTTGTTTGTTTACCACATAATTCCATATGTGTTCCTTCATAGTTTGGATGTCTTCAATATTAATCTACAATGTAGAAAAAAATAAAAATAAAGAAAAACCATTGAATGAGAAGGTGTGTCCAAACTTCTGACTGGTACTGTATATACATGTAGCATTATAGCACTGTATATGCTTATATTATGACTTCATGTGGCACTACATTTTAGCCACGATTCTCTATGAGGTATTATTTTTGTGAATGGATATGATGTCACTATTGCGAGTGCAAGTTACCTCGGTTAATCCACACCTTGTGGATTCACATGAGGAAAAAAAAAACTTGGAAACTCTATTGAAATGGTGTTGCACAAGAAAGAACACAGGCGAATTATACACACTGTCCAATATTACAGAGAAGAGGAGCTTTAGTTATATTATACGATTTTGAAAAGTTATGGAGCAATAACGGCACTCATTTCCTTAATTAAAAAGTGTGCTGTCTGGCAGTGATGTCAATGAATACCATCGATCACTTCAGTGTTTATTTTGCCTTTTTTAATGATGTTGCAGTCAAAATGGAAAAAAATAAAAAAAATTACGCAATTGAGGCTGATCCTATCCCAGAATGCAGTGGGTGATAGTCATGGTACAACCCGAGCAGGTCACAAGTCCATCACAGTGCCAACACAGACTTCCGAATCACGAGTGCAACATTTCTTTTTTGTTTTTATGCTGTCAATTTCTGCTATTAAGACACAGACTATGTTTTCTCTCATCAGGGTCCAGCATGCCGAAGGAACAGCCTTGCTCGGGGGAGCACAGTTCTTGCGCTACATCCAGCAAGAATGCTAAAAACAAGAGCAACCGTATGACTCTGCTGGCAATGCGTGATACCAAAGACGCAGACGACTCCACTGGGAGGGCCTCACGCTGCAGTTCAGAGAAAGACTCTGGCTACTCTGGTGAGTGAATATGGTAAATGTGTAACCAGAGCGAGACAATTTGCCAAGTTTTATTCTCTACGGCTATTTCCCATACACACCCATATATCTTCACAAGTCAGCTCAGAAATACAAGCTGAATGGGGTAAACAGTGCAGTACATAATAGATAGGACATTCTTTATTTGTATTGAGACTATGACAACAAGGTTATTGTGCTGACTTTCAGGTTTAATTTTATTGCTGTTACATCCACATCCGATAAAGTGTGTAGGACTATTTATTCTTAATATATGTGGACATAAATGAATCGAAGATAGGTTACATACACTTATTTGGTTACAAATCCTGTTATGCAAATGACTGTCTGAAGTCTATGACTCATAGACAGATGATGCAACAAGTTAAATACTGTACCTGCACAGCTAGACTGAGTTCAGGTGACTGACTTTGCCAGTTGAGAATATCTCACTTATCGACCATAAGACGTCCTTGGTTGGTTTGGTTGTGTGTTTAAGCATCAGCTTCCTGCTGCCTCATGAAGTGGACATCTGAACATATGAAAGCATGTCTGGTCTACCTCTCTTCCCTTTTGTGAAAAGAAAGATTTTTTTTTTTTGCATATTTTGATAAAAGTTGATATGAAAAAATATATCAATTTGTAAAACTCCCAACCTACGTCACAAAAGAAGTCACTTCGAGCGTGGCTTTACTCTGTTTCAGTCAGCATCTATTTCTTCCAACAGACGGGCATCAGACAGATGTGGAGGACCAGCAGAGCAACAAAAGCCAGTGCAGAGGTGGCGAGCGTGCAGAAACCTCACGGCCAGGACAAAATAGAGATCTTCGGCGAGAGGATCCGGGGAAACCTACCCTGACGCCAGCAGACCGCGAGCTCCCACCCATCTACATCATCAATAACATTGTGATTAAGCAGGTAAGACACGGGTTAGCTCAGACAGTGAGGTCAGGAGAACACACTATCCCTCTGCAGATAATGTACACCAGAGCAGAGCACCAGAGCAAGATTTGGGACTGAGGAAAGTAAAACCCGAAAAGGTATAAATAGAAAATGTTATAAACTTAATTGCAAAGTGAGTGTTGACATATTTTGCATCCGTATGTGGTAGTATTTATTTTCTGGTAAAGGACAGGAAGGGAGTTTTCATTATGCCTCTACCACCAAAACAGGGAGGGACAAAAGTAAATTCAACATTTTTTAAAATGAGCTAAATATACTCATTTGTGTGTAATGTACACTGTGTCTAATAATGGTGGGAAAAATAGATTTTCTATGGTATCATGATTTTTGTTTTTGTTTATGTATTCAAGTTTTTAAAGCCTAATTTGATATAATTGCTTCATATTAGTCTATGCGGAGGTATGAAGCTAGTGCTTTTATTGTTGCGTTCTTTGAGTAACGTGACGTCATATCCATTTCAAGAAAAACGAAGCCCAATCCTTAAAGCAAAACATTTGCGGCCAGTCCAAGATCCACGGGGATACGACCTAGACCCTGACATTTTAATGCCAAAGTATGGTAACACTACATATGCAGCAAAGTGTGGAAATAATATGGGTTTCACACATTGACAGGAAAACAGAGGTAGACATGGCTTAAGCTGCACGCAAACTCTGTCCCGGACAGATATCGTATTGCCACTGTCATAGTCTCACTGTCACACTCACAGATTTTGATGCCAGGGGAAGCCCAGAGGGGTAAAAAAAAAAAGGTAAACAAAGAGGACGGCACATGGGTGTTCAGCCTGGCATGTACAATTTAGACAGAGACGTTAACATTAAGGATTTAAAATGGTACATAAAAACACATGAAAGCAGAGTCACAAAGCTAGTCAATGGGTTTGAGCATTACCTCTCATCTCATAAATCAAGAGCCTGACAGACGTTCAAACCAGGCAGTGAGCATCAAGCATTTTTACTGTCTGACTTTAGAGATATTCAAAAGTAAAAGTCACATATTTGTACCTTGAAATAGCTCTGACTGCTTGAGGTGCCATAGAAGCATTTCTCAATAATTCCTGACAATGATTTGATTTGACTTCAGGACATCTCTGACTACAAACATGCTGAAAATGTAATATTTGTAAAGTATCAATTTAGAGACTTTCCAAAGTAAAAGTCTCTTGAAGTGTGTGATTTAACTTTTTCCCATGGTCTGGCAATACATTAATAAATAGTACTTGTAAAATCGCAATACTTAAACCTGCAACACATTTCAAATTTGTATCATGATGGCATCAAATTAGGAGATGAGCATACAGTCCCCTCGTGTTTAATCTACGTCTCGCACTTGCTTCCTTCTTCCTCCCTGTCCCGCCAGCCGGACATGATCCAGAAAAGAGATCAGCTGCCTGAGAGAAATTCAAGCAGGGAAGACAGCAGTTCTGGTTCTGCCCATATGATCCTCTTCCAGCAGCCTAGCACGTCGCCGGCCTCTCGTCAGCTCCACAAGCCCATGTCCCGGAGGTCCAACGTCACAGGGAGGAAGATAAATGGCACTTACATACCCATTCTCAACTCCTACCCGCGCATTGCCCCACACCCCAGCAAGAAGCCGCCTGATAAACCACCATCCAATGATGAATCACAGAATCTCAGCAAGAGAGTGTGCACAGAACACGAGGCTGATGACACGCCTGTGATCAGGAGTCTACCTGAGCATCTTCATGAGCAACCCAAATTAGCAGCCTTAACCTCCAGGCTGCCATGTTCCTCTTCAACCACAGATGGTCCATCCTCTTCCAGTCCCACTACTGTCTCCCTGAGCCAAAGCTCCCCGTCTGGTTCAGGTCCGTACGCCACCTCCTCCACACTCAAAACCAGAGGGCCTCACAGAAACGGCACCTCCAGAACTCGCCAACACCGTTTCCTCAACACAGTGGAGATCCTGAGACAATCGGGTCTGTTGGACATAACGCTGCGCACGAAGGAGCTGCTGCGGCAGAGCAACGCCACCGAGCGAGACATTGCCCAGCTCCGCCAGCACACGGAGCTGCTGTTCCGGGCCGTGAGCAACCCCGGCTGTACCTGGGGCGATACCACAGCCTTCGAACATCTACACAGAGCTATGGCCGAGTCTGGCGGCTACCCAAACATTAAAAAACTGCAAGATTTTCAAATTCCATGCAATCCAGATTCTGCCAGTCAACCAGCGGGTGTTGCCACAGGCGACGCCGACGGGCCACCAGGTGCTGCGAGCTCGTCGTCTCGCATTCTCACCACCATACAAATCTTTAACTCGGGCATGGAGCTCAATGCCGGAGATACATCGTCAGAGAAAGACACCTTTATGCCTCCTGACAGTTCTACCGATTAGCACAACCTGCAGTGCATTCAAAGGTAGAGCGAGTACTCAGGGCTTTCTTTTTTAATAATATGTGTGGCTTTAATGGTTCATCCCGGGTTATTTAAACTTAGTTTTATAGGGATTGTGCGAATGATCCCCTCTGCGGGTCAATGGGAAACCAGCAATGACTCGTACTTATTGTACATGTTGCAGTACGTGTTTTGTCTGCAGTTTTTCACCAAAATAAAGTGTTTTTGACATCTGAAAGCTGATTTCATTCTCTCGAGTGCAATTCAGTATACCACTGCAGATTTTTTTTATAGAACCACTCAGATGTGGAGAGGGTCTCTGCTTTCGAGCCACTTAAAGGATTATGTGAAAATAATATGTGTTTCCCCGGGAGGCAGAGGAAATTGGTTTACACACAGGGGGCAATACAGTATATATTACTACTTCAGTCGGTTGTTTCGTTCTCACACCAGACGATATATATGAATAAATCCATCCCCCGGTAGATAGATGTTGTGGAAATGCTTTCTTATAACCTTCTGTATGAGAGAGAGAGAGAGAGAGAGAGAGAGAGAGAGAGAGAGAGAGAGAGAGAGAGAGAGAGAGAGAGAGAGAGAGAGAGAGAGAGAGAGAGAGAGAGAGAGAGATAGAGAGAGAGAGAGAGAGAGAGAGAGAGAGAGAGAGAGAGAGAGAGAGAGAGAGAGATCCAAATAAGATTGGTGCCTTCTAAACGATGCTGCCGAAGGCTCCCAGAAAAATGGCACTTTCAGGGAAACATGTAGCACTTGAGGCACAAATATGAGCTTAATGCTGCAGAGAAAATCTCTCCGTAACATCACAAACTGCACAACACTGGACTGCCACGAGGACTTCTATCCAAATACTTGTCATCCATGCCTTAATTGCTCTTTTTTCACTTGCTGTTTTTTGCTTTACCAGGCACATCATTGTCACAGGTTCTCATATCATATTCATTTCACAAATACAGCACACATCATATTAAAATAGAAAGAATTTAACTCAGCATCTCAAAGATAATCGGTTAAATTGTTTCCTCTCATGCAGCAGCTTTGTTGTCTGTTTTAACTTTGATGAAAGTACGTACCTTAATTGGTTATAATCATGTGATAAGTGAATTATTTGTCATCCATTTCTTTGTGCTTATGAATCTGACAAACTGAAAAGTGTTTCACATTGTATTTTTCATAATGTCATGGTATTTAAATAAAGCAATAAATGAAGAGCATACTTTTTCATTTCATCATATGTCTTTTCAAGTTCAGCCTCGTTATGGTAATATGATTCTCTAATGAGTTCCTGGGATCTTTAATTAATCCTTCTGAGTTCATCTGTTGAGCTCTATGGCGACAAAGAAAACTCTGCACTCTTTTATCCTTTTGAAATAAAGGAGTGATTATGTTATGACAAGAACTTATAATTAGTACGTTAAGGAGTGTTTCCTGTGGTGTATTTTCAATATATTTTTATGGGATCTCTTGAAATATCGACTGCATTTTGCACAGATAACTCTCATATATTGTAGGCATAGTGTAAACAGTTAGTTTAACTATAAATGTTATTATTGTATATTTTGGATTAAAATAGGAATCTGATTAAGATGTGAATTTAAAAAAAAATCAAATTTAAAAAGCCAGCACTATAGAGATAAAATAAATAAGTCATTTCTTGCTTGTCTTTGATTTTGAGATTGTAGACTTAAGAAAAGCAGAAAAAGTAATATCACAATCTAACCAGCCTGTTTATTGCCCAAACTTTATTTCTATAGAACCCTATAGAACAAAGTTACTGAAAGAAAATATGATCAAGATATAAGCAGAAAGATTAAAAGGAAAGTTTTTTGTACACATAAATGTAGTTGATAAAGAGGATAAACAGGATCATTTGATGTTTGATATCAACTGGAATTGAGCCAGTGCAGATCTTCCTCAGTGATGTGTTGCAGCTCAGCTTCTTCGATTTTGGTCAGTGAGCACTCAGGTGCCGGTTGGCACAGATGATGGAAACGCTAAAAAAATTTAGAGAAATATTTACCAATAACTTGAAGCAAATATGTAAAAAAAAAAAAGACCTGCCACATTGTTTTGAGGTGGTTTCATAGTAGGCCCTATGTGTTATAGCATGGTGGCAGTGTTCAACAGCGTTCATGCAATAATCAATATCAATGATGCTGCATGTTGGCTGTTGGAAGTTAGCTCCTTCATATTGAGGCAAACTAAGGAGAGAGTAGCTTGTACTTTGAAAATCAACACTGTGCTTTGATCAATACACTTAAACATTTTGCACTATTAAAGACCCTCAGGTTACAGCCTAATAATCATCATAATAATCCTAAAAATTACAACTCTTTTAGGATGTCTCAGAAACTTTGTATATTTTAAAGGAAGCTTGAGTTATTTTTCTGAGCTTTTTAAAACATTTAAAAATACATGAGTATGGTGATACAATCTGCAGACATACATTTGTCTTTTGCTTGTTATCGGCGCATACTCAATGTTTCCCTTATGACAAATACACCATGCGATTTCTTGATTTAATTAGCAAAATCAATTACACAGTTGACCCACCTGTTTGAAGCTCCCAGTCCCAGTTCCCAGTTTATACAGCGCCCATCCCGGCACGAGCAGGATGGAGGAAAAGGTCATAACCCAGCCCAACACGTAGGCCCAGGCCGGGTACACGTACCAGCGATTAAACGTCAGAGGCTGGTACTCAACTAAAGAATATATAAAAGAGCCCTGTGAAAAAAAACAATAAAAAGAGGGAGTCACAAGTTATCTGCACATTTCAGTGTAAGAATTTCTCTAGCATAAAAAATCCAATATTAAGTGTTACTCACCAGTAAGACCAGTGGGGTGAAGTAAAGCCAGCAGATTTTAAAGAACGGGTTGGCGTTCACACCTGTCATGTCCTTAATGATGCCGTACAACCGCTCTGCCCCTTTATCAGAGATCAGGTTGGATGATGAGTAATTAATGATTACATCAGACTAATGTCAGTTTATATAATAATTTCATTATTGTTGTATTTTAAAGTTTTTTACTTATTTATTATACTTGTTTTGATTTAGTTGTTTTACTTATGTCTCTTGTTTGCAATATCCACTCCACTGCTGCTGTAATCCTGCAAATTTCCCCGCTGTGGGACTAATAAAGGATTATCCTATTTTATCTTAAACTTATTCTAAACTTATCTTATCTTATCTTATCTTATGTTTGTGAATGACGATGTAATTAAAAGGGAAATTCACTCATTAGTTTACTTTAAGGATAGAGATACTAAAAAAATAACCACAATGATATCATCAGGGTTTTGATGCATTTTTGGTAATCCAGCGTTTTCAGAACTCAAGGGACTAAAAGTCATCATATCTCAGCCTCTGCTGCTTTGATTTTGATCTTTCCTTTTACGTCTGTTCTTTGCGAGTCCCCCCCCTCGACTTTATTTAGGTCCTTTATTAAATTGCCCCTTTAAAAACAGTATACCTACCAAATATCCAGCCCAGTGCCACGGTTTCAAACACGCAGAGAAAGAGGATGCAGGCTCCGTTACAAGCGTAGTAGTCAAACATCTGGAACACATACATTCCTCCCTGGAGACCACAGCAAAGACATGTATTTGAAAAGGCTTTATTCATTTTACTTTATATGTCAGATGCATCCATATTGTTTTAATGATGAAACAAAATCATGATATGAAAGTTTATATTTTTGCAGTAGTATACTGCTTATAATTGTACATATAATACAAAATGCTGACCTCAGTGATCATGACGAGCTGACAGAAGAAGCATATGAGGCAGAAGAGGAGGAGGAAACACTCCCGCCGGCCTGGCCTGCGCATTACCGTTGGAAACATATCGATAATGGATGTCATCACAACCTCCATGGCAACAAACTGTACAGAGACAAGAACATAATAAGTACATTTACAAATTAGAATTTTTTTATCCACACAGAGTTCATCAAAAGTACATCTTACTTGTGTGTCCAGACCCAGGAGGATGAGCATGACAAAGAAGCAGATGGACCACAGTTGGGGCAGAGGCATCATGGCTACAGCCTGAGGGTATGCAATGAAGGCCAAGCCTGGACCTGGAAAACAACGAAGCCACACACCGTCTATTATCTGCCTTTGTTGTTTAACCAATTTAGCATTGATCACTTGGCAAAGTAAAAGCGATATGGAGTCAGATTGCAATGCAGTGGAAATCTCATCAATTAAGTAACAAACGAACAACAACTCCCTCAAGCTCAAGTTACTGGAAATCATAAAGATACAGCAGGAACAGCAGAAACGCCGAAGTACAACACACTACTAAACATCCCTTTATGTGTCTCAAGAAAATTAAGTTTCCAGAAAACTGGATGCAGATTGTGAGAGCTGGAATCTTTGTGCTGAAAACAATAATTATGGCCAACGTGACATCTTTCTTCTCGCGATAATGTACAGTTTGTCTCCATCGTTTTTTGGTGAGGAAGATTCCCCAGTGAAAATGAAAACATTTGATATCTTGAAATTCCAGATTATAATAATGCCCATTATATTGTTAGACTTTAAGTGTGTTTAAAAAAATACGTACACATGTAACCTATTATGAGATTTACAGGTGTGAATCTGAGCACTGAATGAAGGAATAGACAAAGTGTCTGCTGATCATTGAGGAAATGTATACAAGTCAGTCTGATTGTGTTTTTACTGTCAATATTTGGGAAGGGAAGAGAAGAAACATGACAGCGTTTGTGCCAAAGTTTACTGTCGAGTCCATGCACACACAGGCTTGAGCCTGAGTAACTGTTAATGTGCATGTCCTGTCTATGGTTGTCCTCAAGATGGCAGCAACATTTTACCCATTGTGGACTAGCGGTGAAAGAAGTACTCGGACTCCCACTTTAGGTTCCAATACAACAATGTAAAAATAGTCAATAGCAAGCACAAGTCCTGCAGTCAAAGTCCTACTTAAGTAAAAGTACTAAAGCTGAAACGTTATATCTGAAGTGTTGGATTCTAAATATTGATTCATCAGTGTATAAGCAGCATTTTACAGTTGTAGCTGCAGGTGGAGCTAGATTCAACTACCTTATACACAGTTAGGTAGTTTAGTCCTGTGGCTCCAAACCTAGGGGCCAGGCCGCCCCAGAAGGTCACAAGTTTAATTTGAAGGTTTGTGAGGTGATTAGTTCTTTAATATTTGTTTTTTTATTTTTTTGTGAAATGTTGGATACTTTGCTTCTTTCTGAATATATCCTCTGATGCCTTGCATTACCTGACTCGGCCACTTCTGCTATGGGAACGCCCTGCTCGTGAGCCATGAATCCCAGCACAGAGAAGACTGCAAACCCAGCTACCACACTGGTACCACTGTTCAGCAAACACAGCCACAGACAGTCTCTGCAAAAACACACACAAAAATGTGCAATCAATGAATTCATAGCATGTAATAGATACTTTTTTTAATCTGTTACTGCGTAGTTCTGATGTCAGAGTTGATGTCAAGCTCATTCAAACACTGAAGGATACTCACTTATAGCAGTTGTTGTTGTAGGTGTTGTAGCTGCCGAGCACAGTTAAGGAGCCCACGCCCACGCTGTAGGAGAAGAGGATCTGAGCCCCGGCGTCCATCCAAACCTGTTCCAACAAACAGTGAGTAAATGTGTCCATGAACTTCACACTGTCACATCATATCTTAAATCTCCTACCTGAGGGTCTGTGAGTCTTGAGGGTTCAGGCAGAAGGTAGAACAATACTCCGTCTAGAGCCCCAGGAAGAGTGAGTCCACGGATCAAAAGAATAACCAACATCACGTATGGGAAGGTAGCAGTGAAATACACCACCTGGGGAAAAAAGACAACCGTTTAAAGCATTTAGACATAAACTCTGTCGGTTTTACCACTTTTTGAGGGCTTATGTAAATACCTTTCCTGTAGACTTGACCCCTTTCCAGATGCAGAAGTAGCAGGTGATCCACATCACAATGAGGCACAACAGAATATCCCATCTGATGCTGCCTATCTCCTCAATCCCGCTCGAGATAGCAAGCACTCGACGTCTAAAAGGACAAAAAATATGTGTTTTTATTGAGAATATTAAGATGAAGATTTTTGGCAGATTTGAATCTACCTTGAGACTAAGTTTGTCTATTAATATACATACTCCCAGAACTCTGTGGCAGCAAAGGTTGTGTTGGTCTGGTTGGTCCATTCAAAGGTTTTATTTTGGGTGGAAAAGTCTATGCAGTTATCTGGAAGAATAGTCAGACAAAACACACAAGTCTTAGGGTTGCAAAAGTCTGAGGAATTAGTTTGATTTGGGCTTGAGACTTCAAATCTTTAACAAACAGCTTGCATTACAAGCTATTGATGTGGAGTTTAAAAGATGTATACATTTAGCAGACAGGGAGGTTGTAGTTAAAAATGCTATCCAGTTGCATTATTGTCAATTTAGGATGCAATGGTTCTGAAACTTGACCCATATTAGGGTGTAAAAGTCTAAATATCTATATTCTGTTGTTTCATTTTGACCTTACTTTTTAAAATTCTGTATCTCAAAAGTCCCCCAACTTTATGGAAGGTTTTTTTAATTGACAGAAAATTCACTGGAGTGTTGATGTCTGCTATTATAACATTAATGTTAGTACTTCTTATACAAGTCAACCTAAATGCATGTGACAGTCTCCATGTTACCTGTGTTCCAGTAGTTGTCACAGCTGGCCCAGGGGAGCTGTGAGCTGAAGGAGAACACCAAGTAGAGCAGAGCCCAGGACAGAATAATGATGTAGGTCATGCAGCTGTAGAAGAGGATCAGCTGCCCCGCGTAGCCGATGCCTGCCAGGCCACAAAGACAAACATTATGACGCCCTCCATTTAACCATTAAACCGCTTGACGGTCAGGTTCACAGAAACCTCACTGACCCTATGTACCACTAAAACTGCTCGCTCACTGTGAGAAACTTATTTTCCATAATGATAAATAGATATACAAAAGAATATTTACAAAATGTATTTTTAAAAAGCAAAATGAAAAAAGAAACTCTGTTTTTTCTCTAAAATATCTCTGTGACTTCTACATAATGACATGTGATCAAATTTAAGATTGTACCCAGGTGTGTAGCTGATATTTAACCTAACCCTAAACATCAACAATCATTCAATTTTCATAACTGTTTCATAAATTGAATCTTAAAAACTACTGTTTGTTGCTGTAATGTCACTATGATTGGAATACAAAAATATCAGGCACTGCTAAAGTTGATTTCAAAATTGTATAAGAGCACTACATAGATAAAGCAGTGTACTTAAAAGACATTTAAAAAAAAAAAGGCTGAGATGTTTCAGTTTCATGCATTCTCCTTATTCATGAAAAAAATACAAAATGAGCTGCAAAACTCTGGTAAACTCACTTCTTTCTAACTCTACATCCTCAGATTCCTTTTTATTTTCAACCTTTAAGTTCTTAGCCCCAACCCACACTTAGCAATGCCAAAAATGTTGCACAAAATGCTTTTTAGCAACAAAATGCTTTCTCTTTTTCATGAGCAGAAGTCTTTCCCAAGACCTGTAAACAAAATTGTATTCCCCTTTTAAATAATCTATTTATTAAAATAATCTCTTAGCAATACAACTGAAAAAAAAAAGCCCTTTTTTAACTATTATTATAATTTTTTCACGGAGGACATGCAGTCACCAGTTTGTCAATGTTTGCCCTACTGACATTCATGCCAGAGCTCTGACATGTTGTGTTTCATAAGTCTGTGTCAGTGTCAGACTGGCTGATTTAATCTGTGACTGCCTCAAACACTTAATTACAGTTATCATATGCATACAGGCACATACATGCATTTAACCCATCCTAGTTAAGAGTTCAGAGTGTACAGTCCCCCCCACACCCCCTTGTTTAACATTAAACTAATATGGTACATCAGCCTACAATAAAGCTACCAGCTACTCTTTAAGCAAATCCATCGTTCACTGATTGTTTCCAGTGAATCTTCAGTTAAGTCCTGAACATCTTACCTTCCACCAGTGGGCATAGCTTCCTCCAGCATGTGATGCCGCCCTGCTGGGTGTACTGGCCTATAGTTGTCTCCAGCAGGAACAGGGGTAGGCCACAGGTCACCACGAACACCAGATATGGCACCAGGAATGCACCTGAGCTTACAAAGTATACAACAATGCATACATGTCCTAAAGATTTTGAAGGTATCAAGTAGTGAGCCTCACATTTACTTACCCCCTCCGTTTTTGTAGCAGAGGTAAGGAAACCTCCACACGTTGCCGAGGCCGACAACATTTCCCGCCACAGCCAGGAGAAACTCCACCTTGCTGCCCCAGTGTCCTCTCTCCTCCACCTCCACTGACTTTTGTTTGTTGGACATGGTTTATTCAACATTCCCAAAAGATCAGTCCGAAACCCAATCGTCCTCTAAACCAACATGCCTTGGATCGAGGTGTTCTCTGGCTTTATATTCACTAATGATTCTGTGTCATCATGTAATCAGCAACTGCCTGACCAGTTAATCAGTTCTAAATGGAAATGTAAATTATCGCCCAGTCTGAGCATACATTTCAATAACTAAATGACAACTGATTAGAAAAGTCCAAATTCCTTGTTGTTGTGTAACACAAATTAGTTATTAATCAAAGGAATCAAATAATGTTTTATAAATGTCTTGTCTTCTTTAGCTCAAATATTCCTCTTGTGTTCCTTCAGATGTGTCAAAGAGGCAACTGTTTGCAAGGGAGTTGAAAAGAGGCGCAGCAGGTTGCTTTCTCAATATGTTCTCGTGGTATGTGTGTACAGTGTTGAATGAAATTCAACATGTTGCACAACTTCTGCCATGCCTTATTCCTCCTATTCGTCCACTTTATTGCCTTCCTCTGGACTTTTCATGTGTACATATTTAAACACATACTTTGTTTAGTCGCTTTGGATAAAAGCGTCTGCTAAATGACTGTAATGTAATGTAATGTAATGTAATGTAATGCTTACAAAGAGCTGCCATTAGACATTCAAACACTTTGGTACGTCGGCTGTAAAAGTCACTTCAAAGTCATTGTGAGAGCAGAGGAGACAAAGACGAGGGGTTACTAATAAAATCACATTTCATCACATTTTATCTGGCCTTAAATATGACCATTTGTCCATTTAAATATATGTACTAGCCAAAACAAATAACTTTTTTCTAACATTATTCTCACTGTGATGTCATTTTTTTTCTGTGAGTATCAAGTAGTTTAATTATCCACCTTATGTTTTTATTTATTGTGCTGTATCTGTTCTTATCTGCATTTTATCACACACCACGCCTGATAAATGGACCACAGGGCTGACATCTGATAACCCACAAGGTGTCTAAGAATATGTGATTACTTTTACTTACTCAGGCGATAAGTTATTTCCATAATAAAAGTCATTCATGTTCTGATAATGGCCTACTGTTTAACAGTTACACATTATAAGACTTCTATATCCTAGAAACTGTAAGGTACAAAAATGATGTTAATCTTGTTTTTCAAGTGTTGATCTATGTTCAGTCACACTGTGCACACATGCATGTTTGTTCATTTTCAAGTTGCTTTAATTGTTTTTTTCTTTCAGTCCAACATAATTATTATTATTATCTCCTTGCTGAAAAGTTAAGTCCAAATTATTCACTCCATGGCATTAATGTTTTCTTTGTGATACCAGATGTCCAGAACAGCAAATAATTCAAGTTAAAGACAGAAAAAATAAAAAGACTCTTTATTCAGTGCACCTTCTTTACAAATTACAGTAGCAAGCACAATTAGTCATTAAGAAAGATATGTTTCTTTCCATATCAGACTACATTAGTTTTTTTCAGTTGTATCTGTCTTTTGTGTATCTCTTTGTGTGGGCTGCTGGTATCCAGTGATCAACACATATAATTGACCTGCAAAACATTTGTAATCACATCGACGCTAAAGCAGAAAAGGCCACAGCAGACCCAAGAACAACGCTGCTGTGAGTGTAATCTGTCCAGCTCCACTGGTTTCTGTGCTCCTGTCTTTTAGCTGCCTCTGTTGGCCTGACGTTAGATGGCAGCGCTTCATGTTTCCAGCTGTGTCCCACACCAGCAGCTCGGCCTGAGCAGAGCAGCAGCTGGACTCGTACTTCACCCACAGCGGCTGAGATGAGCCAGGTGCCCATTCGGAAACATTCAAAGGTGGGTCTCCTTTCTCTAGTCTGGCCTTGGGGTGTTGATGGTGGTGGTGTTGGTGGTGGTGGCCTCCACTGGTTGTCTTGTCCCTGTGTGCCTGCTGCCGGTCCTGGCCGGGCTGATCCTCTCCCAGGTTGTCCTCTGTGGGTGGGGGGTTGTGGAATAAAGTCAGATTACCCTCACCACTCTGGAGCTGGAGGGCAGCGAGGCCGGAGCGCCCCCTGTCCGACACGACCAGAGATACGCTCCAGTTGGACTCGTTGCAAATGGAAGGACACGTGGACTGTACTCGGGCAGCAGAGCAGGACGGTGGGGACGTGTCAGGATCCTGCAAGAGAACGAGTAGGTGATGAAATACAATGACCAGAGTTTAAGATGAATTAATGATCTATACGGACAAAAATAACGCAGTAAACTTCTGTGTGAAACAATAAAAGTTGTCCCCAAAGGGAGTATATATACTAAGTTTTCAGTTAATGCTCACCGGAGGGATAACAGTCAAGTAGGCCACTGCGTAGTTTGAGTCCAGAGAGTCAAGAGCGCGCACAGTGAATGTTAGGGTGACAGTCGCTCCTGCCTGAGCTGTGGAAGGAGTGAGGAGGTCCACCTGACCGCGGAAAGGCCCTTGTTCTGCAACATGGAACCTGAGGGACAGAAAGTCGAACTTAAAGAAATGAAAAAAAGAAATGTTTTAGTTCTTCTACATTTAGAGACAAGAGTCCTCAAAGGGAATGAAATGTGGTTTTCTAATATCACATTCTTATGATCCTACATGATTGCAAAGGGAGGGACGTACAAGAAGTTAAATGGCAAGAGACCTGCTGTTCCCTCAGTGGCTAAGCAAATGTCTTTATTTTTTCCTCTACCTGTGAGGTCCTCTCTTCTGAAGGTATCCATGGTCGTCATCAGCAGCGAGACTGAAGAGTCGGGCCGGGCCGTGGTTCAGAATGTCAAAGTCCACCATTGTGCTGTGACCAGGCACCAGGCGGGGGACAGACAGCACCTGAAGAGACAGAGACACATAAACTGTGAAGCATCATCACAACAAGGGTTCAGTGGATTTGAGGTACGTCAATGTGAAACTGCATGAACCAGAAAATCCACCCACACAAAGGAAAAGTTGCTAAAGGGAAAGTCATAGTTTGAAATATGGTGAGATATTTCAAAATGGAGAACAACTGGCAGTTTTAGTGCTTCATTGTTTTCCATTTCTAAGAAGCAGCAATGATTGAGTTTTAACCACTTGGAGGCAGCAGAACCAGCTTTAAACACAACACTGCCATCAGTATTATGGTAGCAAAAGTTCTCTACTACCTCCTGATGGAAGTATCTGGCTCTTTAGCTGCTAATGAAAGTCAGCCCTTGATCCAAGATTTATTTTGCCCCACTAACCCCCTCCCTTCTCCTGGTACTCTGCTGGACAGGGGCATGAACCAAGTAACTCTATAAAGTGATTAATTCCACACATCTTAACCCACGGCGTTGGCTCCTCCCTCCCTGCTCCTGGTACTCTTCTGGATTATCACGTCAGCCTGTTAGTCTTTAACATTTCTGTAAAAAGCCTGTTGCTGACCCAAAACAAGTTGCAGGCCATAAAACCAGAAACAATTATCTAAAAGACTCAGCCCATGTCTTGTTTATCGTCACCTGTATCTGAACGTGAGTGGGCTGAACCATCTCTGTGGAAACCCTCTCCAGCTTGTTTCCTCTGCCGTCTCGGCCTGTCAGCCGAACACAGAATGGGTCTACGGGAACCGAGTCCACCCATCCCACCAGCTCCTCCACCGAGTAGGATGAAGATGAGGAGGAGGAGGAGGAGTTCAGCTTCACCTCTAGGAGGCTTTCCCCGTCAGCTCCCAGCAGCGTCACGTGACTGAAAGACGCCTCCTCATCTGGAGCCAGGCCCGTCACAGCCAGCACCAGAAAAGCTGGAACACCTAAGAAATCACATTAGGGCACAAGGCAGTTTTGCTAAATGGCCGACACATTCCTGGTTTGTTAGACTTCCTGTAGGCTGTTAGTGATACATCGCTAATTATATTAGAACAAAAATATCTCTTACCTGCTACTGGACTGCCCTCCACTTTGGCCAGACCTGGGTGTGTCTCGTTGGTTACCGTGGCAAAGTAATACAGGAAATCTACATTGCTGTCACCTGGGGGTGCAGATCAAAATACAAATACTTTTCTCAGTGCAAGGACAGTAAGATAAGAACGAATGAACCGGTAATTAACTGTTAGGATGTTAGGATTTTCTCAACTTCAAATGTTTGTTTTTTTCTTTTACCTATCACATTGAAGGTGAGGTGTCCGTCACTCTTGGCTTGGAGTTTCCACTTGCCCGGCTGTACAGGATACAGCAGGCTGATGCGGTACAGACCCTCGAAGCGCTCCAACTCTGCCAGAGGGCCTGTCTGGCTCAACAGAGACTGGCTTTGGTCTAACAAGAAAAGGAGAATGAACGAGTGGTATTATTTTCATTATCAAATGCAAAGAAGAGTGGGGGTATTGTAGGACTTTATGAGCAATGCAAAGTTCAGTTCACAAACGTTTTTTCCTAGAACAAAAAGAAATACGAATAAAGCTGCCCCCATGTAGCCTGCAGCTCATTCTTACAACTTTGCCCTGCAGTTACCTGATGGGCTGGTGAGGACACACTCGGTCAGGATGCCAGTGACGTGTAGTGTGACGTTTTTAACTGAGCTGTCGACTCTGAAGGAATGGGAGGACATCAGCTCTTCGTCACTTTCAACATGGAGGAGAGTCACCTGGAAAAGGGAGGAGAAAAAAATGTCCTTGTAATCTGAACAGTAGGAGGAAGGAAACAACTACTAGGGGGTCCCAATTAACAAACAGAAAAACAAACATGCACGTTCCCACTTAAACAACATTTTCTTTGACAGCCCTGAACATTATTTCTTACTGCAAAATAATCATTCCCAAACTTTGCAGCTCTCTTTAAGTGTTTTTCAGCTCATTGTTTTGGTTTTACAGCCCACAACTTTTATGTTTTGCTTCTCTCCCTCTTTACACTCATCCACTAAAGATAAAACCTCACTGTAAAAATTGCATTGACAAGAAGGTGCAAGCAATGTCTACTTGCAAGTGGTCAAAAACGGGAATCACTCCTTCTTTGTCTTAGGAATAAATTTGATTTGGTTCAGCAAAGCATCTTGCTGCCGTACCTTGTCGGCGGCGGTGTTATCCTCCACTATGGCAGAGACACTGCGGATGTCAGAGTTGGTTGTAAATATCGTCAGTCCTCCTGACAGGGACGACAGGGAAGAGTAGAGAGAGAAACGATCAGGGGACAAGACCTCCCTTCTCCTCCTCCTTCTCCTCCTCCTGCTCCTGCTCCTGCTGCTCCTGCTCCTCGTCCTCCCTCTGCTCTCCGAGGTGTAGTTTGGGTCTTCAGTTAGGAGAAACGTCACCTGTGGGAAAATCAGTCCATAACGTGACCGATGGATTAACATAATAAAACATGCTCGGACCTACTTGATTGCAGTCCCCTTGCTGTTGGAGTTTATGTCCACAATAAATGAACATTATAAGACACAAGAGGGGTGTACTCATTATGTTGATCACAGAAAAACATCCATCCTCACATGCAATACATGTAGTGCTAGTGCTAGTGTTATCAGTAACTGCAAACGTAGATAACAAATCCGTTTTTCTTTCATGAATTTGTTTGAATTGTAATCAGGCAAAACTTTTTTATTTTTAATCTGAGATTTTGCATTCAAATGTTTATTTGATTTACAGCTGGGAATCAGACAATGTCCCCAGAAATTACAACTGCATGTGTGCAAAACTGATGATAATGTAACTTTTATAAGCGAGGAATCCTCTTTCAAATGAAAACCTACCTTGCTCTGTTTCTCAAGTGCGAGGGCCTTTACCACATCAATCAGGTGGGCGTCTTTAGGGGAAGCATCGGTGAATACAAAGATCTCTGACAGCGGTGGACTGTGAGTGAGTGCCAGCTGAAAAACCCACAGCAGGATGGGGGAGATTAGCTACTTTACATGTGTTCACACACTCATGCACCTGCCTTATCACAAAAGACACAGCATATAAATGTACCTGAATGGCAGAGAGACACATCTCTGGTTCGTCTCCTCCTCCCAGTGCCATCAGGTTCTCCATCTGCTGCATAAACTGATTTGGGTCATCGGTCTCATAGACCGGTCCGAACTCTGTAGAGTACAGGAGATAGAAATGTTAGATGGCAAGCCAGATGTGCTCGAAAAAAAACCCCAGCAGATCTTTGACGATATTAACCACAACACAATTGTAATTGCTAAACAAAATTCAGAGAGCTTACACCCATCTTAAAGGAATATTTCAACATTTCGGGAAATACACTTTTTTTCTAATTTAATGCAGAACGTTAGATGAGAGGATTGACACCACTGTCGTGTTTTTACAGTAAATATATAGCTATAGCCAGTAGCCGGTTAGCTTAACACAAAGACTGAACACAGTGTCAAACACACATCTTTATCAACCTGGATTTGTGCACTGTAATGTTTAAGCAGTAGGGGAACACTATTGTCTCAAGCTTATACCTATATCATTAAGATTCCCCTAAAATGAGTACTGCATACATTTGTTTGCTAAATCAATGCAGCAGAACCAGAGACATTACTTTTTTTTATCCCACAGATGTTCCGTCTCTGTCTAAACCTGTTGCCTTTACTCTCCACACAACTGTCTTTCCAGCTCATGCAGTACTGTTTTATTCTAATCTGTGACAAATATTTTTACCCTTGCGTAACTGCCACAAATATTATTGGAAGGATATATGTATATACAAATTCGATAGTACTAAAAGCAGTTGCAAGGTTAAACCTTTGTTAAACTAAATCCATATGACCCATGCTTTAACTTCTCTACCATGTATACTCTCACATAGCTAACACAGGTCAGGTGATCTGTTTCCTCAGGGATCACAGGTGTAAGGGGGCGTGGCCTGGGGGGTCAAAGTGAACAGAATTGTTTGGGGTGGCGAGAAAGCACATGTTTGTGGAGATACATGGAGGGTAATGTTGGAGCCATGCAGCCTTTAGTTGAGAGGGAGGAAGCATTTAGCTACTTTTCATAGTTGAACCTCCATCTGGAGTGAATGAGGCTCTCAGTAAGATGTGAGGACCATAACTATTGATCAGAGGACTGGAAGTGAAATTAAGGCCCAATTTCCCAACATTATGTCTGGTTAGTTTTATTCTTTTGGTTGATTTATTTTTTTGCAATGCATTTCTTTTCCTGATGTATATGTACATGTATTACATTTTAGTTTTTTTGAACATTTGAGTTGGATTATACGGCTCATTGAGGAGGTATTTTTGAGCTGGACAAATCTTGTGGACATTCAAAAGGACATTACAGTTATTTTCTTTTGAACTCATTTGTGGCAAGGTTTGTTTTCTTAATAAATTGGGTTGAAGCATTAAGTTCCCTGCCTTCCTTTCTTTTTGTCAGGGGGGCTTTAAAGATGGGGGCGGCTGTGGCATAGTGGAGAGCAAGGTAGTTCTCCAATCAGAGGGTCGGTGGTTCGATACCCGGCTTCGGCAGTCGATGTGTCCTTGGGCAAGACACTTAACCCCAAGTTGCTCCCGAAGGCTTGCCATCGGTGTGGACTGGATGTTACATGAATGTTAGTTAGAGTCTGATGGTGGCACCTTGCATGGTAGCCTGTCATCAGTGTGTGAATGGGTGAATGATATGTAATATACTACTGATTGTAAGTCGCTTTGGATAAAAGCGTCTGCTAAATGACTGTAATGTAATAATGTAATGTAAAAAGGTACCAGTCTTTAAATTGTAAGCTGATTTGTTATACTCTCACTTGGGTCATGAAAGGGCACAAGTATAAAGGTGCCAGGCTGTCCTGGGCTGCTGGCTCGGCCCTCGATGATGGAGTGGGCCCGGTAGCGAGCGGCAGTGATCTCCTCAAACATGCTGCCAGTGGTGTCCATGACAAACACCAATGCAGAGACCTGCTTCACGCTGAAGAGCCTGTCAAAGTATGTTTAGAAGCAAATAAAATAACAGCTGAAATAATATATTATGTTGTTAAATCCAATAACTCATGAGATGTCAAATATTAACCAATTAAGGTGAGCCAAGAACTACCTATGAATCAGTTGTTAGAACCTACCTGAGGAAGGTGTTCTGGCCCACAGTGTCTCTGAGGTCTCTCAGTACACTCAGCGTGGCCTCCATAGCTAAATTGGCAGCTTCCATGTGGAGGTAATGGTGAGGGGAGAAGAGTGGTGAAGTGCTGTCCTTGTTGATGCCCCCTTTGGCCCCTATGAAGCGGCTACGGTCCAGAATACCTCCATGACTACATTTGCCTGAAACATAAATATCTAATATAATCTATATATTTTAAAGCTTTATAGAGTGTATTCAAAAAGTAACAACATTCACAAAACAAAACATAGTACATGGAAAAAGCTCCTCTGTGTACGTATCCCTTTGTTTTTGTTTTTGGCAGGACTGCAGCTATTGGTGGCTGAAGATTCACTGACATACCGTGAGGTTTTGGAGGGAAAGTGCTGAAGTAGCCCGTGGTGAGAAGCTGGGTTTCTTGCTTTGCGTTTGTCATTCTTGACATGAGGTTGTCTCGACAGGTGACACTGAAGCACTCCATGCAGGTAGGAGTGTCGTCTGTGGACAGACATGATGAGAGGGTTAGTGTATTGTTAATGTGGCTTGTTAAAGCTCCAAATCATTACTGCAGTAGTAAACCATTTTTTTTTTAAACACAAATACTTATGCTATTATCTTTGTTTGGGCATTGGGTGTATGGGTTGGGTTTTGGGATTGAAGGCTGTATATTCCGTATAAAGTTCACTATGTGAAGTGTTGGTATCTTGATTTATTTAAGAACATGCTGTATAGCTAATCTAAACAAGAAAATATTGGTACTTTGCAGTTAAGGCTACAAGTGTTGAACATTTCAGACTCTGTCATGCCTCACTTTATCCACTAGTTGTTTAAGTGTTTTCCAGCCTTTGCCCATCATCTGATCATCCACCTGCCTAGACACCTGTTTTTCACCATCAACATACACAGTAAAAATACAGTATACCATTGTCAGAGTTTCTGATGTTTAGTGGCCAGAATGTCTATGTTTTCTAGGTTTGTTGTCACTATTCCTTTTCTGCCGGAAAAGGAATAGTGAGAAATGCATTACTCTAATAAGCATCCACAAGAAAAATAAAATCATCTGGGTTGATTTTGATATCACAATATTCTCCAAGAGATAAAAGTTCATGAATTTCACTCCAGTAAAAAGTACATGTCCAGTAGTTGACAATAAAAAAAATACAGTATTGGAGCATATGTCTCCAAATGTGGTGCTGTTTGATATGGAGAACAATAACTGTCTCACCTATTTGGAACCTATTTGTAAGAGCCCCTGTGTCTGCAGGTTAGGGCTGGGCGATGGTTGATTGAATTTTCACAATACAGGATCAGGTATGTGCTAGTGTGATCACAGATGTGAAGAGTTACCTGTAGCCACAGGGATGGCAGGCTCCTCTGGCTGCAGCAGGTGGAGGTAAATGAAGCGATGGCCCATCTCAACCCAGTTACTGTGGCTGTAGAAGTCCTTGCATAACAGAAATGTTTTTGTCAGCACATATTGATTTCATTTTCATGGTAAGTTAGTATCCATTCAAGCCGTGGGGCAGGTTTTAAATTAAGAAACTAAACTGCACATAGAGGACGACCTTTTTAAAAGGCTGGAAAACCGCAACCTGACTTAATCCAGAACCATTTCATTATAAAATTGTTAAAGATCTGCTTATAAGATGGCAAACATCGGAACTGACACCACTGCTGTGAATGTATTTTAAAATAGGGGAAAGTACCAAATGCAATAGGTCTTATGTCATGTTTGGTTATATGTATGGCCATTTGATTTAATTGAAACCTTCATTGCATTCAGTAGCACACTCCTCCATCACTTGTTCAGATCATTTGTCTGCATTTCAATTAGGGATTCAGTAAAATTACAACTCTCTGCATGCATAGTGCATTCTCCCATCACATGTGCAGCCCACACTCCTGCCCACATTACTGCTCTGTCTCAGCCGAAAGACCACATGCTCTCAAAAGACATTTACATTTTATTGCTGGAGTAAAATATATTTTTAATATTTCCGTTCACTAGAGGAAAGTAGCGGAGTCCAAAGTACACAGTTTATATCTTGTTAACACATTCTGCTAGATTTATAAGAAGCCGTCAACATTTCCAAGTGGGATGTAGCTTGATTGAGCCTGCTTATTGATTCATTCATTCTTTATTGTGAAACATGTCTTTAATTAGTTGTTCATTTTAAGCCTTACATCTGCACACAGACAACACTCGGCTTTAATTTTCAACTAAGCCCTTTCTTTCCCCACTACACATGGCACAGTTACCACAGTGTGTATGGACAAATTAACTGTATTTATTTGGCAAACAAAAAATGGATTACATGTGCTTATGATATAGTAAAAGTTATGTTTCTATATCATAAACTGTGTGTTAAAAACAGTTTCCCTTCTGCATTTACAAACTGTTTTGTAATTATGAGTGCCCCAGGAAGATTGTTCTCAAATTGTAAAATGATATGGTTAAGAAGTAATGAAGCTTTTATTACCATTGCCCGTAATTTACTGATATGTTGCACTGTTTTATGGGTTCCTGTGCTTCCTAATTCCTCAATTATAAGCCTTTACGCTCCCACAATAGGCCAACAATTGGAAACATGGTTTTAACTTCCCCTGCTCTCCTCATCCATACATCACCATACCCTCCTTTACAGTTCTGTGTACCTGCAGGGAGTGAAACAGCTGGCCCAGGCTGTGACGAGCAGTTTGGTACTCTTTGGCCCGTACTGAGAGCAGAGTCTGAGCCCAGAACTGCCGCAACATCCCCATGGCGCTGTCCACACGCTCTGAATCAAAGTGGTACACCGGGTCGGACCTGGTGGAGCTCAAGAAGTCCATGGCCGCATTGGACTGCACCACCTCTCCAACAGCTCTACAGAAGCCACGGCCCAGTCTGGTCTGGGAAGGATACAGGCAGATTTTTTTTTATTATCATAATTTGAATTAGATGTGCTCGAAAAACCTCATCAAAATTGTTAAGTTAATACAATGAAGCTCTCATGTTATAGTAAAAAGCGAGTCTCTTCATGTGAAGTAAATATCATCTCACTTCTTCCTCTGCATGGTGTTTTTTGATGCCCCTCAGAGTCTCCATGGTGACGTTGAGAATGGCCTGCTCTGTGATCTGCTGGTGTGTGCGTGAGTTCCAAGACAGCGTTAAAACTCGAGACCAAAAGTTGGGGAGGAAGCTCATGCACGGTAAAGCCATGAGGAGCAGATAAGCCAGAATAAACACCGGCTTTCTTCCTCTCTCCTGTGACATCATGTCCTGCAGATGGGGTGAGCAGGTCACATCTACCTGCATGAAATAAAGAGGTTTTTGCCATCAGCTTCATTACAAAATACACTATGTCCAATTTGATGTCACTAAACAGTGATGGAAGAAGGCAAAGGCCAGCTTTTAAATTATAATGCAATGCATAGCTGAGAATGAACCAATAATTGATATCATTCAAACCATGACAAAGCAAATTGTTTTGATATGGCGACAAAGAACTGCCATTTACCCTTACAGCAGGGCAGACACAGAACAACATTAGCATTCAATGGAGTGACAAAGTTAAGTCTCCTTTTAGCCCTATTTCTCCAGACATAAAATATGCAATAACATGAAATATTTTTAAATTGGAATGCAATGCATAGCTTAGAATTAACCAATAATTTACATTGCAAATATTCTAAAACATGACAAAATAAATCGTTTATGGCCACAAACAACTGCCATTTAAACATACAGCAGAGCAGACGTGGAACAACATTAGCATTCATTTGGAGTTGACAAAGTCCAACATTAAGTCTCATTTTAGCTCTATTTCAGTCTCCACCGACTAGCTCATTAGCTTCTAAATATTCCTTTATCTTCACCAGCTAGTTGCTATCTTTGCCTGTCAACAAAGTCAGATTATCCTCGTGTTTTTTGCTGAAAACCACCATCAGCTGCTGCTTAGCGGTAAAAGTGAACAGAAGAAATAAAATTGTTGAAGGCTAAACCCCAAAGATTTGCTGATATGCTCTGTAGAGCTGAAGGGAACCGCAGGGTTAGGAGGTTTTCTTCTATGGGTTCATCATTACAAGCACCACCTGTCACATTACACATAGTCACATGATCCATCGTTCATATATTGACAGGGGAAGCTTTAATTAATCTTATTTCACCTTTTAGGCTTTTAGGGAATGCTTCATATTTCATTTTTTTAAAGCAGTAATTGTTGCCTGTCAGAAAGGCATGTTGAAAACATTGTAACTCAAACATTAAGACATTTAGCTGAACTGAACAATCATTACCAAATTAGTTATTTAAGGAGATGTGGAAAAGCACCTCCCGCTCGCTAAAAGGATGGATATGAAATGACCTGACCCCTATTGTTCAGTTGTATCATTTTCGACCAGTCACCGTTGTGTCCTCTCATGTCATCACCCACTCCTTAACCCCCCCTCCACCAGAAAAAGAACCTCCCCACATTTTTCTCAGCTTTGTCTGTGCAGAGGCCACTATTGTTCTTTGTCATCTTTATTCAGATACAATACTCTGGTTTTGTTCTCATAGTCTGTGCTTTCACAAGGCTGCGACCAAAACAAAGCATGAGGCCTATAAACAACTGCTCCCTCTACTCTGCCAACCTGCATTCAGCAAAGCAGTTGAAATTAATTGACGAAAAAGACTTCTCCTTTCACTCATTCAACAGGAGTATTGCCTTATCTGACACACGCATATTGATCATTAATAAAACAAATATTTGAACATGTTTGCACATAACTCGTCATCTTTTACTGAGTTTGCCCATCAACAAACTAAGACAGCATATTATCTTGCACAACTTCCTCCGTCACCACGGTGCAAAAATGTCATATAGGAATTTAGGATACATTTTTAATCACTAAGACTGAAGTACAAAATGATCTCATGCTCTTTAGTTCATTTTTGAAATTATGGTTTGCTTATTACCAGGCAACTGCAAACTTTTGCTCAAAGCTGTATATTTCTACATGAAACAAAAAGCAGATATTCTCACCTCAGTTCATCATGGTAGACTTCCTTTTTCTAGGTTGTGTTCAGACACCACAGCATTTAGCAGAGACAGTCCTGTACGTACAGAGGAACACCACACACATACGCTCATATGACAACGTAGAGTCTCACCGCAGTCAGTAGTGCAATCCTGTCTGTGCAGCAAAAATTATTGAGTCTTCACATTTGTCTGTCCTTGGGCTCTTGTCTATGACCAGCCTGGAATTAAAACTTGGATAAGAGACTGAAGAGACTGGTTGAAGCTGAGTGTGCTCGGGTGTGTTTCCTAGCGTTTGGGGGGACACGCCATGAGGAAGAAGACATGTCGTCATAGCTCCTCTACAGACTTGTACCCCTCCTTTGCCCCCCATTATAGCACGGTGCATTGATTCACCACAATAGGGCCGCATACATTACTGGCCAGGGTGTTCTACTTACGCTTTCCCCAACCCCCCCTTCCCTACATCCATCACTTTCTCTTTTCCTCAGAAAACCCCAAAAACAGTTTTTTACAACTGCAAACACCACAACCCCTTCCAGTCTCCCTAGTTCCCCACATTTCTAATGACAATGCAAAGAAGGCCATCAGTTGCTAGCCAACGCTTGGAGCAGTGTTGAACTTCAGTTTCTTGGATTGAATGTTGTAAAAGTTGGAGAGGTGAATGATTGGGGTGTTTTTCTGTTTTTGGTCTCTGTTCTGTCAGGAGTTTAGCTCTGGTGTGTTTCTCAACTACCTTAAAACATTTTTTTTTACCATTTAATCCTGTTTTAGTAAAGTAATAAATGAGAAACTAAAAGACAAGGAGAAAGTTTTGATGCACAAAATGTTGTGCATGTGGTATGTTTTGTTGCAAAACCTTTGCAAACCACAAAAAGTCTGTCACCTTTTTGACTTCAATCATACTGGAAGCCAGCTGCAGGTGAGGTTAGTGAATGTTTCCTGTTCACCTGCTATGAGGTAACCCAGTTTGTTTTAGTGTTGATACTTCCTAAAACCTGGTTATGCTGCAGACAGTATTATTATTATTATTTTAATTAGTTTATTAGGGACAGTGCACAGCTTCTTAAATTCAACAGTTAGTTATACACTAGTTTAAATCTATAGGCAGAAAATGAAGTATAACATCACTATTTTATCACTATAGATCCTCATGACTTATAGTTTCACCACATTAACCTTGTTGTCTACAAAAGCCTATGCCTTGTTACTAGACCAGAAATCTGTCCCCTAGCCGACTGATAATGAAGGTTCTTTCTTTTTGGGCTATGACAGCATTACATTTAAAGGGCTGGCTGGCTTGACCTGACTTTTGCAGATGATTGCTCACTTAAAGGCTTCCATTTGAATAATCATATTGTACTTGCATGTAGCTAATTAGATTTAGAGAAAAAAAAAAAAAAGCACGGTGTCACAACATGTAGCCTACAATGTTTGCCTTGCAGTGTCATGTTAGCATAACAGAGTTTAATTTCCTTTACCTTTTTTATTTTAACAGCTATCGCTTCCTTGACTGTGTAACCTGTTGAACAGGCATCATGGTGAACTGCTGTGGTCTGCTCAATGCCAATAAGGAACCAGGTACTGCTGTGGTCTGCTCAATGCCAATAAGGAACCAGGTACAGAGCTTTTTTAAAACATCAACAATGTATAAATAATTTGCAAGGAGGATTGTGGTGTGTGTGAATACGTTGATTGTGTTTCCTTCTGTTTCTGGGTCAGTTCCTCTGAAGAGTGTAGAAGTGGAGCTGGAGGTGAGGGACCATGTGACTACAGTGATCTCCACTCTGAACTATGAGAACAAGGAGGACAAACCACTGGAGGCTGTTTTTTCAATCAATACATTTCCTGAATCAACGAAAGTCAACTCCAAACAAGTTGAAACTTAGTTCCCCAGATCCAGTTTAACCAATCCAACCACGAATGTTACGTTACAGAGCGCCAGTTGGAAAAACAATGATGCCAAATATAATTTTGTTTGTGGTCTCCGGTGAAGCGGGTTTTCAGCCGTGGTGTCATCATACTGCGGCTAAATCGTGCACAAATGACAGACTTTTGGCCAGTTTGTTTTTTCAAATGTAATGCATCATGGGGCCTTTATGCATTTATGTGTATGCAACGATTATGGTTCTCCCCCTTTCTCACACACACACACAATGACTCAAGAACCTATCCCTTGCTTTTCTTTTAATTAATCTTTAAACATGTGACAACATGAAATATGACATGACCGAAACACAAAATTAATCTTTTTGTTGTTCTAGTTGATAGTGCTGTATGCTATGAAAGTGCAATGTCAGCACAACATTTGTCTACTCCAATTAAGTTCAGTTGCACTTGCTTTAAAAAATAAAAATACATTTAAAAAAAGATTTTTTGTAAATAAAGATTATTATTACTCGCGGTATAACATTTAGTGAAGAATGCATTATGACTTGTGGAGGACTCAAAACTCAAACTTTAGATTTTGAGACTGGACCTTATTGTGACTTAAAAAACAATGACAATCAAGTCCCACATCTGGAACTGCAGGCAGCAATCACTAAACTGCATTTTTGTGTGGGCTGTATAAAGACACGTTATGAATGGAAACTTTGTTCAGTCTGCTTCATTTTGGTGAAGTAGGACTTTTTGTTCCATGATTTCAGCCTCTGCAACTTGTCACCAAATACAATTGTTAAGACTCACAGCACTTCAAAATACTTTTTGGAATAAAAGCAGCAGTCAGACATTAGTTTATTTTCCTAGAATAAAGCTTTTGGAACTTAATGTTGCATATTTAAGCTCCACCCACCCGGTACTCCCTTATTGGGTATCCACTGTACCCGATAGGAGTGACTTTCACTTTCGCTTCTCTCAGTTTACATCCTTCTGCTTTGCGATTCTGCAAGTTGTCTCCTCATCTTTCCAAGAGGAAGCTTCAGTAAGACTGTCCCGGAGACATCCGTCCTCACAGGTAGGAATTATTCTGCTGTGTGTTTATTATTTATTATTTTAAATCGTCTGCGTATCTATACTAAGAAGGCCTACAACACTGCGCAATCGGCATTAATGCTGGATACTGTGGATGTTAGATTATGTTTGGGTTTCTATAGGGACTTTAATGGAATATCGTGACACTATAACAAAAGAGACAAATAAGAAGTTACCTTAAATAAACATCAGATGTCACTGTAATCCGTAAATGTAACGTCATGGTGAGATATCTTCTATTTTTTCATCCGTAATAATTAAGCAAACAGCTGTCCGGATAAAAACAACAACAAATAGGCCAAATATTTGGATAATTAGTAGAGCATTAGTAGAATACATGTATTATTATTATTATTATTATTATTATTATTATTATTATTATTATTATTATTATTATTATTATTATATTAGTCTCCTATCATAGTGAGATATATTACATTTCTATTTTTAGTCTCATAAGTATCCATTAAGCAGCTGTGAAGGTCTAAATAAAAACAAATAGGCTATAAACATTTTCATAATAAACTTTATCATTAGCTGAAAAAAATGAAAACAGAGACTGAACCAGGAAGGGCGGAACAGAGAAGTCCGGCAGGAAAATTCCATTTTATGGATTTTTTAATCAATCAACAGGAATAAAGCAATCAGTGTACTGATTGATTGATAGAATAGATGATTGCTGGAGAGATGAGATGTTAAACTGGAGAGTGCATTTATTATTATAATTTTAAAAACATTTAACAATTTAGTTTAACGTTGGTGATTTGTGTAGTAAATTAATAAAAAATAAATGTTGGTTTCCCTCACGTCCAGTGTTGTGGTCATAGCATGTTAATAACCATATGTTTTTGGTGGTATTCATGTAAAAAAAATAAATATATGATCCATCAGTGCAGCAGGGAGTCTTCAAATGTCCTTTTTTTTTTGTTTGTTGTACAGGTATGATGGAGAACTGCTGTGGTCTAATAACCTCCCAGAAGGAACCAGGTACAGAGTTGTTAGAAAACAAACAAAGCATTTATATATGCATAGGTCCAATTTATTCTGCTTTACACGCTATTAGACAGAGGCACGTTTAACATCTTGGTTGAAAAGTACACCTCTAATAAGTCTAAAATGCAACAATTCAGTAAAGAATAAACCTTAACAATGTAGGAAAAAATGTTGTGTTCAATGTGTTTCCTTCTGTTTCTGGGTCAGTTCCTCTGAAGAGCGTAGAAGTGGAGCTGGAGGTGAGGGACCATGTGGCTACAGTGGTCTCCACTCTGAACTATGAGAACAAGGAGGACAAACCACTAGAGGCTGTTTTTGTCTTCCCTCTGCCTGGAGATGCTGCTGTCTGTCATTTCAGTGCTAAGATTGGACAGACACAGATTGTAGCTGAGGTGAAGGAGAAACAGGAGGTGAGCTGGACAGTGAAGACTTACTCACAAAGGAGCTTTAAAACACAGAGAATGTTGCTCACATGTGTCATCTGTATTTCAGGCTCGTGAGGAGTATGACGATGCTTTGAGCTCCGGTCAGCAGGCCTTCCTGTTGGAGGAGAGTGAGCAGAGTCCAGATATCTTCTCTCTGAGTGTGGGCAGTCTGCCTCCAGGAGAGAGCGCCTCCATCAGGCTGGAGTACGTCACTGAGCTGGCTGTGCAGGCTGATGAAGGGCTGAGGTTTTGTCTGCCTGCTGTGCTCAACCCTCGCTACCAACCTCGGGGTAGGAGAACCAGCCAACACCTTCATCAGGAGCAATTAAGCTTCACCTTAGTGCACACCACACCTGTCCATAAAAAATTGATTGAAAGCCAACGTATAATACACTGGCAGAACACATAATCTCACAACTCAAACTGGACAAAAATAGTGCTGTAAGGTAGACACCAAAAAAAAAATGGGATTCTGAGGCCGAAATCATTATTGATTTTGATTTTTTTCACACAAACACCTACAAATGCCCTGCAGAGTTTTATAACCAAAACTAATTGATTGAATAATTTAGATCTTCTCTCTGTTCATCCATATCTTCTGCCGGACCAAAGATTAACCCATCTGATCTTGTTTACAGGTAGTGAAGGTGTCAACGTTCAGGTGACCTCTGTTCCAGCCTCTCTGGTGCCCTACAGTCTGTCCTTCTCCGCCCGAGTGTCCTCTCCTCGTCCCGTCTCTAAAGTAGAGTCCAACTGTCCCCTGGACCCTCTCCAGTACCTCAACACAGAGAAAACCCAGGCCACGGTGGGTAGAAGGCTAATGATGATTGTTTCTTATCACTGAGAAAAAGATAAAACAATTTATTTATGTTTGAGTGTGTTTTGTGAACTGCAGGTCAAGTTGGCTGCAGGCCACAAGTTTGACAGAGATGTCGAACTGCTGATTTACTACAAAGATGCCCACCAGCCCACTGCTGTGGTGGAGGCAGGACAGGCCTCTTCAAAGCCTGGTGAGTCACCATTAGAGAAGTGTTACTTTAGCAAAACAAAAGGCCAATACATTCAAATTGATGTAATACGTTAAATGTAATTAGTTTGATTTTAAACATATCTGATGAGTTTCATGTAAGTGTGAAGATTGTCATATAGCTGAGTTATATATGTTGGAATAAATGATAAAAAGACACATTTCTGATCATTTTCTCTGTGTTTCAGGCACTCTGATGGGTGATCCAGTAGTGATGTTGAGCCTGTACCCAGAGTTCCCCCAGGCTGTGATGTCTTCAGTCGCCTCATGTGGAGAGTTTGTGTTCGTATTGGATCGATCTGGCAGTATGGATGCACCTATGAACAACAGCGATCGCGATCAGACTTGCATCGGCAGTGCCAGGGTAATTATTTTGTGTTATTTCTTTAATGAAATCATTCATAGTGTCTCTCTCACACAGTGGGCTTCACCATCTTCTCTCTCCTCCCTTAAGGATACTCTGCTGCTCCTGTTGAAGAGCTTACCAGTGGGCTGCTATTTCAACATCTACAGTTTTGGGTCCAACTTTGAACACATCTTCCCGTAAGTCGCTCCCTTGAGTCACTCAGACCACAAAAATGTGTTTTGAAATCACTGTTTGTACATCTTTAGCTCATGTCAGCCCTATCGGCAGACAGATTGGGTGATTCTTCAAAACCATTTATTATGTTTGATGTCAATGTTCAATTTAAAATTAATCGATTCTACAGTGAAGACTTGCTCAAGTATATTGAAAAATGTTGGTTGTACTAGACCAACTGTGTACTATAAAGTTTCTGTTTCTGTTGCAGTAAGAGTGTAGAGTACAGCCAGGAGACCATGGAAGAGGCGCTGGAGAAAGTTGACAAGATGGAGGCTGATCTGGGAGGAACTGAGATCCTTGAGCCTCTCAAACATATTTACAGCCAGCCCTGCATTCCCAATCAACCTAGACAAGTAATACACACACACACTCTCTCTCTCTCTCTCTCTCTCTCTCTCTCTCTCTCTCTCTCTCTCTCTCTCACTCTCACACACACTTGTTAAACAGGTTGTCCAAAAATCACTTCTAGGTAATAGTATCACATCATTCAGTCAGAACCTCCTACTGTTCTATGAACAGGTTCTTCTTGGCGCACCTTGTTCTTTAGAATTTACCATTAAAAGCACTATACTACTCAAACAGCAAACCAACACAGATCTCAGAGAAAGATATGAATGACTCAATGCTTGTTGCATATTTTTTCTGTGTGTGATGTTATGTAACTTAGAGTGATGTTGAAACTCTCCTCCCAAGATATTTGTCTTTACCGACGGAGAGGTGGGGAATACAAAAGAAATTATTCACCTGGTGAAGCACAACTCAGGTTCCCACAGGTGAAGCCAGAAAAACACACCCACATAATTCCCAGAATATGTCCCATTTTCAAATCTTGTGTGTGTTACAAACAAAACTACGGTTTTGTAGGTGTTTCTCTTTTGGAATTGGGGAAGGGGCCAGTTCTGCTCTTATCAACGGGTTGGCCAAGGAAGGAGGAGGTCACGCTCAGTTCATCACAGGGACTGACAGGATGCAACCCAAAGTAAGACACCACAGCCTTTATATCAAATTTAATAAAACATGCATATTAGGACAGATGACATAATAAAAATTGTAAATTAATACATTTAGTAAAAACTCAGTACTCCTGCAACTTTTTGTAAATTGTTTCTTACTCATCAGGTGATGCAGTCGCTGCGATTTGCTCTGCAACCAGCTGTGGTGGACATCTCAGTCAAGTGGGATTTGCCAAAGGGAGTTTCTGTCACTGCTCTCTCTCCACCACTCACAGCACTTTTTCAGGGTCAAAGGTCACTGGTTTATGCCCAGCTCACTGGACAGGTAGGAGCAGCACCATCTCATATTTTCTTAGGTTAATTATTATGATGAGGATACAAATGGTTTTCAACACTGTGATGCTTTCTCAGAGTTCAGAAGCATCACAGGGCTGTGTGACGGTGAAGTACAGTCTGGCAGGTCATCCCTCTCAGAACCAGCTTCAGTTCAGTCTCAAACCTGCAGAGGACACTGGGTAAAACAGCACTGTTATGCATTGGGTCCTGACCGTACAAATGTTGAGTTTAATTTAATTATTTGATCAAATAAAACTGTAGCAAGGGATGAGACAAAAAACAATATTGCAAGGATACATGGCATCGAAGGTCAACTCAGTGGCTGACACACACGATGTGGAGAATGGCTTTAAATGTGATAATGTAGTTAAAAAATACGTCGCACAAGACTAGACATTGAATTGTTTTTCTTCCTAAATCAATACCTGTAGGTATGCGTGCAATGCTTTGCAATGTATCTGAAATTACATCAAATTGGTTTCCATTATATTCAAATGAAATAAAAAATGCTGCATTAAAATTAAAACACACACACATCAACATGCAAATGGAAAAATTACGAACCGTTGTGTACATCGATGAAAGAAACCCTTTGAATCCCTTCAGTAGCACAATATCGTTTCAGTGCTTTATGATATTTCTCTACAATTTAATATGTTTTAACACAGTCATTGACACCCATTTGCACTTTGCACTGCTGCTATGACATGAACCCTAAAACATTAGTAAGGTTATTATAATATGGTAAAACTCTTACCTTTCTGCAGATTAACAGTCCACAGGTTGGCTGCTCGGACTCTGATTCGCTCCCTGGAGATGGAGGAGAGAGAGCGTGATGGACGGGAAGATGGAGGAGTGAAGAAGAAGAAGGTGGTGGAGCTCAGTGTCCAATCAGGAGTGAGCAGTGCCTTCACTTCCTTCATTGCTGTCAACAAAGGCGACGGTGAAGCGATTCAAGGACCTCTGGTTCGCAGAAATGTTCCAACACCCAGTGAGTGTTTCCAAGAAAAATAAAAAACTACAGTTACTCTCTACTTACTAGATACTAGCTGAACATGAATGATAATGTAGAGAAACATTGTGATGAGAGATTTGAAGCATTTGTTTAGTGCTACAGTGTGTATTTGCGTTTGCACATTGTTTGTATGCAAAAAGTTAAACTTTTGATATAATTGGAACTATTTTGAACTGCTTGTTGTTAGTCATCGTAATAAGCTCAGAAACCAGTAGCTTTGTTGATTTTATTTTTTTAAAGTAACTCTCATGGCTCATGTCTTGACCTCATACTTTTTTTTCATCTCAAAGTGATGATGGCCATGGGTATGAGGCCGATGTCCTGTGGTGCTCCACGGATGAAGAGTAAGTAAAAATCTCAAAGTTGATTGCGGGTGGAATACACATCTTTCTATAAATAAACTAAATGGACGTGAAAAAACAGTAGCTTTGTTGATTTTATTTTTTCAAAGTAACTCTCATGGCTCATGTCTTGACCTCATACTTTTTTTTTCATCTCAAAGTGCGGATGTCCTCTGTTGAGTTGTGCTGTGGTCTGATGTCCTGTGATGCTCCAGTGATGGATTGTAAGTAAAAATCTCAAAGTTGATTGCGGGTGGAATACACATCTGTCTATTTCTATAAATAAACTAAATGGACGTGAAACAAAACAAGAGAAAACACATTTCTCTGGCGGTATTCCACTGCTTGCTTATTTGTAGATTTCATTTGATAAACTGAATGTAAAGAACGACTTGTTTTTGGCTCCAGTGTCATTGACATTAGAAACATGCGATTGTCTAGTGCAGCAAGTTAGGAAGGTTTCACTGTCGTTTGTTTTCATGGAGGCATATCTTTCCAAGAAAAATAAAAAACTACAGTTACTCTCTACTTACTAGATACTAGCTGACCATGAATGATAATGTAGAGAAACATGGTGAGGTACTGCTTTAACATCAAGAAAATATTTTTAATTTGTTTTTGGAGATAAGAGAAAGCATTTGTTTAGTGCACATCTGTTTGTCTGTAAAAAGTATAACTTTTGATATATTTTGAACTAATATTAAATTCGAGTGCAACAAACAATTGTGTATTTATTTAAATAGACTAAATGGATGTTAAAAAACCAAAGGAAACACACTTTTGTGGCACAGTTTCTCTGCTTGCCTTCTTGCAGCTTTAATGTAAATCACTGTATGAACAGTAGGAGTTGTTTTGGCTCCAGTGTCATTGACATAAGAAATGCGATTGCCTAGTGCAGCAAGTGAGGTGTGCATGGAGGCTTGTATGTTATATTTTTGAGTTTCTCAACACGATAAACATTACAATTATTACAAGTTCTATTTTTAATTAGTGTAAGTTATTGTTATAGACTAGCTAAGCATGAAAGAACATTGAAAAAGACATTGAGACCATGAACTCATGTCTTCAATGTTTACTGAGAATCAAGTGAGAAGTAGAGTATATTTCTTATAGACTTCTAAACAATCAGATTATTTTTGCTGGCTTTTAGAGATAATGCAAGGTTAAGGCACTTCCATATTAGAAACAAGTGGTTTAGCAGTTGACATTTGTCTTTGATCATTCTCAGCTAACGACCTGACCTATTTCTCTTTCTCTTTTTAACCACAAAGCTTTCTGTAGTTACCAAAGCAGTTTCATTCCCACGAGCTCTACTGCTGCAAGTATACAAGCTAATGGTGATTTAAACACACAACTGTGAATTCCTATAAAAACAGTATATGGATAGACACGCAGCAAACAACATGAACTACTGTACGTAAGAGTTCAGGCAGTCCTGGACATAAGCAACATATCATTTCCCAGGACTCTCAGCAGAATCCTCGTCGCTGTTCAGATTTATAGAGAGCTCCCTCAAAGAGCAGAACCTTCTTGGTTACCTTGTTTTAAGATCTTTCTGGAGTCGTCATTGTCCCACATTACGGATACATAACAGACACATTGCTTCATAGTGATGACCAAAGCCAGTGGAGACAACTCCTGCCCATGTATTTTGAATTTTCGGAGAGTAGCTCTGTGCTGGACTGCTGAGTGGAATAAATAATAATGCAAAAATGCCCAATGTGGCCCTTGTGTGTATTTTAATACTAATATAATAATATTAGTAATAACAACGATATTTTCAATAGAATAAAAAAATGAATGATAAAGGTTTTGGTTGAAGGAGTTCTGTGTCACAGAGAGAGAACGGCTGTGTGCTTTCTCAACACCTTGTAAGAGCAAACCTAAGGGTGGCAGCGGCCTAAGGTCATCCTCTAATATGAAGCCATAACTGTGTATAAATATATATACTGTACATATAAATTAATACTGCATAGATGTCGTGAAAAGACTGGTGGAATGAGTATTCACTTAAACAGTAAGTGATATCACACAGTGGCTGAAGCTGCACTGTCAGACATCGTGATTATGGGCTCAGTTTTCTTTAAGCACCCTGTAAATAGTTTTAGATGATGATTGTTATGTTTTAAAAAATATAAAACTAAATAAGTCAAATTATGTTTCTTTTGACTTGTATTTGTATTCTGCCAAGTTTCTGTTGCACTGGTTTATACATTGAGAATCCTGATGTATTTAAATTTAAGTTCCTTGTATTTAATGTTATTGCCCTTGTGTGATGTTCTGTCTCTTTTTTTCTGTTAAAGTCATGGACATGAGTCTCGATTCTGAATTTGAAAACTTGGATGGTAAGTAACAACAACTGTTGAATGGTATGCCAAGACATTTTGTACACACATACATGTCTCTCTCAGGATTATGATAAAGGTTTTGGTTGAAGGAGTTCTGTGTCACAGAGAGAGAACGGCTGTGGGCTTTCTCAACAGCTTGTAAGAGCAAACCTCTTACATTCTCTAATATGAAGAAGCATGGATAAATGTATATAGATATATAAATATATTGTGGTATAAAAAGGGCATCCACTAGCTGGGCATAGATGTCGTGAAAAGACTGGTGGAATGAGTATTCACTTAAACAGAAAGTGATATCACACAGTGGCTAGCGCTGCACTGTCAGACATCGTGATTATGGGCTCAGTTTTCTTTAAGTACCCTGTAAATAGTTTTAGGTGATGATTATTATGTTTTAAAAAATATAAAACTAAATTAGTCAAATTATGCTTCTTTTTACTTGTTTTTGTATTCTACCCGAGTTTCTGTTGCACTGGTTTATACATTGAGAATTTTGGTGTATTCCAATTTAAGTTCCTTGTATTTAATGTTATTGCCCTTGTCTCTTTTTTCTGTTAAAGACATGGCCATGCGTATAGACATGACTGTCGAATGTGATGAGTGTGATGATTCTCCATGTAGCACTTTGGATGGTAAGTAACAACAACTGTTGAATGGAATGCCAATACATTTTGTACACACATACAGGTCTCTGTCAGGATTGAATTTTAATACATTTGGTGATTTTTTTCATTCAGTGCTTTCATCAGATCAAACTTTACATTTTTCCAATACTTTGATTTATGACCAAATACCTGCAAAACTAATGACATCAGCCTCAGCTGTACTTTGCGTTTAAGGCTATTTAGCAAATTTTAGCATGCACTACACTAAGATGGTGAACGTGCTATGAATTAGACTTGCTAAACATCAGCATGTTAATTAACATTGTCACCGTGAGCATTTTTGCATGCTGATGTTAGCATTTAGCTTAAAGCTCCGCTGTGCCTATAAGTACGGCCTCACAGAGCTGCTGTATCACTGTAGACTTTTTTTTTGCTCCTATCTGGGTCTCTATTTATTCTCAGCATAGTTTTCAAAAGTAAAAACAGGAAAAAAAACATGGTGACTAATCTTTTTAAATGTACTAGTCAGCCAAACCTTTTTTATTTTTATTTGATCAGCACCATAAACCTACTTTATGCAAGAAAACAAACTAGAATGTCTTTATTCAATAAAGGTGAAGATTGTCAGATTAAACAGAAGCAAAAGAATGATTCAAAAATATGAAGTAACATGGAAAACACTTACTCACATGTCTAAGTGTAGCAATCACTTAAATTGTTTAACTGCCACATTACTACACATCAGTATCAAATACGCAAAAATGACAGCAATTGCCCTAAAACATACCAGTATGCTAATCCACCAATAATAACTAATATCTTCTCACTGTGATTTATCTCCTCAGAAAGCTGCTCGCCCAAACAGCCAGCCAGAGACCCTTTGCTGCAGCTGGTCTCCCTCCAGAAGGCGTCTGGCTGCTGGGTGCTGGATCCAGCTCTGGCTGCTGCACTGGGAAAGACCAGCGAGGAGGTGGAAAAGCCCAAGCCTGCATCGGTGGGTTATTGTCAAATATAATGACATCAATTAATAATTGCGACTTATTTTGCACAAGAAATTTAACTTATTTAAGTTTACTTTTCTATTGTTATTATATTTTTAGGATTTAACATGTTCCTTTGTGCAATATCTTCTTTGTTCTCTTCTTATTATGTTTTCGCTGTCGGATCTGTTCCATTTTTTATTCTTTGATTTGGTGAATTAGGTGAACCAGGAAGTGTGGGCCACCATCCTGGCTCTGATCTGGCTTCATGGTTTCAAGATGGACGCTCAGGAAGAGTGGGAGCTTCTGGCTATGAAGGCTGTGTCATGGCTCCGAGCTCAGAAAGGTAAAACAACTAATATTTAGTGTTAATCTGTTGTTTGTTTACAGTGTGTGTGCTTGTTAAAATCAGCTGTTTGCCCACATTCAGTCTGCTGATGACTTGTTTTGTGTTTTTCTTTCAGCATCCTGTGTGACGGAGTGTGTGGAAGCAGTAAATGCTCTGTTGGGTTGCAACGTGCAGAAAAACGTCCTGGGGCTCTGAGGTTTTCATTAAAGGGGCTTCTCCTTCAGGATTGGTACACAGAAGCAGATTTACTCCATCCTACAATATTTACTTCAAATCAAAGTATGCCTTTCATGTCAATTTGTGTCTAAATCAACTGCAAATTAAACTTAAAAAAAACAAGCATTATTTGCTTAATTTGAGACTTCACACATACTCCATTTATTGTATATTAACAACTGTGTGACAACGTTGAATAGCAAATTAAAACTTGAACTTTTTTCACTAACCTTTTGTTATGTTTCAGGATGGTTAATCCCTAATTACTGCAGAGTTTTTTTTGCCTCAAAATGAACCTTACACTTGAGTGGACATCTCGCCCCCTGTCCAACACAGGCGTTTGACTTTAAATGTGTGTTTGTGTGAGAAAGGAACAAAAGAATAATCGGTGGATACTTTGCCCAAAGATTAAAAAGTAGTTTTTTAAAAAGTGTGCCACCAATAAATGTATTTCCTGAATCTTCTAACGTTAACTCTATTCACTCCCAGCAAGTCAAATCTTAGTTCTCCAGATCCATTTTGTTTAAACCAATCCAAGAGCATCCAATCAAGTTGCAGGAGAAGAACCATGAATGTTAGGTTACCGAGTACCTGCTGGAAAAAATAATTTGCCAAAGATAATTTTCCTGTGTGAGTTTTCAGCGGTTGCCCCATTGTGCACAAATTACATTATTATCGTCCTTTTCAAAAAGCAACGCATGAAGGGGCCCCGACATAATGAAAAAAAAGCAAACACCCCTGGGTTAATTAAACTATTATGCATTTATGTTCATGCAACTGTTATTATTCTCCCCCTTACACACACATACAGATTATATTTACACAAAATAACTGGAATAACTTTCTTCAAGATCCTAACAAATGCTTTTTTTATCAATCATTTTATTCCATTCAGGCATAAAGCATGCAATAACATGAAATATCTTTTAAATTAGATCGAATAAAGCTTAGAATTAACCAATAATTTACATTACAAATCTTTTAAAACATGACAAAATAAATAGTTTATGGCTACAAACAACTAGCATTTACACATGCAGCAGAGCAGACTGCTGACAACATTAGCATTCATTTGGAGTTGACAAAGTCCAATATTAAGTCTCCTGTTAGTTCTATTTCAGTCGCCACCGACTTCTAGATCCTTAGTTTCTAAATGCTCCTGATTTTAGAATATTTCATTTCGTCAGGTTTTTGTATTAACCCTGCTGTCGCAGTTCGTTTCTCCCCCTTACTTTAGTGTTCCCGGTCAAATTTGACCGGTCTGTTTTAACTGCTCTTACATTAACAAAAAAAACATTAATCATCACCAAATTTAATTTAACACCTTTTTAAGCTGTAAACAATGTCTCAGACTCGTGGTTTACATGAATAACTTGTCAATTTACAAAGAATAGACACTGAAAATGTATCGCTAAATTAGGTCCAGAGCCTCTCTGACAGAAAATCGTCTCATCAGTCGCCTACTCATTGTGTTCACAGAGCAAAATGAGAGCAAGGCACAAATAAAGGTTTATATAGGGGGAAAGTGAGAAGATAGGAAACATTGTTTAGTCTGGAAGGTGTGGTTCACGTGGGGGGATGGCACATAAGCGCGGGATAGAGATGGGTTCCCATAACAAACACCTGATTATTTTGTTTGAAATGTGTACAACTTTATATATGGGGCTGTGAACAGGTCTTCACACAGTCTTTGTGTGTGTGTGTGTGTGTGTGTGTGTGTGTGTGTGTGTGTGTGTGTGTGTGTGTGTGTGTGTGTGTGTGTGTGTAGTTGTGGATGTGTGTGTGTAGTTGTGTGTGTGTGTGGGTGTGTAGTTGTGGATGTGTGGGTGTGTAGTTGTGGGTGTGTAGTTGTGGATGTGTGGGTGTGTAGTTGTGGGTGTGTAGTTGTGGATGTGTGGGTGTGTAGTTGTGGATGTGTGGGTGTGTAGTTGTGGGTGTGTGGGTGTGTAGTTGTGGATGTGTGGGTGTGTAGTTGTGGGTGTGTAGTTGTGTGTGTGGGTGTGTAGTTGTGGGTGTGTAGTTGTGGATGTGTGGATGTGTGGGTGTGTAGTTGGATGTGTGGGTGTGTAGTTGTGGGTGTGTGGGTGTGTAGTTGTGGATGTGTGGGTGTGGGTCTGCTATTCCTGTAATCAGGAAGTGTTTGATGCTGATTCTGTTGTTCTGCCATTCCTGTAATCAGGAACTGCTTTGAGAGGTGTGCTTTAGTTTCAATAGGTCAATTGTCCTCTTAACTGCTAGGGGGAGTGGCTTACACATCTCAAGGATATATATACTCAGACCACACAAACCTTTACTCCAGTGTATTTGACTTCTGGAGGGATACTGAACTACTTGATTCTGCTAGGATAGACTAAGTATATTGCTTTTGCTTTCTTAAATTGCTCTTAAACTGTACCAAGCCTGCTTAAAAGTGTTAGTGTCTGATGCTGATTCTGTTGTTTCTGCTGTTTCTGCTATTCCTGTAATCAGGAAGTGTTTGATGCTGATTCTGTTGTTCTGCCATTCCTGTAATCAGGAACTGCTTTGAGAGGTGTGCTTTAGTTTCAATAGGTCAATTGTCCTCTTAACTGCTAGGGGGAGTGGCTTACACTCCTGGCAGACAATGAGCAATCAGTAGGTAGGTCCTTAACCACTGCTGGTGGCTGGTGAGCGTTCGAAGCTTTCAAAGCGTCTCAAGCCAGACTTGAAAACGCGAACAAAGGCTAGGGCGAACAAAGGCAACAGCAACAGGGCGACTTTTTCAAGCCAGACTTGAAAGGCTAGGGCGAACAAAGGCAACAGGGCGACTTTTTCAAGCCAGACTTGAAAGGCTAGGGCGAACAAAGGCAACAGGGCGACTTTTTCAAGCCAGACTTTAGGGCGAACAAAGCAATGACTTCTCCAGCGTGACTTTGTACGGGTCAGTAATTTGTTTGTATTGACTACCATGTGTCTGCATCCTATTTCTGTCTGTTCCTCTCGGCCCTCCTTGCGGTGACAGAGTCGCTTCACGCTGCGAGAGCGAACTCTCTCTCCTCTGTCCTGATTCTCCTGGACCTGTCAGCGGCGTTTGACACGGTGAACCACCAGATCCTCCTCTCCACCCTCGAGGGGATGGGCGTCTCAGGCTCTGCACTCTCCCTGCTTGCATCCTACCTGACAGGCCGATCCTACCAGGTGACATGGAGGGGGGCCGTGTCGGAACCACGCATGCTGACTACGGGGGTTCCACAAGGTTCAGTTCTGGGCCCCCTTCTCTTCTCGCTCTACACAACATCTCTGGGTTCTGTTATTCGCTCGCATGACTTCTCTTACCATTGTTATGCCGATGACACCCAGCTGGTCTTGTCATTTCCTCCCGGTGACACCCAAGTGGAGGCACGCATTGCTGCGTGCTTGGCTGACATCTCGAAGTGGATGGCGACACACCACCTGAAGCTCAACCTGGACAAAACCGAGCTACTGTTCCTCCCGGGGAAGGGTTGCCCGCACCGAGACCTGTCCATCACCATTGATGATGCCGTGGTGACGCCAACTCGGACTGTGAGGAATCTGGGTGTGACCCTGGACGACCAACTGTCGTTCTCAGCAAACATTGCATCGGTCACACGCTCCTGCCGATTCCTCCTCTACAACATCAGGAGGATTCGCCCCTTCCTCACTGAGGAGACGGCGCAGGTGCTCATCCAGGCTCTGGTCATCTCCCGCCTGGACTACTGCAACTCACTACTTGCTGGAGCCCCGGCGTCGGCCATCAGACCCCTGGAGCTTGTCCAGAAAGCTGCAGCACGTCTGGTGTTCAATCGCCCCAAGTTCTCCCACACAACTTCCCTTCTCCGTTCTCTACACTGGCTCCCTGTAAGAGCTCGCATCCAGTTTAAGACTCTGGTGCTAGCCTACAGGGCAGTGAAAGGAACAGCTCCTTCCTATCTCCAGGCCTTGGTCAAGCCCTACACCCCCGCCCGACCACTTCGCTCTGCTGCCTCGGGGCGATTGGTTGCCCCGTCGCTCAGAGGTCCCTGCGGCCGATCCACCCGGTCACAGCTTTTTTCTGTCCTGGCCCCTCAGTGGTGGAATGAACTCCCCACTGACGTCAGGACAGCAGAGTCGCTGCCCATCTTTCGGCGCAGACTGAAAACTCACCTCTTCAAGAAGTACTACCCTGAGCCTTCCTCTTAGCACTTATTGCATTCGTATTAGTTGTTGCACTTACTGTATTCGTATCAGTTCGCTGCACTTATTGAATTCGTATTCGTTTACTGCACTTATCCTATTCGTAGTAGTTTGTAGCACTTATTATATTCGTATTAGTCTGTTATTAGTAATTTGCCTCTGCACTATACTTTTGCTCTGGTTTATGCTTTTAAGATGCTTGTTTAAGAAAGAGATGCACTTATGACTTCTGGTGACTAGTAGTTCTCTATGTTGAATACACTTCCTGTAAGTCGCTTTGGATAAAAGCGTCTGCTAAATGACTGTAATGTAATGTAATGTAATGTGTAGTTGTGGGTGTGTATGGGGCTGTTTTCCATCTGATGAATGGACATAATCTAGTGTTCCCCATTCATTTTCTGTGGCGGTCACTTTTCATGGGTGTAACAAAGTTGACTAAACCACTCAAAATTCAATGAAAGTAGTGATCAGCAATTTTATATGTTCAAATGCCTAGTGTGGAGGATATCAAAGGCCACACTATTTATGATTGATTAAAGTTGTAAATCGGTCAGATTTGACCCGAACACGACAGGAGGGTTAATTCAGGAAGTGAAAGTAGATCAATGCATGTAGCTTGATGAGTGTGACCTTTAGTGCTGGAGGGACAATCCTGTTGGGTAATTATTAAACCTATAATTTAATGGAAGCAAGCAGCAGGTGAGGTTAGTAAATGTTTCCTGTTCCGCTACTGTAAGGTAATCCAGTTTGTTTTAGTATTGATACTTCCCCAAACCTGGTTATAATTTTATTTTTTATTTAAGGACACAGCTTCTTAACTGTACCAGAGTTAGACTTGTACCAGACTGCGCATTCCCACAAGTGACAAAATAAAATGCAAATGTCTGTTTTGGTGTTTTATTGGTTACTATTACCCATTTCGAGACAAAAACATATGTAACCTGTATGCCGCCCACAGCTGTGCCTGTGACAGTCCGAGCAGCATTCCTAAGGAAGTGACGGTAAAACTCCACCTGCCAGGTGCTTTAACTGGGCGTGGCTTCAGTTTGACTGCACAACCCCAACCAGAAACCTTCTGTATTTGATATCGCTCTCCGTATTAGTTGTTCGGACGCTTACTGCATCAGTGGACACTTTCTTTTGAGGTAAGCACCTGATGTAGTGTTTTAAGGATTGGATTATGGCTTTATGTTATGTTAAACCAAGTGTATTATACTCATAAATCAGCTGAACAAAATGCTGCTTTTATACACATTTTTGTTTCAATCCTGTTGTCTTCAATTTACATTTACGTTTTGTTTTGTGCAGACTCTCCATTTACTGAAATATTACATGATTTCTGGCGAGAGATTGAACAAACAAACCCACAGGTTTAAAGAATACATTTTAAAAAATGTAGAGGCAACAGGTTTTTATGTAGGTTACACACACCGCCTGAGTTAGAAAGCTTAACTCATCATATGAACAGTCATATTGTACACGCCTGTATATTTTGATTTGTATGCAAAGAGAGTTTAAGGAAATGGAATAAACATGCGTGGTGGTCACACAATGTAGCCTACTTTTGTTTCTTGCAATGTCATGTTAGCATAACAGAGTTTAATTTATTTTACCATTATTTTATTTTTACAGCTTCCTTGACTGTAACCTGTTGAACAGGCATGATGGTGAACTGCTGTGGTCTGCTCAATGCCAATAAGGAACCAGGTAGGAACCAGAGCAGTTTAAAGACAATTTATACATAATGAACAAGGATGATTGTGGTGTGTGTGAATACATTGGTTTGTCCATGTAAAGGTTTGTGTTTGAGCCTCATAGTGGCAGGAAGGGGCTTTTAAAAACATTTTAAAATTGAATATACAAGGTAAACATTTATGCTGGAGGTGAATGATCAGATCTAGCGATTCAGAGACTGTAATTACGGACCATGAACCATTTGCAAATATTGTCCTTTTCCTTCTGTTTCTGGGTCAGTTCCTCTGAAGAGCGTAGAAGTGGAGCTGGAGGTGAGGGACCATGTGACTACAGTGATCTCCACTCTGAACTATGAGAACAAGGAGGACAAACCACTAGAGGCTGTTTTTGTCTTCCCTCTGCCTGGAGATGCTGCTGTCTGTCATTTCAGTGCTAAGATTGGACAGACACAGATTGTAGCTGAGGTGAAGGAGAAACAGGAGGTGAGCTGGACAGTGAAGGCTTACTCACAAAGGAGCTTTAAAACACAGAGAATGTTGCTCACATGTGTCATCTGTATTTCAGGCTCGTGAGGAGTATGACGATGCTTTGAGCTCCGGTCAGCAGGCCTTCCTGTTGGAGGAGAGTGAGCAGAGTCCAGATATCTTCTCTCTGAGTGTGGGCAGTCTGCCTCCAGGAGAGAGCGCCTCCATCAGGCTGGAGTACGTCACTGAGCTGGCTGTGCAGGCTGATGAAGGGCTGAGGTTTTGTCTGCCTGCTGTGCTCAACCCTCGCTACCAACCTCAGGGTAGGAGAACCAGCCAACACCTTCATCAGGAGCAATTAAGCTTCACCTTAGTGCACACCACACCTGTCCATACAGAGGCTTCTATTGCATCAGTACGTGTGACGACAGAACTCTTGTCATGCAAGAGCTGCATTTTAGAAGAATCTAATGCGCATTTAATGCATCCATGTTAACTTCAGTAGTTTGAAAGAGGGCTGAGGTGGAAACTGTGTTCACACTGACTCCCAATGTTTTCATACAAACATCCATAAGGCTTTTGTCTAGAAAAGATGGAAACAAAGGGCTGAATATTCATATTTATATCCTTGCTAGCTGCATGGCTCAAGTGAATGAAATGTCATTCAATCGGTTTGAAATATCTAAACTACTGATGAAGAATTGATGTGTCCCCTTCACACCATTTTTCTGGCTTCACAAGCAGGCTTACATTTTTTGCTTTTGGTGAAATGTCTTTAAGACTTTTGGATAGATTGCCATTCGTGGATTGTTACAGATATCCATGGTACCCAGAAGATGAAACCAAATGTCTTTGATGATGACTTTCTTAGAGCGCCACCAGCAGGTCACATCTTTCAGGTTTATGACCAAATACCTGCAAAACAACATTTGCATCAGCCTCAGCTGTACCTTGTGTTAGTGACCATTTAGAAAATGTAAGCATGCTAACATACAACACTTAGATGGTTAAAGTGGTTAACATTATACCTGCTAAATGGCAGTATATTAGCATTGTCATTATGAGCATGGTACCATTAGCGTTTAGACACAGAGCAGCTAGCATGTGGACCTTAAGTGTTAAGTTTTACTACTTTTAGTTAGGTTGGATATGTTCTGCCTTCTACTACTTAATATTCTGTGATTATTATTTTTTTCCCTGCATTTCCAACTTTCAATGGACAGTTTGACAGAAAAAAAGAGGAGAAGAATGTATGATGTCCAACAATGGCTAGGATGGCGCTCAAGATTATAGCATTTCTACCTTGTTCACAGGGAGTGGAGGTAGTGCAGGGGTCAACGTTCAGGTGACCTCTGTTCCAGCCTCTCTGGTGCCCTACAGTCTGTCCTTCTCCGCCCGAGTGTCCTCTCCTCGTCCCGTCTCTAAAGTAGAGTCCAACTGTCCCCTGGACCCTCTCCAGTACCTCAACACAGAGAAAACCCAGGCCACGGTGGGTAGAGGGCTAATGATGATTGTTTCTTATCACTGAGAAAAAGATAAAACAATTTATTTATGTTTGAGTGTGTTTTGTGAACTGCAGGTCAAGTTGGCTGCAGGCCACAAGTTTGACAGAGATGTCGAACTGCTGATTTACTACAAAGATGCCCACCAGCCCACTGCTGTGGTGGAGGCAGGACAGGCCTCTTCAAAGCCTGGTGAGTCACCATTAGAGAAGTGTTACTTTAGCAAAACAAAAGGCCAATACATTCAAACTGATGTAATATGTTAAATGTAATTAGTTTGATTTTAAACATATCTGATGAGTTACATGTAAGTGTGAAGATTGTCATATAGCTGAGTTATATATGTTGGAATAAATGATAAAAAGACACATTTCTGATCATTTTCTCTGTGTTTCAGGCACTCTGATGGGTGATCCAGTAGTGATGCTGAGCCTGTACCCAGAGTTCCCCCAGGCTGTGATGTCTTCAGTCGCCTCATGTGGAGAGTTTGTCTTCTTATTGGATCGATCTGGCAGTATGTCGGGTGCACGTTTGAAGAGTGCCAAGGTACAAATTATGTTTTATTTCTTTCGTAAAATCATTCATAGTGTCTCTCTCACACAGTGGCCTTCACCATCTTCTCTCTCCTCCCTTAAGGATACTCTGCTGCTCCTGTTGAAGAGCTTACCAGTGGGCTGCTATTTCAACATCTACAGTTTTGGGTCCAGCTTCCAACACATCTTCCCGTAAGTCACTCCCTCGAGTCACTCAGTCCAACACATTTCTGTCAATTCTTGTTCATGTATGTGTTCGTTGCTCCATCAGTTCATATATGTGTTTCTGATGCAGTAAGAGTGTAGAGTACAACCAGAAGACCATGGAAGAGGCGCTGAAAAATGTTGAGGAGATGCAAGCTAATCTGGGAGGAACAGAGATCCTGCAGCCTCTCAAACATATTTACAGCCAGCCCTGCATTCCCAATCAACCTAGACAAGTAATACAACACACACACACACACACACACACACACACACACACACACACACACACACACACACACACACACACACACACACACACACACAGACATGTGTAAAACAAGTTGTACAACTCTCTCTTGTAAGTAATAGTATCACAACATTCAGTCAGTATTTTCTACTGTTCTATTTTTAACAGGGTTATTCAACACATGTTGCATGTTTTTGGCTGTGATGTTATGTAACTTAGAGTGATGTGTAAACTCTCCTCCCTAGCTATTTGTCTTTACTGACGGAGAGGTGGGGAACACCAAAGAAGTTATAAATCTGGTGAAGCAGAATTCAGGTTCCCACAGGTGAAACAACAAAACGACAAAATACAAAAGAAAACACCCACACAATTCCCAGAATATGTTCCAAGTTAAATTGTTGTGTGTTAATAACAAAGCTACGGTTTTGTAGGTGTTTCTCTTTTGGAATTGGGGAAGGGGCCAGTTCTGCTCTTATCAACGGGTTGGCCAAGGAAGGAGGAGGTCACGCTCAGTTCATCACAGGGACTGACAGGATGCAACCCAAAGTAAGACACCACAGCCTTTATATCATTTTTTAATTTTTTTAATTTTAATTATACATGCATATTAGGTCAGATGGCACCATTAGAAATGCAGAATAACACATTTATTAAAAACCCAGTGCCACTACCAACTTTTTGTAAATTGTTTCTTACTCATCAGGTGATGCAGTCGCTGCGATTTGCTCTGCAACCAGCTGTGGTGGACATCTCAGTCAAGTGGGATTTGCCAAAGGGAGTTTCTGTCACTGCTCTCTCTCCACCACTCACAGCACTTTTCCAGGGTCAAAGGTCACTGGTTTATGCCCAGCTCACTGGACAGGTAGGAGCTGCACCATCTCATATTATCTTAGGTTAATTATTATGATGAGGATACAAATGGTTTTCAACACTGTGATGCTTTCTCAGAGTTCAGAAGCATCACAGGGCTGTGTGACGGTGAAGTACAGTCTGGCAGGTCATCCCTCTCAGAACCAGCTTCAGTTCAGTCTCAAACCTGCAGAGGACACTGGGTAAAACAGCACTGTTATGCATTGGGTCCTGACCTTACAAATGTTTAGTTTGATTTAATTATTTTGATAAAATAAAACTGTAGCAAGGGATGAGAAACTTGACACTATTTAATAAAAGAATATTGCACTGATGCATGGCATATGTCTGCTCAGTGGCTGAGCAATTCTAACATGTTTCAACACAGTCCTTGACACCTTTGCACTGCTGAACATACATAAACCCTTAAATCAATTATTAACATTTTTTTTTTTGTGTTAACAACTCTTACCTTTCTGCAGATTAACAGTCCACAGGTTGGCTGCTCGGACTCTGATTCGCTCCCTGGAGATGGAGGAGAGAGAGCGTGATGGACGGGAAGATGGAGGAGTGAAGAAGAAGAAGGTGGTGGAGCTCAGTGTCCAATCAGGAGTGAGCAGTGCCTTCACTTCCTTCATTGCTGTCAACAAAGGCGACGGTGAAGCGATTCAAGGACCTCTGGTTCGCAGAAATGTTCCAACACCCAGTGAGTGTTTCCAAAAAAATAAAAAACTACAGTTACTCTCTACTTACTAGATACTAGCTGAACATGAATGATAATGTAGAGAAACATTGTGATGAGAGATTTGAAGCATTTGTTTAGTGCTACAGTGTGTATTTGCGTTTGCACATTGTTTGTATGCAAAAAGTTAAACTTTTGATATAATTGGAACTATTTTGAACTGCTTGTTGTTAGTCATCGTAATAAGCTCAGAAACCAGTAGCTTTGTTGATTTTATTTTTTTAAAGTAACTCTCATGGCTCATGTCTTGACCTCATACTTTTTTTTCATCTCAAAGTGATGATGGCCATGGGTATGAGGCAGATGTCCTGTGGTGCTCCACAGATGACGAGTAAGTAAAAATCTCAAAGTTGATTGCGGGTGGAATACACATCTTTCTATAAATAAACTAAATGGACGTGAAAAAACAGTAGCTTTGTTGATTTTATTTTTTCAAAGTAACTCTCATGGCTCATGTCTTGACCTCATACTTTTTTTTCATCTCAAAGTGATGATGGCCATGGATATGGGGCGCTGTGTTCCGATGTCCTGTGGTGCTCCACGGATGACGAGTAAGTAAAAATCTCAAAGTTGATTGCGGGTGGAATACACATATTTCTATAAATAAACTAAATGGACGTGAAACAAAACAAGAGAAAACACATTTCTCTGGCGGTATTCCACTGCTTGCTTATTTGTAGATTTCATTTGATAAACTGAATGTAAAGAACGACTTGTTTTTGGCTCCAGTGTCATTGACATTAGAAACATGCGATTGTCTAGTGCAGCAAGTTAGGAAGGTTTCACTGTCGTTTGTTTTCATGGAGGCATATCTGTGCCTCTCGCATATTTTTATTTTTATTAACGTATTCACTATGAAGTCACATATTGGTTTGCAATGTTTACTGAGGTAATAAATCAAGTTTGAAATAGGGTCATTTTCTCATAGACTTCTAAACAATCAGGCTTACTTTTCAATCACTGGAGTCACCCCCTGCTGGCCATTAGATACAATGCAAGTTTAAGGCACATTGGCTACATCGGCTTCAGTTTTCAGTCCGGGACATTGCTGCCTGGTCATTGTACTAATCTCAGAAGCCAGTGGTTCAGCAGTTGATATTTATCTTAACTCATTCTCAAATAATGTCCTGACCTGTTTCTCTTCATCTTTTTATCCTCAAAGCTGACTCCAATCGCCATAGTAACTGTGCTGTTAACCTAAAGCCTAAAGCTAGCTTATTTTAACACACAACTGTGTATTCCTATAGATACAGTCTATGCACAGACTCCTACATATGAACTACTGTATGTAGGAGTTCAGGAATATTTCACCAAAATGCCCAATTTGGCCCAATGTGTTTACTTTAATACCAATACTAATACTACTACTAATAAAAGTAATAGTATTAAGGTTATCCTCTAAAATGAATTAATAATAATAATAATAATAATAATAATAATAATAATAATAATAATAAGGGATACTAATATATCAGGATGTGTGCTCTCTCAACAGCTTATAAGATAAGATCTAAGGGAAACAGCGTCCTAAGGTTATCCTCTAAAATGCAATTCCACAAGACATTTGAACAGTCTCTGCAAACTGAACATGTTGTTCGCCGCGGGCGTCCAGCACGAAATAAAATGTCTCTGTCCAGTTGTGTCTTACTAGTTTCGTTCACCACATCATTCTGGTATCACTATAACAGATTTTACTGAGTGATAAATGTTACAGTTCACTTTCAAGGCTTTTGTTATGGAAACAAAAATACCCAAAGAAATATTTTATGTGACCATAGACTGTTATGCCACAAAGAGATGCCTGGCTTACCCGAATATACAACAGCTGGTATCTGCACATGAATTTCGCACACATTTCTAAAGCACCACACTAGATTTGTGCCGAGGGCAATTCATGATTTAATTCCCCAGCAGAGCAGTGGATGGACTAGTGTTATTTGTGACAGAGTTTGAATATTGTGAAAAGTCATCTGGGGAATTAGCAGGACGTTGAAAATGAGAAATACAAATGAAAAAAGATGAAGAATTTATACATAGCAAAGATATTGAAATAGAAAATGTAAATGTATTAGCTGGGTAGAGATGTCATGCAAAGACTGTTGGAATGATTAGTCACTTAAACAAAAGTGACTACACAGTGGCTGCACCTGCACAGTCGGACCTTGTGATTATGAGCTCTCTTCTTTTAATCACCCTGTAAATAGTTTAAGATGGAAGTTTACAAATGCAAATGTTAGCTGGAGTCATTAGACGTTTAAAATTGGAGAAATATAGTTGTTATAGCCTTGTTAACGTGATGATGGACTGTAGGTTGCTGTGTTAAAATGACAATTACTCATATTATTCAATATGTAATTATCCTATTTTAAAGATGGAACTAAATAAATTAAACTCTGTTTATCTTGAGATGTATTTTAATATATTAAGTAACATGCTAACATGGAACACATATTTATAAATGTTGCAATCACTTAAATATGTTTAACTGCAACATTTCTACAAATCAGTATTTAAATAGGCAAAAATGGACAAGAAGAAATGAATGGTCCTTATACAGACCAGTACAGTAAGCCACAGAGATGATTTTATCTTCTCACTGTGATTTATCTCCTCAGAACGCTGCTCGCCCAAACAGCCAGCCAGAGACCCTTTGCTGCAGCTGGTCTCCCTCCAGAAGGCGTCTGGCTGCTGGGTGCTGGATCCAGCTCTGGCTGCTGCACTGGGAAAGACCAGCGAGGAGGTGGAAAAGCCCAAGCCTGCATCGGTGGGTTACAATTAATAATAGGATTTGTTTTTCATGTGAAATTTAACTTATTTAAGTTTACTTTTCAACAGTTGTAATAACTATTGAAAAGTAACTGAACTAAGGAAGTCAGATTTGACCTTTTTGCTATCTGTTTTCCCTGTCGGATCTGTTCCGTTTTTGATTTCTTTGATTTGGTGAATTAGGTGAACCAGGAAGTGTGGGCCACCATCCTGGCTCTGATCTGGCTTCATGGTTTCAAGATGGACGCTCAGGAAGAGTGGGAGCTTCTGGCTATGAAGGCTGTGTCATGGCTCCGAGCTCAGAAAGGTAAAAATCATAATAATAAGTTTGAATCCGTTGTTTTTAACAGTGTGTGAATCAGTTGATCAGTAAGCTATTCAGTCTGCTGATGACTTGTTCTGTGTTTTTCTTTCAGCATCCTGTGTGACAGAGTGTGTGGAAGCAGTGAATTCTCTGTTGGGTTGCAACGTGCAGAGAGACACCTTGGGGATCTGAGGTTTTCATTAAAGTGGCTTCTCCTTCAGGATTGGTACAAATTTACTCCATCCTGCCATCTTTACCTTATAAACACGGCACTTTTACACTTTTCACTTTTAGCTACGCAGCTGTTTGTTTAGGCCCCTGGAACATACTTTGAAAAATACTATTTCATGGTAAATACTTTGTTTTTAATTTGTAAGATACATCCATGCAGGGTCCGATGTTGTGAGCTTTTCTTTTGCCTCAAACTTCAATGTCAAGTTGTGTGTGAATCAGTTTTACTTGTGAAAATAAAACTTGTCGTTCTGATAAAGGATATGTGAATGAAGAGTTAGAGACCTTCAGCCTCATGTGTTAACTGAGGATAGGCACGAATATCATGCCAACACATCTCTCTATGAAGAGTGGGAACTGTATAAGTGTAAATGGTGTTAGAACAGGACAAAAGCACTACTTTTCACCGTGCGTTCACAAACAGAAGGAGATATTAGTTATGACAGTTGCCCGTCCTCCTTGTGTTTTTAAAGTGGCTGACTTAGCCAATTCCATATCTCTGTGCACTCATAATACCATCCAAAAAATGTTTTTGATTATGCTTGCATAATCAAAAAAAACCCTAACTAAATTTGCTTGATAAATAGAAACTAGGATACCTATAATCCCTTCCTATGTACTATATGTACCTCGTGGCTGGTGAACTAAATATCAATAATGTAGCTTATTTCATGGACCGACCTTGTTGAAACCTTTCTTCATTCATGACAGTAAGACCAGTATAATATAAAGACCTTCACTAGGTCTTTCACTGCCACCCAGTGGTTCGTATGTGTATGATTTCCTGCACTGCATAACTCCACAAGACATTTGGTCAATTTCTCCCTGTAGTTTTCTTCTATAACTAGTTTTCTTTCCTTTTTTTAAATTGTCCTATAACATATATCATGTGTAGCTCTTTCTGGTTATGGGGAAAGTTTTGGTCATGTGATTTAAAGGGCAATCCTTGGAGTGCATACTGGATGCGGCCCGCAGACAGTTTCTTTCTTGGTATAGAGAGAAACAGCAAACTAGATAATTTGATCCACAGATATGATCCACTTTGTTTTACACTAAACCACAACTCCTCATACATAAGTTTTCGAAATAAGCAGTTTAAATTAAATGATGGTATAAGTTTCTGCTCAAGCTACCTGCAGTACTCTTAAAGGTTATCTGAAGGCAATATGAGGAGTCAGTACATAATTCAAAACTGATCTCTGTCTGAGAAAACCAGATATAAATGTTTTCTATCTACGTATTAATACATGCATCTTTTTAATTTTTTTAGTACATTACTATTTTATGTCCAGGCTTTACAATAGTTTTGGATGAAAAGGGATTTGTTATCACACTGCAGGTGTTAGATTAGATAATTTTAGTAAAATATTTAAATTGTAAAAAAAAAAACATTCTATTGCACTGCTTGTAAGAATTATTTATTACACATATCAATGTGCCATCCACACACATTGACCTTCAGCACTGGAAAGCTATTGAATTCAAAAGGTTGTTGTTGCATCATATATATGTAGATGTGGAAGAAGTTCTCAGATCTTGTACTTAAATACTACAGTACTACAGTGTGAAATACAAGTAAAAGTCATGCATTAAACAATGTACTTCAGTTAAAGAACAAAAGTACTGGCATCCAAAGTAAAAGTACTTTATGAAAAATGGCCCATTTCAGGATAATAGATTTATTATATTATTTGATTATAGTTATTAGGGAAATAAGGTGTCATCACTTAAATGTTGAAGCTGGTTTATATACTGGTCGGTAGCTTCTAAATTTTCCCCAGGGGATAAATACATCGTTATAACACATCATCATTTATTCATGATTAGACTATACTTAATGTGGTAGAGTAACAAGCATAATATTTGCCTCTAAAATGTAGAAGAGCAGAAGTATAAAGTAGCAGACTAGGGAATTGCCAAAGTACAAGTATTGAACTTAATTCCTCACTTCAGTAAATGTATTTTGTTACCTTCAGTCTTGCCAAATTTGTGACAGACACACACACACACACACAACAATACTACAATGCTACTGCGACCAACGACTAGATAGATCATAACATAAATGTTTTCAGGAACTTCTTGTTCGAAGTCCTGTCAATACCAGGGTTCAAACATACAGTTTAAATTATGTACACAGTATTACTGGTGGAGTATTTTTTTAAATGATATACGCAGTGCTGTGTTTTGTTTTTCTCCAGTAAGTGCTTAGGGAAATGTGCTATAGTCTATCTGCAATATCACAGCCTGTCCAGCTTGGAAGGGGCAGTGCTCAGTCTGCTGGAGTCTTTTCCTGCCAACACGAGGTCAACACCACAGAATCTAGAGCAGCAAGTAGCACTGTGACTTTTACAACAGCGTTCTGCAAAACGATTTAATGGATACGTTGGTGCATTCCTGTTGAATCAACAACTTGCAGACTGATGTGATCAGATCATAGTGTGCAATCTAAATATGTGTGTAAAATACTTCTAATAATAATAATGCAGGTGAAAACTGTTAAAACTGCATAATGTCAAGTGTATGAGAAGAATAACCCTGATGGTGACTATCTCAGCTTAGCCTTTGAGACAAAAAAATTGTAAACGAAAGCTTTTAAAACTGAAAACGAGGAGTTTGAAAGACGTGGGTGGTAACCAGACACTAAAAAAAATATGCTACATGAGTTGCATTATGGGATATATAGATATATACTTCAGTCAAGATATTTTGGCCTTTGCCGCTTTGATTTTGATCATTCTTTTTTTAAATATGTCTCTCACAAGTCCAACTTTATAGAACGTTATATACCTGTTCTCAGTAACAGCCGGTTAATAAGAAAAAATGGACAAACACCAAATAATAACAAGCAAGATGCTGTTTTTGGATAGATAATGAAATACACTGTTATTGAAAAGGATCCAGGGCTGTTTACTTTATACAGAGAGGGGAAGGTTGAATTGAATTCCTACAAATATAATTGGACCCATAAACTCTGGCTTGTTTTGAGCATAAGGCATGTGCCATCAGCTCACACCCTGACAATGGCTCAGACTCGTCGCTTGTTACTGAAACTCACAGAGACAGATTTATGCCTGTGGGGGCAGACACAGCAGGCAACAGTGATGCCCGCTGTCAACCCAGGTCTCTCCAATTTAGATCTTATAAATCCTCCTCTTAAAATATTCAAGTTTTGGGATTATTTGGATTTTGGTCATCCTCAAATTGTGGTTTCCAACTCCGTAAAGTTTGACCCAATGCACCGTGTTAGAGCTGTGTTAGAAGTTTATTTAAGAGGGCATGTTTCTGACGTCTGAAAAAGACTATAAATAGCGAAAATCTTCTTGCATCAATGATACAGCGTGTGTGTACGGTAGGCCCTACAGCCAATCTTATGAGAACCTTTGGCAGACCTCCAACCAACACTTTCTAAACTGGTTTCCAAGGCGACCCCAACCAGCAGGACCAATTAGAACTGACAAAAGGATCCCAGAGCAATAAACTGCCTGGAGATTAGAGGAAAAAGAAGACACATCCTCAAAACAAACACAACAAATGAAAGGAGGGTGTTCTGATCTCTGTGTGTGTGTGTGTGTTTTTGTGTGTGTGAGGTTGTGGGGAGAGATTTAATTAAACCTGCCAGCTTTCCTTCCCTCCCTGTGTTTCTCTCTGTCTGTAAGAGCGCCACGTGTCCATGTGTGTTGTTAAACCAACAGGAAACCAGATCAATAACAAATAGTTTAAAGTGGCTGATGTGTCTTTTTTTCTTTATAGGCCATTGATGGAGCTCATTGGCCTATGAGCACACATCGATTACATACTGTGTGTGATTGATCTGATAGCCTTTGTACTTCAATGGGGATCTACTTCATTGAAAAATGGGCACCCGTGATCCCATGGTGTTTGTTGGTTGTGTGTGTGTGTGTGTGTGTGTGTGTGTGTGTGTGTGTGTGTGTGTGTGTGTGTGTGTGTGTGCGTGCGTGCGTGCGTGCGTGCGTGCGTGTGTGAGTGTGTGTGTGAGTGTTTCACTGGGAGTTGAAATGTGTGTCAAATATCTGTGACCTTTAGTGGAAAACCTTCCAGCACACTCCTGTGAGGTGAGAGCAGGGGTTTATTCATTGCTACAGTCATACTGCGCTACAGCGACAAAACATACTCATATATTTGGTCAAAAATAAGACTAGAATCTGGTTTGGTAATCTTTAGGCTCCAAGCTTTATAACACGTTGCGTTTTGGTCATATCGTTAAGAGCATAAATGCCTACATAAAAGTCATATAAAAGAGTTCAAGCCAGCTTCCAGGTTGTAATTCCTAGTTGGAGATTTCAGGAATTTCTGGCAACTACAACATCTCCCATTTGATGAAAAGAAATAGCTGCTAAAAGCCACCATCACTGGCAGTTGCATTTAAATACAATTCAATATATAAATTTATACTATTAATTCAGCTTGTTTAATGAAATTAGCGAAACACTTCAAATATGTAAAGCCGCAATAGCAGTTTATTTAGGCTATTATTTACATTACAACAAGGCACTACCAGTTCTTCCTGTTCTTCCCAGTCTGCAGATATTGTGTTATTGTAGCATCACTGTCACTGAGAGACAGCTAACTAGACAGCAAGAGCGCCATATCTAATGAAAGCTAGCTGGTAATAGCCTACAGCCACAGCTATCTTTGGCTACATTTAAAACTAAATGGACATAATTTCTCTGGCAGTTATTTGTAATTGAAAAATAGCCACTTTCATGAAGTGATATTTTAGTAATTCATTTAGGTAATCCACATGATTAGATGAGGCAGTGTGTAAATCCAGTCATAAAATAGAGAAAAAAAAAAAAACCTAAACTAGCAGATAGCAGCAATCTGAACCTCTTCCACCTCTTACGGAATTCATGTTATTTAATTTAAATAGTCCAAATGTATATCATGTTTTAATGTATTTAATCCATTTTAGTGATGTCAATATACATTAAACAGCTACACGGACAACTGTGAATATGATGTTTATCCTTTTTTTAAGTAGCACAAATGGACAAGAAAGCTTAAAAACAGATTTAGTTGTTTTCCCTTTAAATTCTGTGACAATTTTAAAGGCAGATTGTACAATTTTTGTTTGTGTTGTGTAGGTTTAATAGTGATGATTTATTTAGGTATGATATTCATCTTAAATGAAGGCATTGCAACCTGATTTGTTAAGTTTAGTTTTTTTCACTGCTTTACGCTCATGTCAGGACCTCAAATTAGATTTTCAGATTATGTTTTTGAATTTGTGTTAACAGCTAACTATGTATCTGCCCTGTGTCAAGGCCACTGCGAGACTGCTGTCAGCACTAATGATGAGTGGAGAGCTCATCTTGCTCCAGGGTCATGGTCTCTGAACCTTTCCGTGCACTCATCCCTCCATCGTCCTCCTTATTAATATAATTTTCAACTGAATATCTCCTTTGATCTTTAAGTCTGACTTTTCTGCCTTTGGCAAAAAAAAAAAAAAGAAATCTGCCATATTTTTTTCATGCATGACTTTCTCTCTCCAGCTTTCTGTTACCCCCTTGGTCTGAAAATACTTTAAAGGAGTTAAGGCGTAGCCCTCTCCATGGTAACACCGTCTCCCATTCTCACACTCACACACACACACACACACACACACACACACACACACACACACACACACACACACACACACACACACACACACACACACACACACACATTTTCTTGCTGTCTTTCATCTCATAATTCTGTTTTACCCAGCGCTTTATCGCTGTACCCTCCCCCTATAGCCTGTGCACTCTCTCTCCACCTACCCTCTCCCTCTCCCTCTCCCTCTCTATCCCCTCTCCTTCTCTCTCACACACATTCGCTCAACCCCTCCTGCTCTAGCAGCTGGTCTCTTGCTAATGCTGCACCATCCACTGACTGAGAGATGTTCACCCCAGCTTGTAAAGCATCTGCAGGGGAGCCGAGGTAAGTCTTTACACACCCCTTCGCTCTGGAGCAGAAACGTTGCTGCTGTTGTTTTTGTCTGCTGCTGACTACAGCTAACTGGGAGCCAAATGAATGATGGGAAAAGCTTGAGTGTGTGTGTGTCTGTCTGTGTTGATTTGTGTGAGAACTCTCCAGCTGGAGTAGTGATCCTCTGTGAGTTAGAGGTTGGGTATAACACTTGTGATCAGCATACACACACAATCAAGTGAAGTGTGAATCTATTTCAAGAAGTGCTCTCTGTGTTTTCTTAAACTTGAGAAAAATATTGCTCTGTGTCTGTTTTTATTTGTGTTTTGTGTAGAGAAGAGATGCGTTTGCATGTGTGTGTGTGTGTGTGTGTGTGTGTGTGTGTGTGTGTGTGTGTGTGTGTGTGTGTGTGTGTGTGTGTGTGTGTGTGTGTGTGCATGCATGCATGCTTTGAGAGAGCCAGTGGAAGCCTGGTGGCATGCAAATTGTCTTTCGAGTAATGCTGCAACGCTGCTGCAATGTCTGGTTTTTGGTCCTACATTCTCTGATTGTTTATGGCACCATGTTGCGTTCATGCGTGTGTGTGTGTGTGTGTGTATCTGTGTGTTTGGTTGAGGGGGATGGGGGGCATGAAGTTAGGTTTTCCGCATATGTGAGTGGGTGGATAAGAACAGTGTTTCTTAATATTTTCATGAATTCAATATAGTGTGTTGATGCCACAGGAGGGAATTGGAGGGAAGCAACAGATAGAATACCATCATACAACATAAAAACAATTCTGTTTCATACTATATTTAGTAGTAGTAGTATTAGGAGAATAAGAAGAATATGTGGATTATATGTGACATGGGAGTGTTCTGAACTGTGTGTGAGCCAACGGGTAAATGTCTTCATGCATGCGTACATTTTCTGTGGGTATTCATGTCCATGTTCATGTGCAGTACAGCACAGTAAATGGCGAGTGTTTGTGTGTGTGTAATATGTGTAAGCAAAAGCCCCCCTGAGGAAACATGGTCCCTACTGTATGCAGAACAGAGGGAGATGTTCTTTGATTTCTCAGTCTGTTTCTCCAGAGGAAGCACTGCATGTGTGACAATAGTAGACATTTTTCCAGACATTTAGCAAGAGAGGAAGGTTTTTTATTAAGTCCTTTGCAGCTGGAATGCCAAGATCTATCAGTATCATCTGAAAAAAATGTGACGTACTTCAATTACTAGTATTAATGCTCTACTCTGTTCTAGACAGACTTTAAAGAGAGAAGGTCATTTTGAAAGAACATATACAAAGTTGAATCTTGTTGACAAGCACAAAATACAATGAGCATTGACATTAAATAATATTTCCTTTTTTTATACATACAGCGAACAACATGTGCTGCCCGCCCCACCCGCCTAAACTTGGGAAACTCCCCCAAGAGTCGCTAAAAAAACCGATAAAAGAACGGAAAAGTTTAATTGTTAAGCATTAAAATGCACCCTGGCTCGGTTCATAACACTCCAGGGTTTTAGTCTTATTTGGTCTGGTATGACCACTAGCTACTGGTGGCTAATGTTAATAACCTGAAGTTAGATATAGCTGCAGAATAACTTATTGACTCTTTTCTAGCACTGTACATTTAACAGTTAGGAATATCCCATAATTGCCATTTGTGGCCATTGCAGCCGCTGCTCAGCAAGAGTTAGCAGCTTGCTTTAGGAAAATGCTTCTCTGAAACAATTTTATTTACCCCTAAGCATTGTGAATGTCTTAAAAAACAAAAACTAAAGTAATATTAAGTATCCCATCACATTTTTTTGAAATGTGTACCAAATTGATTTATGTGAACATTTTGATTAATTCCTTGCACATATTCTGTAAACTGACTGGCGCTTTACATTACCGCGATCCGGCCCCGGATAAGCGGAGGAAGATGGATGGATGGATATTTGTGCCATCGGTCATCAGTGGGGAAATGTGCTTAGTATGCATTATGGCTTCAGCTGGAACCCTACAAGTATGAATGGTCTGTGATTGCTGACTGGAGTATTTATTCAGGCTTTGGAGTTTCTAAATCATGCTCATATCACGGCAAGGTGGGATTATTTGTACAGCAAGGTATCTCAAGGTGCTTTATTAGACATAAAGGCATAAAGAACAGATTCAAAAGAAACAAAACAATATAAAGGACAAACGTGAAAAATAAAGAAGAGAATAATATGGAGGATAAAAATTAAGATAAAATAGAATGACACAGATTAAACTATTGAATGCAGCCATGCAGTGCAAGATATGAATAAATAGCCCAAATATAAAACAAAAAAGCAGAAGGAGACTCTTGACACAGCGGTCGCAGACTTTGAGGTTTGACAAATCACAGCTCTGCAGTGTCGAGTAGACGGCTGGTCCTTTGTACTACATGTTGCAGATTCCAGCTCAAAATAGATGGTGGCTAATCTGTACCTCTCAGGTGCAGTGAATTTTGGATTTGTCCCTGTTACTTAAATATGTATCAGCACGTACACAAATATGTATTTGCAGATACTGCGTGTGATTCATATTACCAGTGGCAACACTTCTGCAGACAGCAAAAAAAAAACTGTCCAGCAGGAATTTTATGTGAATCCTTAATGTGAATATCCTGCTTCCCTAAATCGTTTTACTCTATTTAAGTGAATTGTTTCATTGTGCCCACACTCTCTGACTCATCTCCTTGCCTCCCATTATGACTTGAGTGGTCCACTCGAGAGCTGATAAAAGTCAAATACCACTCAAAGAAGGCGACGCACACCCTCCTGTCTCCTCCTCACACCTCTCCTCTCCTCCTTCCTCGGCTCGTCGTTAACCATCTTTCGTTGAACCCATCTGCCAACACTTCTCCCTTCCCGTCTTCTGTCTCTCCTCCTCTTCCTCTCTTACACCTCTTTTCCTCCCTCTATCACTTGCTGCTCCTGCGGTCATTAAGCCTCCTCACTGATTGTTTCTTGTCCCCTCTTGTTGATCATTATGAAAACCCTTCCAACCCTCTTTGTTGCTCCTCACCTCCGCAATTGGTTTTTCTTTATACCTCTGCCCTTATTGTTTCCAAACAGAATCAGTCTCTTCCTCCATTAATCTGCCTTTTATTCCCTCACCTACTCTGGTGATGAGATCAATGCGAGCTTTGATACAGTGACACATGAGTCACAGCAGCTGCAGGGGGGAATTGCTTAAAACTTCCGCAGCTTGTGTTTGGATTTGTGTGTTCCCATTAAGTGGAAAATAAAACCGCGTGAGGAAATTGCCATGTTCTCATGAGCGCACCTGATTAAATTGTTTTTGTGTGTGCTGAGCGTTTGCATTTGGACCCTGTGGGTGTTTCTCAATGTGTTTCACGGGGATCTTGGTTCTGTGTGCTGCTCTTTATAGCCTGTCAGAGCTGCAGTGAAGGGGAAGTGCGTGAATTAAATGGATGTTTTTCTCAGATCAACGTCATCTGGAAGAGTGAGCAATGGAGGAAAGGAGGTCTGAAGGCACAGCAGAGGCCGTGGGCGGAGGAGGTGCAGCGTGCGCGCGCGTTTTTGTGTGTGTCTGTAGATTTGTGTGCATGAATGTGCACACAAGCCAAGTCTGTTTGCATCTATGCATGAGCTCAGGCAGTGCTGTAGTGTACGTATCTATCTGCGGTCTTCTGTAATTATGTGTATGGATGTGTATATTAATTTGTGTGTGTGTGTGCGTGTGTGTGTGTGTGAGTGATCTGGAAGAGTGGGTGTATGGGTGGGCTTGCTGTCACTTTCACTAAAATCCACCAGGCGAGAGAAGAATTATAGAGAAAGTGGGAAATTAAAAATAGAATGCAAAAAAAAAAAGGTTTATTGAAGAGTGAAAGATGAGAAAGGGGAAGATATAAGAAGGATAGATAATAATGAGAGCTAGAAACACACTAGCGGAATATAAAAAATATACGGAAGAAAAAAATGAATATATTGTTGTGCACATTCCTGTACCAAAGGAAGCATAACGGCTCCCATGTTCACAGCTAAGGGAGGTTCTATGAAATAAAAGTTGATCATTGCATAACCATCTGTTGATGGAATTGGTTAGGAGAGTTCAAAGCGCCTTTATTAGTCACATGTGATAGTGTTAGTCATGTATGTCCAGACCTCCACAGATGAAACACTACAAGCCTCTCCAACAATAACAGTTCAACAAAAAATTATGATTTCTTCACATATTTCCAGCAGTGTAGAGGAACTTCTGTAACTACTGTTCAACTAAAGAATTATACTGAATTATAACATTTAGGTATGTTTATTTTATGTAAGGATTTCCATCCATTTATTTTTCATTACAATCCACAGTTAACTATCGTACTTTTTACTCTACATAGTGTACAAACAGGCACGTACACATTTCACAAAACACATGATCAACTCAAAATATAAAATGCATTGCTACAGATTAAACTGACCCAACAGGATATGAGGTAAAGTTAGCTCCAGCCCCACCAGAGACAACATAAAATGCTTCTTACACATTAATACATCAGTAACAATAATTGGCAATTCTTCTCCATATTTTAAGTACTTTAAGATCCTTTAAGTGTTAAACCCTGTGTTTACTAGCTTGCAGTCTTAATCACTGCTTACTCACAATATGTAGTTCATTGCTGTGTTTCTTGGTGTGTTGCCACCTGTACGAATAGTTTGAAACACATGCATCAGTGAGGGAAAATAAATCACCATAGCTATAAAGTTGAATAAGGCTGCACTTCTTTGACCAAGAAAATCAGGCCAGTAGTTTATCTATGATTCTTCTGACAAACAGAAAAACAAACAGAAAAGACAAACTGACACGTAACTGCTTAAAACCATAACTGCTCCATGGTGTTGCTTATGGTCAAAACCTTCACAGGGTACCTTTAAGTATAACTTTTACTTATAATTAAAAAATGTTGTAATGCAATTTCATGCAGTGGAGAGGGAGTTTTATAAAAATGAATTGAAGAATAATGTTGATTTCCATGACAGAAATAACAACAGGAACCACGTAATCTGCATTGCATCCAACATATTTTCATTGTGACCTTCTATGAGTGAATATGTGCTAAGTCATAAATGGTGAAATGATGCATGAGCCCTTTATATGCATTGTATAGAAATCACAGCAGTTGCAGAAAACAAGAGGTGTTTTCGTGTACAATATGTGCCTTTTTATTTCTGTGCATTTTTGTCAGTGTGTTTCAGGTAAACCTTTTTAGTTTTATGGTCAGAGATGGATGATATGTCTCCTCCATCATTCCATGTGCTGTTTTCAAACAAATAAACAACAATTATCCCAACATCAACTTCATTTTTCATTAGATAACATATCATGTGCTTTCATGTATTCACAATCGGATTATCTCATGATCGTCATTTAACCATAACTTTTTTAGCATTCATTTTGGTTTAATCAGGAATTAGGAGTCAAACAATGTCTACTTGAGTCATAACTTCAAATATGATAGATTAATCTGTTTGACATCTGTTATAAAGCTTGCCTGGAAATTGGAAAGAGACACACACAACAACAGTTATCTGGTTATTTAATAATTATGAAATGCTGATCTTAATTTAAATAAAATGCATCCGGAGTGATCATGATTAACTCATCTACTTGTGGAAATTAAACTTTTTGCAAGAACCTGACTTTGAAGTTAAGAGTTTGCAGCTTGAATAATGTCCCAAATCAGAAAACGGTTGTGCTTTACAACTCAGTATGCAGGTACGCATATTAAAAGAAAAGCCAAGATGCATTTAGAAATATTGTTCGGCACAACATGTAGGTTTGGTGCCTCTATGTGAGTATCCGTGTGTGTGTATAATAGATGGGGATGGATGCGGTTGAGACAGGAGCCATTAAATCAGAGCATCAGCTCAGTTTTTTAAATCAGCAACCCTCCTGAAAAACCTCATATGACTAAGCAACCTATTAGAGACACAGAAGAGAAGGATGGAAGGAGGGAGAGAGAGAGACATGAAGGTAAACAGAAAGGTCTCTCACGTCCGTCTGGCCGTATATCACCCTCCTGGGAATCCATCTAATGACTAACTGCATTATTACATGGCGGGGGAAGAGATGGAAGAGGCGACGGGTGGCGTGGAAGGAACAAAAGTAATAAAGACATAAACATCAGGTCTCTCTTGGAGTCTCACTGCTAATGGATGACAAGGAGGAAGTTATTGAGAATGAGATGAGGGACTGAATCAAAATAAACAAAACTGGATTGATGGGAGAGAGAAAAGGGTTGAGATGGAACACAATTATAAGTGAATTAATGAAGTTTCAAAAATCTTCTGTGAGACATCAGTGCATCCTTTTCACACACACTGCATCATCATGCTCATTGTTATCATGTTACTAGAATACACTTAGTGCTGATGTTTGCTGTTTGCATAAAATATGAATTAACTGCAGAACAGTAAAACACAATCTTATTTTGCAGAATATTCATCTTTTTTTACGAAGTAGGAAAACATATTTTCTGATTTAGCAGACGGTTTGGTTTTTATCTGCAAAGGATTTATGAGGCTGAATCTGTGCCAAAACCACAATTTGCTCTATTCAAAGCATTAAACAATTACAGTTAGGCAGTAAATCATTATTCTGGTGCAAGTGGGACAATCATTTTAGAACGATGCATTGTGGTTTGTTTTGTTTTAAAAGTCTGGCAAATGGGAAAACATGTCTTTTTATGATTTTAATGAACTGAGCCCTAATCTTTTTAAGGATTAACGTGTTGATTTTATAATCTAATACAATACCTCTTGTGTACAATAAAATTCAAAATTGTATAAGTGAGCTAGTGTACATTTTGCCATTGCAAAACTTAAAGTAAAAGTTTGACATTTTTAATTTGCTTTCTGGCGGAGGCTTACGCAAGAAGATCGTTATCACTCTCTAATTTGTCATTAAATATGGCTACAGTCAGCAGCCAATTAGCCTAGTTTAGCACAAAGACCGGGAAATAGCTAACTAGGCATGTCTGCACCCACCGGATTCGCTCGTGAAAATAAGCAACTGTTTGCTAACAAGTTTGCAGTATCAGCTGCATTTCAGGCTGAGAATACGTAATTGCTGCGTTCACAACTTGTTTCTGCTGCTCCCAAGTGGTCTAATTTTTTTATTGCAGGTTTAAAGTGCTGCACATAATGCAGAAAAAAGGCTGTGAATACAAATACCATGTCAGCGTGCCTGAGAGACGATGTATTTTAAGCTAAAGTTTAATTCTCTCATTTTCTCCCCTGTCTTTAACACTTCTCTCAACCACCTACACACACACACACACAAACACACACACACACCTGTGTTAGTGCAAGAGAGCCGAATGTTAGACACGAGTTTGTGACCTGGTGACGTCATCCAACTGACGGCTGTAGGGTTATTACACCCAACCCACTTACCAGCATTTCAGTGGTAACAGAAAATGTGGTGGTGGTGTGAAGGGCAAATTTCACATTTTCGAATGATGTCGATGTGTTTTACAGTGACTCTTTCCAGACTCTGAAAGCAACAGTTATTCTCATTTGATAATGTTCTTAAAAGCTGATTGAAAACGAAACCTGTCACAGTATCATTGTTCAAAAGAATGGCAGCATCAGTAGGAGTAACTGCCAATGTTACAACCTCTATACATTACACATGGGCATTAGAAGCCAAGTTTACTAGAAAAATAATAGCACACATATGACATTAAGCAAGAAAAACATGATGTTGGAATTCGATTGCACATCATCATAGCAAGACGCTATCTTTACTCAATCTCTTTAGCAACAAAATGCTATATTTAAACTCTCTTTTTTTCTGTCAAACATGCACACAGTCATTCTGTGTATAGAGTATGTGCTTGACACACCAACTGAACTGTCATAGTCGTAAAAGTATAGTAAGTGATCTTCTTTCAGGTTCATGCTCAATGCTGTCCTGAGGAGAATGATTGAGGAGAATGATTTCACACAAACAATGTTGAGACATTTATAATTGATGATCAATAAAGCAATCGTGAATGTTATCTAATCTTGGAGAGTCCCAGGGGGTTTCCTGTTTGATTGATTCGGAGGATACAAGGGTTCAATATGGCAAATTAAAGAATGAAAGAGTCAAATGATGCATTTCTTCAGCTTTTTTATTGTGCTTTATTTATCTCTCTTCTCAAACAGACAGAGCACATGAGGAAATTGAGTTTTGAGGGGTAATGTTGATTTCATGATAAGTGGAATGACGCTTAAGCCCTTTATATTCCTCTTATTGCATTACAGAGCTTCTCAGAGTTCACATCAAAGATGTTTTTGTGTACTATATGTGCCTTTTTATTTCTGTGCATTTTTATCTGTGTGATGAGATGAACTCCCGCCAGCTCTAAATAAAAAATATCAAGCTGTTTAGCACCTAAATGCTCCACTTTGTTCACCAGCTAGCTGCTAACTGTATCTGTCTACTGTTTGATGCTTTGCATGTAGAATACAGTCAGTTTTAGACCTTCCTTCTTACTTCATTTTGTCTTTAATTTGATGGTAAGGTCACAGTAAGGTATATGAGGTTTTTGCAAGTTTTATTAAAGTGCTTACTTGAATGCTACTTTCTATTCTATCCATTTATTCTCCAGATAATATAATTAGGCAACTAAGAAATGCCAAAATCACTCAGTGTGTGTACTCGCACAGATCCGCATACCATATTATGCCACGTCCTCCTACCTGTGCTGCTCTCTGCATTTCCACTCATCAGCCTCAAACAGAGAGTGAGTCAGAGCGCATTGATAACCTTTAATTGTGAAAGCTTGTGACTATAATCATTCTCAACAGGCTTCAGAAGTGCTGATTTGGTTTCATTTTTCTGAAGTGATTGTAAATCGAATCAAGCTTCTATTCAGAGAATAAAGGGCGTCAGAGTTAAGGTTTCACATGAAAATGAAAACCAGAATCTTCTCAGTGCATTTTCGGCTTCATTGATTCCATTGTATCGTGCCTATTATTTGCCAATGAACTCCAATTTGCACAGCATGTAAAAATAGCACAAAAATAATAATGTAATCCAATACTGAGACCTGAAAAATGAGGATGTAATTGAGTAAATACTACCTTTGTTAGAGGGGTTTTGAGCTCTGGTGATCTTTGAGGTCATTGTGTCGTAATGGCTTCAAGGCTGGATCATCAGCCAGGCAACGTGGACAACTCTCCAGAACACCAGGTTGACCGCATGTGATGTTTTTGTTAATTTGATGTGTTGGAAATTTGTACTAGAATTTGACCCAGTCATATACATGGATGTTTTTGACCCTTTTTGTCTTGGACAGTCGAGAGGACTTTGTTACACAGACTAGTTTCAAGATCTTTATTGTTTAGTTCAGTGCTCTCATATATATTTTTAAAGTGGAATTTAAATAAAATTTCACTTTTGCTAAGGAATCAATATACCTCCTTGGTATGTGTTTGCAATTGTATTTGCAAGACATTTAAGTTTTATTATTTTTAATGATATTATTAGAGCAAAGTCTCAATAAACAAATTTTTTTTGAAGCACTGAATCGTAAAGTGTACCATGAGGTCCTGAGTACTTACAGTGTGGGAACCGTAACACTTGAAATCGAAACCTGTCAAATCTGGAGTGAAGAGGAAGCGTGTCAGGAAAGGACACTCCCTTTGGTCACAACATGGGAGGTTTCTATGTGTGCACCGCGGTCTGCATTAACCGCTGTTCAACCCCTCCCTTTTCCTTTAATAGTCTAATATTACACTCTGTTGCTAAATTAATACAGTTTCACTCAGCTGTTGAGCATCTGGCAGAAATTGTCTTCAACAGAGAATCCTGCAGTGAAGTTTTAATAGATTTTATGTTTCAGTACTTTTGAAGCTACACACTCCATGTCAAAAACTAAATATTAAGTCTTAAAATATTTGGCTGGAAATATTATCTCAGTGTTATCTCAGTATACTACATCCGGACGATGTGTGGGTGTTTTGAAATTTCAGTAAACTTTGCCCTAACTTTGACTTTGAATGTGTGAACGAAAAAACTGTGAGAGGCCACTTGGCTCACCACGGTTCACACAGTGCAGGGAGTGACCTTATTGGCTGGTGGTGGGCATGTGGGCAGACCACAGATGTTGAAGGTCGGTTGTGTGATGATTCAAGAGTCAAATTGCTACTGCATCTGCACAGCAGCTCTCAGTGTGTGTGAGTGAGAGTGTTTAGGATACAAACACAGAGGTGTGTCAACCGGGGAGCTTGTGGCCCCTCCTCACCTTGCTCCTCCCCCATGCTGAAATGTGTTGTATCAGTGTACCTGTATGTGTCAGATTGTGTGTGTGTTTAACAGTCTGTGAAAGCCAAAGAGCAAGCAGTGTTTGAGGACAGAAGCTGACTGGTCGAGGGTTTGGCAAAGAAGAAGAGAACAAGACAAAAGAGGAAAAACAAGAGAGTAGATAGAGACGGGAGGGAGGCTGGGTCAGAGAGAGAGACACAGAGTGCAAGTATACACAGTATAAAGAGAGAGAGACTGTCAGCAGAGCATTCACTTCCCAGAGGACAGAGCCTGAGAGCGAGACAGACTGCTGAGAAGTTCAGTCGGGCAAAATGCTGAGGAGGAGGAGAAGCGTTTCATTTGGTGGATTTGGATGGTATGTTGCCTTTTCATTGGATGCTAATGTGTGTGTGTGTTTCTGCAATTTGTATGCACAGGCTCATTGTTCTGATTATGATTATATAGTACGGTAAGTACAAATAATGCACATCATGCTGCTAAAATGTGTATGTGCTGCATGGTGTGAGAGTGTGTTTTTTTTCTAAAAAGGAAGGATGGGTGGAGGGCCGAGACTGCACCTCTGTGTCACACCTCTGATACTTTATCCTTTGTGTGTGTGTGTGTGTGTGTGTGTGTGTGTGTGTGTGTGTGTGTGTGTGTGTGTGTGTGTGTGTGTGTGTGTGTGTGTGACTGTTTGTGTGGGTGTGTGAATGTACTGTTTCACTCTGTGCTGTCTCCATTCAAGGAAGGATGACAATCAACAGGCTGCTTTGTCTGTTGTTGTTGCTGCTGCTGTCCTGTTATGGGAATATGGGCACAGCGCAGTCATAGCCCCTCTGCTCTATTGGCCCTGAAAAGAGTTCCCATGATACAGCACAGAAGAAGGTGCCAGGGAACCCGTTTAGCACTGAATACGCTGACACGCTTGGATGAAGTGGTTTTTTGTGCTGGCTCCTCTGCTTGTTGTCGTTCTGACTGAAGCGGCGCTTCAGAGCACTTAACCTTCCCAGCTTGGCTGAGGTAACACATCCTGCCAGACAGGCTGGGATAACCTGGAACAAAGCTGTAGAGCTGCACATTACATGTATCTGGGTTAATTTGGCATAAAAACTAAAAAAAACATAAATGTTTTACAGCAAAATGTTGTACACTTCACCAATTTGACACATAAAGAAGCCTACTCACCTTGTGAAAACAATTGTATAAGGAGATTTCGACCCTGAGCTGCATATTTGGAATTGTAAAATAGAGTGTTTTGGGGAATTTACCCATTCTAGGGACTAAAAGCATTTCTCAGATCCACTGCTTTTATTGTTTGTTCAATCTTAATCTCAGTTCTCCAACATTATGGAAGTGCAATACTAAATCGCTGGACAGATCAGCAACAGTCTCCGCTCAGCATCACACTCAAATGTTGTGTAATTGTGTGATGGACATTTGTGGTTCATCATGCACAGCGCAGGGCAAAAATGTAATAATAATTACCTCAACAAATTAAAGCATGCCCTGTGGAATACACTATCCTGCTGCAGGAAACTCTACTAAAAAGTATTTTTTTTATATAAGAAAATAACTTTTTTCAAGAATTACAAGTGCCAGTTAAGAGTTCTGGAAAAAAAGGGAAGCTGCACTCAAAATCTGGAATTATGTTACATTATTGGCATAATTTCAGCTTGTTTCATTGTCCTTAAGGCTAAATATGAGATGTTTTGCTTCTTTCTATCACTTCTGCAGGCAAACTAATCCAAATTTAACTGACAGAAAATGTGGGACAAGTATTGAAGATTATTTTTAAGAATGCATGGGCTTCAAGGGATTACATTTTGTATGACAAGCAGACACGCTGTGAGGGGATAATAACATGCATCCGTCCTCCTCACTCAATGATCTTATATTATAAGAAAAGCTCTGCACTAAGCCATAGCTCGCTGTTATTCAAACAGCTGGCTTTGAGGACTAATCCTCACATTCTAGTGCCATCCTTTTATTGTTATTTATAAAGAAGGATCTTCAAAATGAATTTTACTGAAATTATAAGCCTTCTTGCCTTCCGAGGAGATTTTGGATACTTTATGAGCTTACATGTAGCACCACCCACAGGACGACTTCATTAAAGTGTTTAAGAATACTATGATTTTCAGTGAGGTGATAGGTCTAACAATTTCAAAATGTAAGGTGCAATGTATTTGCAAGCCTCTTGGGACAATGCATGACGCTTTGGATAACTTTATATTACGTTTAAACTGAAAGTTTGAATTATCAGCGTATCCAGTTTCTCTTTTTGGACGTGGACGGACTCGCATATGGACGACGAGTTAAAGGAGAACGCATTACCAAATGCAGGTCTGACTTTGAGCAGGCAGGCTTAGAATTGTGTCTACATAACGGGTTAATGTGCACACACAGGCAATTGTAGTATTACTTTAATCTCTAACGTGTGGGATGAATAAAGCTTACACATACTGTTTGATGATTCAGGCATATGGTGGGTTGTGTTTATTCTCAACTGCTTAGCAATACAATCCTGTGAGAGCACAGGCTGCAGGTCCATTACAATATGAAAGGGGCTAACATTTATCAGCCGACAAGATCAGATACCATTGAGACAATCAGTTGACACTGCAGCAGAGAAACAAAATGTTAGATATCCACAGGAAACGTTTGTGTTTATTGTCTTAATAACTGTATTTCAGTTTACTGAGGTTCATCTTTAATAATGCATCATGCAGACTTTTGTATTAACTACAGCATTTGCCCCAGCTGCTTCGCCAGCTCTTGTTCAGTATGAACCTTTTATCAACTTGACATCTGAATATCTAGTTAATAACATTATCTGTAAAAAAAAAAACCACACTGAAGCTCAGTTCTCTCTGCCTTTTCCTCTGTTGACGCTGCTGTAATGCGTCATATTATTGATACCTTTCAAAAACCCTTGGAAAAAATTCAAATTTTATTTAAAACATCCAGTTTTGGTGATGGTACGGTAAAAATAGTTTGCACCATGTGTTTGTATGTGTGTGTTTATTGTGAGTGTGTGCATTTGCATGAAATGGCTCAGGCACCGTTCTAAATGGTTCAGTCTGCAATAAATTGGATTAAAGAATTAATGTCATAACATCCTCTTTAGAGAGGCATGTGAGAGTGCACATACACACACACACACACACACACACACACACACACACACACACACACACACACACACACACACACACACACACACACACACACACATGTTGTTAATTTAACATCTTCTGACTCTCCGTGTTTTTAGTATGAACAGTATGTAGTGAAGCATGAATAAGTAACACTGAGGGTTCTCATAACCGGTCTGAGCTGCTTGTAGAGATGTAACCTTGTTCAATCAAGTCAGCTGTCAAAAAGCTGTCTGCCAGTGACTTTACACTGATCTGTACTCTACACATTTTCTGTCCCGAGGCTCGAGTATGAATTTAAGATCATTTAAGCAAATAAGCCCACTTATTTTCGACCTTCTTGATGAAGTCTCACTCCTCAGCATCTTAAATTGATGGTGTTCATGTCCTTATTACTGTAAAAAGCACTCACAGCAAAGAATTAATTTGCTGCTTTTGAGCAGTTTGTATCAGAGATGTAATCAAGTATCTCTCTCTCCTTCTCTCTCTCTCTCTCTCTCTGCCTTTCTCTCCTGCTTCCTCTCCTGCTTCCTCTCCAGGATTGACAAGTCCACTTTGTCTGCGCTGAAATCACGGTAAGTTATTTTTATTGATCCTAGCTATAAAATCTAGTTAATATTCTAATCTTGGTTAGCGAGCCAAAGCCTTAATTCGTGTAAAGGTGCTTGCGGAAAAAATTCCCGGGAAGCACTGATGTGTAACAGTTCACAAATGAACAATGAGGCCTCCAAAGATACTTCCAACCGGGACCTAATTTCCACTTATTTTCCATTCCAGTGATCGATTCAGATTAAAAACTCAGCAACTGATTCACTTTAGAGCTACGGTTCATCACTTCCTTGTTTACTCTTCCTCCCTCCTCTCTTGCCTTCATGTACCGCTGTGTGAGGAATGTGGTTAAAATCATCTTTGGCACTTCTTGCTGCTCCAGTCAGTTGTAGTTAAACATTGTGTTTGTATTGTGGCTCCCAGGTGTGAATGTGGCTTAATTTATAAAAAGGAAGCTGCAAGAGTTTAATTTCCACATGACCCCCCAACATGGATCTTGTAAGGGGTGCATGGTCCCTGGTTTTGCCTCTCAATGCAACCTGACAGGATCTACACTTTACTCTGCAAAACAGCTCATCTTCCTCTGCGTTCTTGGAAAAAAAATCTTTATAGTTTGGCTTCATATCTACAGGAAAAAATCTTAAATGTTATTATTATTATTTTATTTTTTTACAATTAATACTTATACAGTAATATAATGAAACAAAAATTCAATTTTGGGTTGCTGCATTAATAATACAGACATTTAGACCACATTTCTTGTTCTCTGGCACAAAAAACAATTAAATTACAATGTGATAACATCTATGTAAATATACAAAACAATGTATATATAGCTTTCACATTTCACTTTTTCTTTCTGGCTGAAGAACTCCAGATTTCATTGTGTCCCCTCCACGTCTTAAACCAAAAAATACAGCCACATTTCGAAATCCATTCACGGATACATTTTCTGGACAGTTCAATCATTCAAGGTGAATCCCTGCTTACTAATGTCACAACAATAAGCTCACATCCCACCAGTTTCCTCTTGTTTATCTGCTCTCTTCCCACAGTCAAAGACCTTCATGTGAGTGATGTCAGTACTCGTGCTCTTTGCCCTTGATCAACACACTGGCCTCAGAGCCGGAGATGGTCTGTGGGCATTAAAATGTGGCTGCCCACTGTTCCAAAATAGTAAGGGTGGGTCAAATGCAGAGGACTGATGGCACCACAGGGAATGATAAAGTAAAACTAAACTTAATTTAATCACATAACAATCTTATATAACTGGGTTATGCAAGCTAAATACTGGACTTTTTAACAGAAGTTACAAGACACTATTTCCTTCATTCTGGTGACGTTTTCTGCCTCAAATGTACAGTGGAAATGTGTTTTTTAATGTAAAGAAACACTAAACTCATGAGGCAGGTGACACAATATTAAAAAAATATATGTAATATAATGCAGTAAGTCTCTCAGGCATGCTGTATTGATTTCATAAATGAATTCTCCTGTAGATCAACTTCTCTCATTTAATGTTCTCCCTTCTTTGTCAACACACATGTAGGTGTGATTTTCCCACACCTGCCTCTCCACTTTCATCTCTTTGGATTGGGGAAGTAACCTTTTTAAATGTGCATGTGTTGCCTATTCATCACAATGATACTGTCATGCATTTTAATTAATTTATCAACCCCTTGACTTTAAGATTTTTGTCTGTGTTCTCTTAGATGTGCTGCACACACTCTGTCTCCTCACCCGCACAGATAGATGTCCTACTGATAGTCAGTTTCAAGACAGTGGGCTTTCTAGGAAACAATTTTGTGACCTCGTAGCTGGCTTAAGCCCGACTGTTCACATCAGAAGCACGTTTCTCTGCCGTCCAACAAGCGATTCTGCTTCTTCCTCTTTCTCTGTTTGTGTGTCTGTTCCCTCCAAAGATAATGCAAATAAATTTGCTTAAATATTGGTGCTGCCCATATACAAATCTCGACGTTTGTGATCTGTCAGAGCCACAGTATACTGTTTAATAGCCGCAGTAAGCTGGTTGTGTTGCTCCACCACTTCTGTTGTTGATGCTTGATTCATTGGACAGCTGCCATTGTTCACTCTCTCTTGGGTTGTCTGTGTTTTGAAAACAATGTGGCGATGTGCAACAGATAATTGTGAGTTCCCTTTACAATTCATAGCTGTAAAATGAGAAGTGACAGTGGAGCTATTCTGACGTGTGACTGGGTTGTGCAAGTTGTAGAATCCAATATTTGTATTGAAAATTACCATTTATAATAATAATTAAGCCTTTATTAGTCCCACAATGCGGAAATTATTTCTCTGCATTTAACCCATCCCGGAGGAGCAGTGGGCTGCAATGAAGCGCCCGGGGATTTGAGGTATAAATAACAACTTTAGGGTCAAATGAGTTCTGGAGTGGAGTGGAGAGCTAATGTGAACATATTTTGCTGAGTTGTGTGCCTGCTTCATGTGTTGTTCGATTGAGGATTTGTGAGGAGCTTCTCTTTGTCGAAACAAACCACCGGCGAGCCCTGCTAATGGAGGTTGCCGTAGTGATAGGAGGTGAAGGGCTTCTGTGTGTGTGTATTTAGATTAACTCAGTCTGTACCCAAACACCACGTTCTATGTGTCTCTCTCATTTTGGAGTCAGTTACACTGACATTTCCTCTCTGAACAAACATGTTGAAACCTTTTGTGTTGCCCCATGTACCATCTTCATATCTCACCTGCTACCCTTTGAAATGGCTCAGGTTGTCCATATTTGCTGTGATGGTGCCACCTGTTGAAAGTTTGCTGGTGACTTTGTGCAGATGTTTTTCCAGACTATAGTCCAGACTTTAAAAAAGTTGCCGTTACTCACATTGGAAGGGAGGTCCCCATTTTTAATCCATTTGTTGTCTGATTAGTATTGACCAATCACCTTTAACCAGGCTTTGGTTGCATTACATGTAAACAGTCCATGTGAAGAGCAAAAGAGGCCAAATGCATTGCCCAAAAGCAATATTGGCTTTTGTTTAAGGATGATTTAGCTTTATCATAGCTTAAAATGAGCTTCTAAACTGTTGTTTAGATGTTGTCTCTTGACGTCTCAAGTTGCTAATCGGACTGTAACCGATGGCAGTGCACTGGATATCTGCTGTCTACACTGGAGCTAAGAAATACTAGCCGTTGCCCTCAGAGGCTAAATTGTGTTCAGATTGACGATGGGTTCAGAGATTCCTCTGGATGTTTGTCAATCGGCACAAGACTGATAATTGAGTCCTAAAAATAAAATAAAAAAATGCCAGTTGAGCAGGATTTTTTTCACCTGTTTCTCGAATTTTCCAGAAATTGAGTTTTGTGTGTTTTGAAACAAGGATAAACAAACCAGGTAGATTCACTTCAATCAATTATCTTTTTGACTAAATTCATCTTTAAAACTTTGACTAAAAATCTTTAAAAATTTTTGAAATCAGTCCAGTTTTGAGGAAGAACGTTGTAACCGGCAGCCGAGAAACGAGCTTCGAGGGACAATTATGCAGCGTGAATTTAATGTTGCTTCCATTAAAAGTTCTTGTTTTTACCACTGATAGGCTCAGATTGATTTTTATATAAGAGTCTGACAACATTATGTAATGGAGCCAACAAGGAAATAAAACGTTTCTACTTACTTTCACTTGATCCAGTCTTGATTCAGTCGAGCAGCAACAGGTCCCACTCCTTACATCATTCTTCCTCTGTGGTGCATTAGGTCACAGCACCCTCAGGAACAACACCAGTCTCCTGAGCTTTTAGGCCATGCAGCAGTTTGGTTCAGCCTCCTCTACCTTTTGATCGCCCTATCTTCCTCTAGACGTCCACTCTTCCATTTGTAGGAGCTCTTCATCTGTTATACTCGGGCTCAAATAAATACGGGCAGCCATCGGATTCAAAAAACCTCTTCTGCAGTGTTGAACTCATCTGAATATTCAGCCATGACATTGAAATCATTTTATATTAAGCTAAGATTTCTGTTCTCCGACACAACATACTCTGCCAAGCTGCCATACGAGTTCCCACCGTTGTCTTCCGGCAACAAGTCTCTTTGCGCGATTTCAGAGGGAGACTTGAGCAAGATTCTTTTCATAATGTTGACACTTAGAAATTGTTGACTTTATTAGTCAGTTACAGGTGACAAAAAATATGAGGAAATTGGTTTAAAAAATGCAGAAGTTACCCTTTAATGATTCCAAATATGACATGATAAGAATGAATATTTTTGCAATGTTGTTAAATATACTTTGCTGTAGTAAGAGCTTTTCTGAGTTAAATAAGCATCAAGCATGTGGCGGATCATCATACAATGCAAGTTTGTTTCTACTCTTTTAGAAAACAAGTGATTGTCTTGCATGGATTTTTAAAATATACAAATATTAATAATAAATGAAGACTAAGTATGACTTTCAGATGTATTTTGAGGCTATGAAAGGTTTTATGAGAGTAGTTAACATGAGGTTACTATTAATGAAACTCAAACTTTTTTTAATAATCAATAAAATGGATATGAAACACCAGATTAAAATGCTGGATTCCAAAGACCACAATGATAAAACACCAAACAATGCAGGTTTGTTATTTCAGATGTACAGCGTTAGCTGTACATCTGAAATACAAGATGTGAATATACAAATCAGGAATACAAATCAGGTTAGTGTGCGTCATGTAAAATAGGTCTTGTCTGTTATCTATAGTATTCTCAGACGCACACACACACACACACACACACACACACACACACACACACACACACACACACACACACACACACACACACACACACACACACACACACACACACACACACACGTCCATTGTCTCTCTCGGTCCCTGGCCAGGTGTCATTAGACCGTCTGCTCTGGAGTGGCCCTGAATATGAATTAGTGAGTCGTGACTCCTGCTTGAGCCGCCGCTCTGCCTAGATGCTGAATAGCACCAATTTGTGTGTGTGCGTGTGTGTGTGTTTGTGTGTTTGTGTGTTTGATCCAGGTGTTAGATGTAAGAAAACTGTGCACAGACAAACACCTTAGAGGTAAGAAAGCTAGGAACAGAGACAGCACTGCAGAATAGAAATGATTCATAGAATAGATGGATGGATAGATTTTCTATAATCTATTCTTTATTATCCGTGTACAGAGTAGGTCTGCACAATTAATCAAAAATGCATCGAAATTGCATATGGCCTACTAAAATTTTCAAATCGCAGGAGGCGCTTTATTTGTTAAAGGCGAAATGTTTGTCAATACCATTTTAGGGAGATTTACTGGCCTACACATCGTGTTTACAGACCTAAAAAGGAAAATGAATAAGTTATTTTTTCCAAAACGTTCAGCCCTAGCACTCCATATAAATACATGGGCACAAGAATATTTTGTCTACCCAAACTTATAATGGCTTCCAGTTAAAAAACAATTGAAGGGGGAGAATGGAAAGACTGATAAGTGGGTTTATCATCTGTTGTGTGAAAGCTAGACTTGGGATTTCTAAAATAGTTTTAATAGAAATACCAATAGAAATACCAATAAATATGATGCCATTTTGAGTCACAGCAGGCATGACTCACGGCTTGTCGTGCTCCTATTTTATGACTTCAAAGCTTACCCGATTGACTGTATTTGGTAGCTTGTCTCCTATGGTGAAATTGTACCAAGAGGAATATATAGGAGAATAAAGCCACAAAGGAAAAAAGGGAGACGTGTGAAAGTGAAGTGGGAGGCCAAGGTGACAAAAACATTGGATGGGTGGAGCACTTCAAAGTTTGTGGTTGCAGGGCAGCAGGTGTGAAGACTTTACTTTGTTGTTTTTTCATTTTTTTTTATCCTGTCTACTCTCAGTTCACAGCGTTCTTTTTATTTTCTCCATTGCTTCAACCTTCTCTCCCTCTTCCTCCCCTCTCCTCCCTCTCCTCTGTCATTAATCCTCAGTGTTCCTCTGCCTCTCCTCTTCTCATTCTGACTACAAAGAGATCTCCCCGCCTTACACACCGTACACACAACACCTCATTAACAACTGCATAATCAAACCTGTGTGTGTGTGTGTGTGTGTGTGTGTGTTTCAGCAAACACATGCATCTGTTTATGGGTTTTGTCTTGAAGTGGTGGTGAGGGTGAATGAATATTACAAGTGGACAGGGATAATAGAGGAGAGACAGGATGAAACAGAGAGAGAGAGAGAGGGCGACAGGTTGCACCTGATCATCTTCTTATCAGTGTGCGACGATGCCTCGCAAACTGTGGTGAGTAACGGCTGTCTGTCTTCTGCGTGTTTTTACACAGACTGCTTTTTTTTGATTACAGTAAGTTTTATTTTTGTATCTTCTATGACTTCCTAAGTTGTTTCAAACCTGCAGTTTATCTGTAGAGGAGTTGATGTACATCATGTTAGATGATGCTGGCTGAACAAGTTACTGTTTACATTATGGATCATTTGAGCAATGCTGCTCACACAATTTACAACAATATTTACTGATATCTCAAAGGAAATATTGACCAAAATGCACAATGCAACATAGTTATCAATGTCTGAAAATCTATTGTGATTTGATTGCTATTAATACACGACACGTTCAGAGTGAGGACTGCAAAACATGTTATAAGACATTTTATGTCTTGATTGACATTAAGCTTTTTGAGATATTTATTGGATTTTGACGCATAGTGCACATTTAAATAAAATGCTATGGTTGTATTTCAATATATACATACATTGTAACATATTTTAAATGCATGTATGTTGATCCCATGATGAGAAGCTACAGTGGCTAATTGAGATTTCGAGAAACGTACACACAGAGGGAAAGGAAAAGTGGTTACTGAATTTAGTACAAATATTTTACTAAGTGAGAATGCTCTACAGTAAAGCCAAATATAATATAACAGCATAGCAGAGTGGACAAGAGATTGTGAAAAAACAGTGTTAGTGTTGTATGTGTTTCTATTTGACGGCTCCAATCATACAACTTTATACGCTCTGTTCTGTGTTAGAAGAATACATGAAATGACTCAACTGGCATCAGTCTGAATAATTCATTAATCTGAAAGCTATCACACCTATGTGTCACTGTCTAGATCCCAGTTTGTCTTGTAAAGGCTAATGGAAACCAGCATACCGTATGTCCTTATGTCTTGGTTCATTTACGTGCTGTAATAGAGCTTTTGGTTGATTTCCTGCAATGTAAATACCAAAACAAATGACTTAAGTATTTAGTTTTTCAAGCTCAACCACAGATGGCAAGATTTTCAATCTGGCCAACAGTCTGCCTGCGTCTGAGACAGAGAGAGCGTCTGCAGCCAGCTGCTTCTAATTAGACTGTGATACTCGCCATATACATTATTCCCATCCTCTTCCTCGGCCCCCTCCTCGTTTGTCCTCCCTCTCTTCTCCTCACCAGCTGCTGACATCTAAGCATCGTCCGCTCGGACACACTACAGCTCACAGCGCTGTGATGTGCATTCTGTCGCAGTCGGGCCACTCCCTGCTTAATGGTGCTGACTTGTAGACTCATGTAGCATTTGATTTACCTTTTTAACAACTTTTTTTTAAATCTTAAGATCCTTTGTTTACAACTTTGTCATCTTTCATTTGACTTTATACCATTTTGCACATACAAGAAAATGTATAGATGATATAATTGGAATATTTTGTGGATTGACAGGCAGCATGATAGCTGTTATGAGGCTGAAATTGAACAAGGTTCCCTGGAGAAACTAGTCTTCATTGAAAATATGAAATAGTGTATAAAAGAGTAGAAAAGCCTGATAAGAGGAGGTGCCCTCTTCTTACAGACCTCCCCTCCCCTTATCGCTGTCTAGTCATAGTTTTATTTTTTTGTGGCCAGGTGTAAATGTTATCTGTCTGCCAGCATCACGGAAAAGCTCGAAAGGGCGGCTGCTATTTCTGGAGCCTGGCATTTACTTTATCACACGGTACACCTTTTTTTATATTGCAGGGGCCGATAGACAAACATGGGAATAAATGTCTGCTGGTATCATATTTACTTTAGGTGATGGCTTATTAAAGCTCAACGCTTTGCTCTGTAGAGAAGAAGAAGAGGCAGTGATTAGTCACAAGTAGGGTTGCATGTGGCTGTTATGAGCTGTCAGCTTTATTGTGTATTGTTTATTGCAACAGTTGTTGATGTAGTGTACACAGTTATAGTCTGTTACCTGACACATTATGAGCCTACAGGCAATGCAGTAACAGAAGACAGAATGCTTCTCAGCTGGGTTTAATTTGGGAACCAGGATTTCATTTAACCACAAACCCTGGTTGAATTGACTCACTCGTCGTAACAAGGTTTCAGTTCGCTTTTTTAAAACAATACAAACTTATGACATGTGCTTGGCTGCATCTGCATGTGTGAGAAAAAGGTAGAGAAACCCAAACCATGAGGTTGCAATGGTACTTGTTGCAGTATGACGGGGGGAAGTGGTGTAACTCCACCCATCCTCGAGAGCTCAGCAGGGGATGTTGCACTTCCCCTGCTCTCACTCAACTTCCACACCAGTGTTACAGAGCATCATTAAATGTATGAAAGCATTTTTAATACTTGAAATTTGATATTCTTTGGCACTTATGTTTAAATGAAATTGAAATGATGGTAAACTTTGAGATTACAGCTGATTGTAGCACTGAAGCGATATCAGCTTTCATAAAAAATGATTTTAAATATTTTTTTCTGGGTAGATTGAGCTTAAATTTTGACCATGGATTTTCTTCTTGTATTTTTCTCTTGCACAAAATACCTGTATGAATCAGTCCATGTTTTGACATACATACTCACATGTTTCCACTGTGACCACATGAGGGAGCCAACAGCACGCGTTTGTCTCAAGTGCCTCTTAGAGGGAAAAAAGAATCAGTGCACTGAGTTGAAAGCAGCCGAAGTGAAGAGAAATGAACACTAGAGTGAGCAATTTCTCTATATTCATGCGTGTTAAATCAGTGTTGAGCTCTGACCCACCTGTTAACTCGTCTACCTGTTGAAGCTGGCACTGGGAAACAGCTCTCCATGACTGGTGTTCAGTGGAAAGCAAATTAACTCTCCATTTACTAGTTAAACCAAATGAAAGAGATGACAGTTCAACGACTATTAGAAGGTTTATTTTTCATGGTTTATTTAAATTATGCCTGTGTCTTGACCATTACAAAATGAATTATAAAACGCATAAAAACAGTGTAAAGAACCAGCCACAGCTCTGCACAAACCACATCCTTCTTTTTTTAATGTCACCTTTCATACTGTTCATCAAACCAAGTAGGTGTTTTCTAGTTTACCACTGCAAGACAAGTGCACCATGGGTTTTTCAACCATACTGTGTAGAGCAGCCTATAGGGAGCCAAGGCTGTTGCCGTGGCAACGAGAACTGATGATCACCTAAGGGATGTTTGAGTATGGTCCATTACCATGGTGACAGGCCGTGGTTGTCACACCCTGCAGCCAGACTCCATCACAAGTTCTCCAAAACATGACCAGGGGAAAGATCATCTGACTTGCGATTGCTACTGGTTGCCCATAGCAACCACGGTGCATTTTTCCCCACCCCATGGATTGAGAGATTGTGTGTGTGTGTGTGTGTGTGTGTGTGTGTGTGTGTGTGTGTGTGTGTGTGTGTGTGTGTGTGTGTGTGTGTGTGTGTCATAAGAAACATGTGTGGATGAGACACCTACAGTACTCTGTGCCCTGTGAAATGACCCGTAACTCTACACTGTTTGTCCGTAGGGAAGTGTCATTTCATTCATCCATATGCATTCTTTTAATTAATGGAACGACGTGCCTTAATAAAAGCTTTATAGATATGTAGAGGAGAGAAAGCTTTATTAAAGGGAGACTGTTGCTGGACAGGAGCTCTTGCTTAGAACAAGGTTAAATCTGATGTAACTGTTACTGTGTTCAGGTGAAAGGATTTTATGGTTTTGATGAAAGGACTTGATCACTAAGTGCGACGTTTTGACTTTTATCATCAATTAAAAGTAATTGAATCTCATTTTTCTTGCTTTTTACATTTCCTTTGCTTAAGCTAAATGAACACTCCATCATGTTTGTCTTCTCTTACCAAAAGTTACATAAGAAGCTGTCAATGTTATCACTTTGTACACAGTACAGAGATGGAGGCAGCAAGTCGCTAGCAAACACTTTCTTATTTACACACAGAGAGCAGATACATAGCAACATTAGCATTCATTAAGTGGAGTTGTGTTTCTGGCCACCTGCTGATTTAATTTAAATATTCACTCTTCTTTTAGCTCTGTTCTGATTTCTACCAATCAAACATTTTTGCTGGTTAGCAGCTAAAAATGGGGAGTATTCACCAGAACAACAAAGACGCTGGTCGTAAAAGCTAAACCATGAGCTGAAAGAAGCTATATAACTGCAGCCAGGTGATGATATCTGTGCGTTGTCTCTTTCACATGTCATTTGGTCCATCATTAATATGTTGTACCAGTTTTTGATCTCAGCATATTATGCACTTAAGAGTGGGTTTGCATATTTCTCTATTGTGTGCACAAAGATAAAACTGGTAACTATAAAAGCCAATTCCCCCAAAAATGTGTGACTGTTCCTTTAAATGGTGTAGAACACAATATATCCAATGTTTTCCCATTACATTTGTGTGTCCTATATATGGTGGTCGTTGCTTTTATGTAATTTTGTAGCCTTCGTTTTTAATTTCCTTCCTTATAAAATCTAAAAAACAGATGAAAATGTGCCTCAAGCCCAACTGTTTTATTCACAGCTCGTCTGTTGATCAATGGCCATGTCCTTGACAAAGAAACATAAAAACTAAACGCCAGAATACATAATCTTTGCTTTTTTCAGTACCACCTTTAAAACCTGTATTGACACCAGTGTCACTGTGTGTGTGTGTGTGTGTGTGTGTGTGTGTGTGTGTGTGTGTGTGTGTGTGTGTGTGTGTGTGTGTGTGTGTGTGTGTGTGTGTGTGTGTGCTCTGCTTGTTAAGAGAGAGTCTTGTTACTCCAAAGTCCCCCAGACAACCAGCTGCCTCTTTGCTTTTGACAAATATTTACTTCTTGCCTTCTGGCTGATGCTACACACACACACTCACTCACACACTCTCACACTCATAACAGAGTAGCTGATAAGCGCACCATCTGGCCTGAGTGCTGGCTGTTAAGGGCCCATAAAACAGACCCTCACCTATTTAGAGGCAGAGGGCTCCCTGAGCGGCAAGCCGTGGAGAACGTGTAAACAGCACGCTCAATGTCACGCACGTCCTCCCACCCACCCGCATGCGCTTACCGTATCCACGGGGGGGACGTAGGAGGTGAGAGGATCAGAGGATGTACCTGTTCTTGGTCTGTGAATGCATCTTTACCGCCCTCACTGACTCTCTTTGAGGATAAAGATACACAGAGATTGATTCTGTAAACGTATGTGTCGGCACTGCGAAACACACATCTGACAACTTTATACAACATGTCAGCTGTGGGTTTGTAATGAAAAAGTTATTAAATAATGCCAGTAAAGGGGCATTATTGTTTGACCTACACTTCAGAGTTCATTGTTGAACTCCTCCATACTATTTATAGGATACATAAAAAAACCTGAATAAATTGATCCAACTAACAATTATTATAGTCTGATAAAGCTTATTCCCAAGTGCATATGATGAAATGAGCCACCCTGTTGCACTGGGTGACATTTCCTTCATTACCACGAACAAACACACTGTAGTTTGTTTTGAGTCAATCCCACATACAAAGTCCTGCAGGCCCAAATACACACAAGAGCAGAAAATCTGTATTAATCCACTGCTGAAAAATATAAGAAATCCAATACAAACTCTTAACCACTGTGACAATTTTAAAAATGTATATCTACAAATCAATTCAATACAATTACATACATTTTGTATAGCCCAAAATCAAAAATCACAAATTTGCCTTTGTCCTATGTGTATAGTCTGTACATATAGGACATCCTCTGTCCCAGGAACCTCGCTTCGGTACAGAAAAAACTCCTCCAGGATGGACAGAAAGGCAACAGATGTCATGTGATCAGAATGAACAACGCAACAGAGTTACAAAACCTAGTTAAAATAAAAAAAAGAAATAACACATCGGCTTATCCTTTTAATAGCAGAGAACAGAGAAGAATTATTGTTTTGATCCACAACATTCTTTTAATGATGTAAATCAGTTTTCTCATGACCCTCCCAGCAAGAGAAAGTGAACTTTTCAATTTCTAATCTTAACTAGCTGAGAGAGAAATGACTAATAAGGAGAAAGTCGAATTGGGATATAATTAATTTCAGCAATCTGATATTTAGAGGAAATGTCATAAGAGAAGTTACATGTCAATTTTATTGGCAACTGTATCATCACAAAGCAGGATATTAATATATCCTCATCGGGGAAATGAATGACACCCAATTTATTTTTTACTGCTACTTGATACATAACAACCGATCTCAGTGTTATCTGTCTCGTTACTCTCCGTTGTGTCTTTGGGAGTCTTTGTACAAACTAACCAGGATTGGCAGTGTTGCCGTGGGAAACCGACTCAGAAGGACGTTGTAAGGTGTGTTCAGCGATTGCCGCTGTTACTGTTTTGTACACAAACACTTGACATAAGCTGGCGGCAAATTACAGCCCGTCTGCTTTGCATCAAAGTGAGGGGATGGAGGGAGACTTTGGAGCGGAGACAGAAGGATCAAGAGTGATAGAAGAGAGCAAGGAGACAATAATAGACCAGGGCACAGGGGTCCTTTGCTGAATTTGAGCAAACAGAAAGGAAAGGAGAAAATCCGACCTTTCTCCCTTTTCCTTCTTTTCCTTCCTGGCACTTCCAACAGCAGAGATGCTCTTAACATCTAAAAAGAGAGAGGAGGGTCAAGAGGGGAGAGAAACAACAACAAGAAGAAGGGAGGAGGGGTGAGGGCTGAAGGAATAGAAACAGACATGGTTTCTCTCTTGGGAAAAAAGAGCCGATGGGGGGAGAAAGAGGGAGGGAGAAAGGACGGTGGCGTTACGAAGGACAATCTTTTCTTCTCTCCGCTGCTCCCTTGTAAAGGTTGACCTCTGTGGATAGAAGTGTGAGCGAGGGAGTGAATGCATGCATGTGTGGCTTCTCTGTGACCCTGTCAGGTCATCCTCCGACATCCACATTAAAGCTGTTGACAGATGGCGGAGCTCTGACGCTCCCGTCCGTCCTCTCATTCAGAAGCCTTTTCAGAGCTTTCTATCAAACTAACAACTGTTTGTTTTGTTTGTTTTCTCACTTCTCACTACTGTGTCCTTATCTGTCTCAGTCTCAGGGCTGAAAACGCTCTTTCTTATTGGCTCACCTTGCTCCTATTCCCGGTAATAAGTTGACTTAAAGGAAAAATCCATATTGAAGCCGCGTTTGGCGCCTGTTTGGCTCTGTGTTTTATATGCGTACACACACATAAGGGCACACACACACACTTTCCCTCTCGGTGTGTCCGTTTTGTACGTACATCAGAGGCGGGGAACAAGGCCCTGTCTCGCTCCAGCAGAGCTGAGCTCAAACCCAATTTGCTTTCAAAGGAATAATTCATCTCCATATGAGCTGCAGATACGGCCTCAGCTTGTCCTTGCCTGCTTGGCCCATACACTGTTGCTAAAATGGTTATGGCTTGTGTTGATAGAGCATGGCAATTTACACCCGGTCACTACAAAATCAAATCACAGGCTGAGATTTGCACCGTTTTTTTGCAAAAGTGACAGCTGCTTGTGCCGAATTGTTGACAAAAAAAATGAAAACAAATGGATGACACTATTATTGTAAAATGTGTTACAGCTATTGGACTTTTATTTTTCCAACATAACTAACATCTGTTGAGCATATTTACTTTTTACAGTATGTTTTTAATAAGTTTTGCCCTTAAATGTTGCAAGAGAAAATGATTTCAGAATAAGGACTTACTTAATCAATGTGTTTGGCAAATATATACCGCTATCAAATTTGGCTATGGTTGCAAACTTGAACAAAATACTATTTAATCTATGATCCATGTTTTAGAAAGAAGATGGTGGCAACCATCTCCTCACTTTTCATCCTAATGGAATGAGTTATTTCTATTCTTCCCCATGCCCTCTCTTTTTCAATTCCCTATGTGTGCATTTAAATGTGCATGTGTGTATTTCCTTGCGTCTGCGGGTCAACCAGCTGTAAACCATCATCTTAGCCACCCGAGCATCCTGAGAAAGCAGGAAATTGATTTACTTAGCTTTAACTGATTTATGTCACGCTTGAATGAAGGAGAAAGAACAAAAAGGGATACAAGAGAAGGAAAAACACTGGTTCATATAAAGTACACCAGAACCTGAATTGAAAGGAGGAAATATCATCTATATAAAACAAATATAAACAAACTGGTGTGGATGTGAAAAGCTTCTCTTGTCAGCTTATGTTTTTAACCTGTCAGAAATCCATTTGCAGTGATTTCAGCAATCAGGGATAAAAATGGCAACAAAAAATAAAAGTAAAAATAAGTACCGATATATGCAAAACAATTTATTTGTCTGTGAGACAGAAAGGGAGACAAATTATGGACTGATGCCAATTTGCCAACACATCACAATCAGAGATCAACAATCCGGCTGCAAATAGCCCCGAGTGTGTGAAAATAATTGTCCGATGACATTTGTGCGGCGGTACAATGATAGCAGTGAGCAGGAGGCCAGTCAAGGCCAGTGTGCCTGGTGATTAACAAAGAGCTGTCTGTGATTTGACACTGTAATCATCACTCACAAAAGGAAGGGATATATCTCCTATTCGTCATCGCCCTGCATCACGCTCATTTCATTTCTCTGCTCCAATTCTTGACTGTGATTTCTCACTTGCATTTTTCACTCCGTCTCCTGCTCATTATTTTGCTTCATTGTCGTGTGTGTCTCTCACTTTTATTGTTTTGCAGCTTGCTTCATCCTCATCTCTTTCGATTTATTATACCTGTTATTCAGGATTTTCCTATTGTCGAGAGTTAGATAAGAGGATCCATCCTAAATAACCACTGTAAACTTTAGTCATTTTTTTACTTTTTACGTTGCATTTTTAACAAAACACAATAGTCCCTGACATTCGACCTCTGAAAAAAAAGCAGTAATATTAGTATTAATATTGCAGCTAGTAGCTGTACATACCTAAATATATATACATTTACCCATACATGCATGGATGTTCATATAGATATACACATACATATATGCATATACATATACTTAGCCACCTGCATAGACATACATAATCGCACAGCATATCCACCCTAAACCTTTTTAAACCTAGTTATATATGTATGGATTAAACAAACTAAATATAAAAGTTAATTATTGAGCTTTAGATTTGGCTCTTGTTTCCTTTGGACGGAGCCAGGTCAAATGTTCCTGCTGTTTCCAGCCTTTGTGCTAAGCTAAGCTAACCAGCTGCTGGCTCCATCTACATATTTACTGTACAGACATGAACACAATATCAATCTTCTCATCTTACTCTTTGCTTGAGAGAGAAAGGAACATATTTTCCCCAAAATCTTAAAATATTGCAGGAGCAGGAAGTCAACACCTTTTGCCGTAGGATTCAAAATTGATAACCATAGATAGATAGATAGATAGATATTTTTTATTTCCGTGTCATGCACAAAAACGTGCCCAACCCTCATGGGTTTACAAGACACCAACAGTACAGCTGCAGTGGATCCATATCTCATCAGGTCACATTTGATTACAAAATAACATGTTGCTTCACCGCTCCACCTTAAACAAAACATTCTGCCTTCTCTCCCAGGCCTGGCAAATAAAATCTGCTACAAAGAAGGTTCCTTTCCTAAAACACAGATGCCATTTCCATAAATGGCATCTGGTACTGCAGTTTCTAATAATCTGAAAAAAGACATCCTCTCAGCCCTGTGTTAGACTGGGCGACCTGTCCACAGTGTACTCTGCCTCTCCATTGATGCATGCTGGGACACGCTCCATCCCCCATGACCCTGAACAAAGATAAGTGGTCTAGATGGATGGACAGAAGGATGGATAGAAACACATCCCCTCCCGGCTCCATAACCTCCCTCCATTTCCTCAGTCTCTGATTGTTTTTATAGGAGTGGACAGGTGCAGGCTGGTGCTTCACTACACAGCTGTTACTGATTCACTTATGTCAAATCAGTGATTTACCAAGAAGAGATGGGTGACTGCATGATGAGGTTTGGGGTCAATTGGGCATTGATTTTTTTTTTTTTTTTTTTTTGCTGTTTGCTTTTTCTCAGACATAAATTAACTTTCATCATTTCTCTTGAATTTAATTTCCATTATCACATTTGGATTTCAGATGTTGCTCAACTCTGATTGGTGCATGGAAATTTGTGATATCACTGCTTTATATCACAACCAGAAAGGCAGACATTTGACATGTAAAATAGCTAAAACAGTTTTTAACTTTGGCAGAAAATTGTGAGTTCATGTATGACTCCATTGCTCGTAGTAAGAAGCTGATTGAGAACAAAACGTAGACTTTCAGGGCCTTTTAAAAGAACATTGAAGAAGTGATATTGTGAGGTAACATATATGGAAGATTTTGTAACATTAATGGCAACCAGTTGTCCTTTACGTCATTGCATTGCATATTGATTATGTTCCCATTGTAACCCATATGTAACCCATTTCCTGAATGTTACGGTCAAATTTTTCCTTGCCACTGTATCACCACTATCAGCTCTTGGGAACAGCAGTAATTGCGACGTTAGTTGTAGCAATTGAGCATGAATCCGTGATTTTGCAGTTCTATTTTGCATAAATTCTGCACACCCTGATCCTGAGATGACCGGCCATGGTGTTGCACATTGTCTGTCTGAGTTGTCTGTGTCACGGCCTATCTGGAGCCCAGACACCAATAGTCCTGCTGATGGATCATTCATCAGACACCACTTTGTACGCTCTTGGGGCAAGAGAGCAGTTCGTAATAGCTGTCTGGGCTGTCATGCTGAGTGTGTGTGTGTGTGTGTGTGTGTGTGTGTGTGTGTGTGTGTGTGTGTGTGTGTGTGTGTGTGTGTGTGTGTGTGTGTGTGTGTGTGTGTGTGTGTGTGTGTGTGTGTGTGTGTGTGTGTGTGTGTGTGTTGTGTGTGTTTGTGTGTGCGTGTCCCATCTCTGCACCCGTTCTGCTCTGAATCTCACAGGACTGCTCCCTGGTCCTATTTGTACCTTTCTACACACACACACACACACACACACACACACACACACACACACACACACACACACACACACACACACACACACACACACACACACGCACACACACATACAAACACACACACTCCCAAAGACAGTTTTATCACTATTTCCTATTTAGTTTATCGCCCTTATTTCCAAAAAGTCACCTCTGTTTGTGTGTGCATGTGTGTGCTTCTGTGTTTACTGCCATTATCACTCAAGGAAGGCAAATCCGAGCTCAAGTGAACACACAGTCATCCAACAACCTCTGAGAAAGCTCAGTTGCAGAGACAATCTTGTCTCCATCTTTCCTGCAATGGCCATGACAAACACCGCAAACAATGCCGCGGCCCTTGATGTCTACATCGAGTCGTCCCCCGAGATATTTGTTCCGCACAAACCTCTCAAGTGCAAATGTTTTCTGCACACATAAATGTTCAATTGGAGAGGAAATCACAGCGAAGTTACCATGACAAAGAAGTGCCATCCACTTCGAGCACTGCGATTTTAATGAGTAGCAACACTTGAGGCATTCAAGCTCAAATTAAAGTAATAACACAACAATAACATATTAATTACCTCTGCTACAGTCTATTTCCCTTTGGAATACAACAGCTGTGATCAATTTTCTGGTCTGTTGATAAAAGCTTTTAAAGTGATTGCTTAATACACCAGGTGGCTGATGCATGTTACTTTTTTTCAGCTGAAGCAGTGTTATAAAAGACAAGGAAAGTAGAGGGCAGCAACAATAGCAAACAAAGCTAAATTATGCCTTTAAAAAGCAGGAAAAGCACACCTGCAACTTACAATATAAACAACTTTCAGGTCTCCATCTAGATCTAGCACACATTTTAAACAAAAGCAGCAAAAGACAACGCGAAATAATACACATTTCCATCATTATGGCATTTATATGTGCTTTATGTGATAATTTGGGGAAGGTTACAGTCCCCCCATCGCTACTCACTGATCTGATGTTTTCTCCCGCTAGGTTTTTTGTCTCTTCAGTGGGAGGAAGCCTCATAGGATGTTTATTCATATTATTTATACTGTATGCGTCATGATTTGTAGTCTGTTTCCATTGCACTTCATAACATTTTATTTTTATCGATACATCACCTTTTCCACCTCAACCAAGCAAACTTTTTCTATATATTTTGACTTCTGTTTTGGATTTTCCTAATTTCCTCAATTATGTTTCTTTATGCGCATACAAACAGTAAAAACACACTTATTGGCTTAGTTCCATCACGTGTTTAAGTGGCTCCCCTAAATGGAACGTAGTCGTTATTATGGTAATTGTTTACATCGGTGGTTTTCCTGCTCTGATGTCAAATGTCAGAGACAAATACCTTTTCACACTCAAGGGTTAATTGATTCTTCAAACAATCTAGACTGTATGCCATGACGTCCAATGACATCTTAAGACCAATGTGTTCCTCCCTGGACCCTCTTTAATAATAGCTGGGCTTTTGATCCAATTGATGCGTAAAGGGGGCATGATTGTTGGACTGTCTATTTTGGAAAGTTAGAAAAACTGTTAGATCCCTCCCTTTGTTAGACAATTTGACAACCGCAGTTTTGATACTGAGGTCTTAAAGATGATGATGTCATCTGTTTTGTCATGTGTTTTACTTTATGAAAACAGTTTAGTTGTTGCTATTTAAGTTTAAAGTCAGATGACCTCATGTTCCAGACTCAGACATATGAGGCACAGATTCGTCTTCAGATTCAGTACGGAGTGAAACAGCGAACAGCAGCTGAGTTTTAATGAGCTCATATTCTATCTGTCACCTAATCTCACCCTGTAAGGCTGACCCTGTGTATGCATATGCATGTGTGTGTGTGTGTATGTGTGTGTGTGTCTGTGTGTGTGTTGACCGTCACACACCACACACTCTGTGCCTCTCCTCTCCTCCTTCTCCATCTGTCGCCTCTTGACAAACACATGGTGTCTTGTTTGGCCGACTCAGCAAGGCCCCTGGCTCTACATGTTTAGTCACACTTACACACACATACACATACACATACACATATACATACACATACACATACACATACACATACACACACACACACACACACACACACACACACACACACACACACACACACACACACACACACACACACACACACACACACACACACACACAACACACACATACACCCACCAAACTCTCCTGCATTGTTGCGGGACTCAGAGATTGAGGATGCGCAGGGGTTTACAATAGTTCGGAGAATGACGCAGGCCGGTGCATCATGGGACACAGAATTAATAAGCAATAGAAGCGCAGGAAGACAAGAAATGAGATGAGGATGGTCTGCGGTCCGCTCAGTAAAGGCTGTTAGCAGGTTCATCCTGTGTGTCCTGAAAATCAGCCAGAGTATGAGCCTCGCACGGAGGAGGATATGACACAGAGAGCAAATGAGAAGGCTGACGGGAAAAGCAAACAGGCATAAATACTGATAATTATGGCCAGAGAGAAACAGAGAAACGTCTTTCCACAGGATTGACAGACAGATGATTTATTAGTTTTATCCTAGTTATTATTTGGGTTCAACATGCATATGGCATGACCGGGTGAGACTTGGCACCAGCTCATGAAATGCCATATTTCTACTGCCCGTCCCAGGGACTCAAGTGACATTCAGTTCTCTAGGATTACCATTGTTTATTAAAGGGCTACACAAAGAGTACACCACTCTGAGTGTGTGCAGCACTGCAATAGAGCTTACTGTTATTTCACCCCCTTGTAAATAATAGATGATCTTCTTTCTTCAGGATTTGAGGTTTTGGGAATGTCTCTGATCAAATCTGTGCCTGTTTTAAATTCATTAGAGCTGCTGTTTTATTGTTGAATAGGTAGTGAACAGTTGGTTCATCAGATTTTTTTGTTGTTGCTGAAAACAGCTTTCTGCTGCATTTGGAAACAATGCGATTAAGAGCGCGGAGAGCGATCCAAAAATGTAAAGCTGCGGACCATCAAACCATTAGATGACAGTGAGAAGAGAGATGCTAAAATGCTCAGTGACTCTGGCTACATCCACAATAATATGTTTGCATTTTAAACAGGTTTTAAAACGAAAACAATCTACGTCCAAACGGGCATTACAGCATCGTTTCCGAAATGATTTCCATCCATACTAACACGCCTGAAAACGAATATCACATGACTATTCGCGTACATTGGGCATGCAGGAAGTAGATTGGTTGCTTATTTACAGAAAATATGTCGAGTTTTATAGAACTCCTTAATAATAAAATGTCTGGCTTGATACTTGATCTTCCTCTTTAAAATCGAACAGACAAATTTTGTGGAAAAAAAAAAGTTTTGTTTTTCAAACTTAGTTACAGGATCTCTCTTTCACACACACACACACACACGTCAAATTTACTTTAAAATTAACACTTACAAACAAAAGCTTTACTAGAGTATTGGTCAATAAATTTGGTCAACACATGTCTCTCACTCGTTTCTTCGGTTTTGTGGTTGTCTGTTCTCACACTCATAGCTTGGCTGGTGGTTGGAAGTCCCTGTCGTACTGGAGAGCATTTATGCTGTTGTTCGTTTATAGTTTATGTGTGAACTTCACAAAAGTTGTGCAGAAAAAAATAAGCATTGATAGGAAAAGAAAAGTCTTCCCCAAAGCCACAAACCGTGATTTCAAACGTCTGCTAAGTAGGGCTGATAATGCCAGTGATCACGCCGCTCGCCAATCGCTCCAATAACAGCTGCTTCCTCCACATGTCAGCAGTAGTAGAATTATAAAATGCAGAATTAACTGCACAACAGCTGCTAGTAAATACAAAGAGGTCAGCAACGCCTGTAATCCGTTATCTATGTGGTAGTTTATCTGTAATCAAGGCTGTTGTTGTTTGTTATCTTCCGGCGACACAAAGAATCAGGGAAGAACTCGTCTTGATGGCTAAGACCCAATCAAGTAGAACACACAGGTGTCTACGCCATCGTTTTCAAATGTCCCCGTTTCTGCCTCTTTACACTATGAGTCAACTCCGGAGTTTTGGTAGTGTTTTTAAACCCCTCAATTTTGGGGGTTTTAAGACTCTGGAGTATTTGTGTATGCTAGGCGTAAACGTAGCAAATGATATGCGTTTTAAAAATGGAAACGTAGTAGTGTGAATGTAGCCTTAATCACTAGTTGATACACAAATATTGATAAATGCAGCTTTAAAGTCAGTTCATCTATGCTTACGGTATGACCTGTGTACTGAACTACAGGCTGTTTTACATATTTGATGTAACCAATATCAAACACGCTGTGGCCAGCTAAGACACAGTAATTGTAGTGACAACATGTTCTGCTTAAAACACACACACTCAATCTACACACAAGTGCTCACACATTCATATGCACACGCCCCAGGGCATTTTCTGACACACATATTATAATAGTTGTGGTAACGTGGGGCTGAGTGACATGTTGATGTGCTTGTTGTGTGGTATAGTTGTCACGCTTTTAAATGTGCTCTAGTTAGTTGAATTTAACGATAGTCTGACACCTTTTCATCCAAACAACTGGATGAAAGCGTCATACAAACTTACTCAAGTCATACTCAAGCTCTTATCCAGAGAGGTGTACATATGTACCTGAACCTAATGAGTTGTGGTTCCAAGAAAAATAATGCTTAAGTGCTGAGAGCCATCAAGAGAGAGAGGGACAAAGAAGGGGGACAAGGAAGGGAAACTTACGGTATATTTCGTTGTGAGAACGTTGGTGTAGGATTACCTGAGTGAAACACGAATACACTAGCCTTGAGTAAACTGATATTCACTGCACAGTACAGTATCTGGATTACCAAAAGGCTAATCCTTTTTGTACCCTTTTTGAACACCTTTCAGAAATAAGTAATCTTAACTAAATCCCTTTTTTTATGTTGTGCCTTTTTTATTTAATTGTTTTGATCTTGCATGTGTCTGGCGTTACGTTTTTCCCAGCCAGCAACAACTCATGTTCATTTGTACAGTCGACCTTCACATTGAGTATGAGAGCTCTCTCTAGGAACACAAGGATAAGATACTCAGCAGAATAACTAACGGAATAAACCTCAGCAGAGGATATTTGGAGAGAGACCTAAACCTTCCTTGGATGTGTGGGGCAGATATATGAGCGGTAGGTGGGTAAAAAGGCAAAGTCAGGCATCCGGGCCCAGAATGATAAGACAGCTATAAGCGAAATATAACCCTTGATGAAATTGAAAACCTTTTAGGCTCCTAGGATTTCTTTCTAATACCAATAAACAAAAATCCTCACTGTCTATGTTGCTTTTCATTAAAAACCTTGAAGAACAGAAATCCACTGGTAGTAGCCATTAAGTGTCAATTGAATAATGTGTTAAGACCAGAGTGTGTATATATGTATATATATATATATATATATATATATATATATATATATATATATACATATACACACACACTATAGCTCAAAGTTTGGGTTCATCTGTTATATTGATGTTTTTCTTCTTTACTTCAATAATGACTATTCTAACAGAGACAAAATAAATAATATTCAGACACTAAAAGTACTATTTACATTTTTAAAGGTTTTTCCCCCACAGTGTTACATACCATGGAAGAATATTGTTATAACCATTCTTCCCCAAAACATACCTTTTTTCACAAACCCTTCAACCTGAAAGCATGAAAGATTATTCAAAAATATAGAGTAGTCCTCTCAGCCATCTGACTGAGAGAGAGAGCTGAGAGAGAGAGAGATAACTTCATAAGCGCAGTTCAGATGGGGTTACAGTGAAATATATTGAAATGACTGCAAACAATAAAGGGTTTTCTCCATTGCAGCCAATTGCGGCAGTGTAAACTGTTCACCACTGAGCTGAACTCATTGCTTCCAGTGTCATTAAATACGATATACTGTACAGGCGTGTATGTGGGTACATGTTTGTCTGTGTGACTGTGTTATTTTATGTGTGCATTACTTTTATAAGAGCAATTTCCCTGCCTCGCTCCTGTGTCTCAGTAATAACTCACTTCTGTTACATTGCCTGAGAGGAACAGACAGCACGCTGCAGTAAAGTTATCTTAAAGTAATAATCCACCACCCTCTGTGGTTTGTTTGCTGCTCTGCTGCTGATATGGTACAACAGTGATTCATAAGGCTTTCACATTTAAAAGCAGCTGTCAACTTGGTCTGGGAAAATCCTCTATCATTCGGTTGATGATTTATTTTCTATTGCCTGCAGAGGAAAAGGGTAGTTAGCATGAGAGGCTACAGCTGCTACCGCTGGACAGACAAATAAGAGCGCCACACAGAAACACTTAAATCTTATTAACAGAAAAACAAGACCAAAGAAACCGCTTAAGTGTACCTTTACTTCTGTACAAGTCTCTACATTGAGTGCTTATATTTTATCATTTTATGTGCAGAATTGTTTTTAAAATCAAGAAAATCAAGACTAGAAAAGACACCAGACATTAACTTGACTTGTAGACCGAAGAACAGAAGAGGTCTTCAGAATTGGACCGTGTAGAAAAACCATGAATCCAAAGTGAAGAAAGGAGATTACATTAAAAAAAAAAAAATGAAATAGAATAACATTGGTAATATTCTATATATTAACTCAATTTTACAAATTCCATGAGAAGAATTAATGTAAATAATGTCTTAGTCTGTCTCTCTAAACTTTACAAATTCCTCAGCCTTTCAGTGTCACTCAAGCCTGTTCGCTCCTATTGACGACAAAACTGTTTCTTTTTTTTATAAAAAACTCTTTTCATTTTTATAAAACAGCTGGGCATTGCAGGTAAAAAAAAAAAGAAAAACATTATTTAAAGAGGAGGAAAAATGGGAATTTGTTGGGGACTATTTTCATTGGCGGATAAATGCACATTTAGAGCTCCAGGAAGTATCTGTGGCAGCAGGACTAATACTACCTTGGTCACATAGACATTAGTTGTTAAAATGATAAATGATTGTTGGTTTTGTTGTTAAAACTCTTATATTTTCTTCCTAGTGCATATAATGATATGGCATTGCACAATGGCGCTTAACTTCTAGATTTAGCTGGAAGAGCAAACACGAGAGGCCACTGCTGACCCGACTGCGCACACAATCTAGAGTGGGAAACTATACTGAATGAGACATGAGTGGAACAGAAAGAGGAAGCGTCAATGATTATATAAATGACTGTGTTGAGTGTTTTGTGGATTTATGTTTCTTGTAACCACAATTATAAATCACTTGACACAGCCTTAACTTTAGGTCTGTGTGTGCACATTTGCTTTTGAGTGAATGTGTGTGACTTTACTTGTGCATATCTCTGTATGCACAAATGTGTGTCACTTTATTAGTCCACTCTTTAAATCCCTGGGCCTGGATTCAAACACTGATTCCGGGAAAGGATCAGCATGTGCTGTACGAGGGAGAAGAGTACACAGAGAGGGGAGATAAAAAAGAAGGTGTGGATGGGAGGATTAGACTATAAATATGATGCAGGTAATGAAAACAGATGAATGATTATCTTAATCGAACATGATCAGATAACGTATTCTGTCAGGATAAACACATTTAGGTTACTTTCCTACAAAATCTACTGACTGTGCAGATCAGAGAGGAGTTTGTTATCAGTTAATCTGCTATCTGAAATATTAGGTTATGCATTTTTATAATCTCTTAGAGTTGACTTTGTAATACCGTTGATTGGAGGAAGGGAGAGTAAGAGCGAGTCGGGAGGAAATTGAAGGAGGTGAATGTTAGGAGGACAAAAGCTGCAATAAATGGAAAATAAAGAGAAAGTTATGGTGAACGGTCTGAAAAAGCGTGGCTGGACAAATGTGAGAGCCAAGGTAAAGACTTGTCTTAAGCCAAAGTCATTATCACGACAAGAGGAAAAGCCAAACAAAATGAAGTTTTGAAGTACAAACATTTTTTCAGTAATAGAGAAGCTAATTAACAAAACAATACGTCTCAGACTTTCTCCCTCTAATTAAATTCATAAAATACCAGTTTTATTTAACCATGGTAACATCAGCATCAACACACCAAGAGAGGGATTTCTTTCTCAGTACACAAGGACTGACCACGTTTAAAAAAAAATGCATTGGATCCGATACTCAATGGAAGACGAAGGAACAAAAACACAGTAAATTATGTTGCAATTAATCTAGGTAAAAAAATAAACCCCTTAAAGGGACCATCACGAAACACAGCTACATCAAACCGCTATGTCCGCTATGTTTTATTTTTAAGTCTACACTATATTTAAAACACCATGAAACATGTGAATGCTCAATGTGTGATGTTCACACTCCCAAACCCTGAAGTAGGGAGAGATGACATTTACTTTTATTTACTCTTACGGCTCATCATTTGATTTACATGACAACATGACATTAAGTAAATCTCTTATTTATGGTATGTTTGCCATTTCAACCTTGTTCCTTTATAAATATCCAAAACATGTCCCTCCCTGGACAACTAACTGTAACTGCACGGTGGAGCTGAATATGTGGAAACATCTGCAGAAACTCACACACACACACACACACACACACACACACACACACACACACACACACACACACACACACACACACACACACACACACACACACACACACACACACACACACACACACACACACACACACACACACACACACATTTAGACACACATGATATGAAATTCTGTGACGGGTTTTTACATGATGAGGAGATTTTCTACGATATAGAGAGAACATAGAGGATTGGGAAAATGGGATTGAATTGGAGACGAAAGGGGTGAAAAAGGAGGGAGGGAGGGAGTGTGTGTGTGTGTGTGTGTGTGTGTGTGTGTGTGTGTGTGTGTGTGTGTGTGTGTGTGTGTGTGTGTGTGTGTGTGTGTGTGTGTGTGTGTGTGTGTGTGTGTGTGTGTGTTGGGGGATGGAGTAGTTACTTAGCAGCAGGCGTGAAGGTCATTTTCTCCAGCGGCTTGAAGTTGGGTCAAGTATTTTGGGTGTGTGTGTGCACAAACAAATGTCCTTGTCCATAAAAGCTGCAATGTATTTCTTTTTCTTTTTTAGTATGAGGGGTGTTAAAAAGTTGTATGCATGTAATGCATGTGTGTAATGTGTGTAATGTGTGTGTGTGTGTGTGTGTGTGTGTGTGTGTGTGTGTGTGTGTGTGTGTGTGTGTGTGTGTGTGTGTCTTGTAATAGAATGAGCTGTGCAGAGAGGTGACGTTGGTAGACTGGCATCTGTTTGTTTGGGAGACACTTGAGAAGCTGTGAAGTGACAGGAAAGGCTGCTTGGCACCATCAAGGCTCAAGCTAGTGTGTGAGTGTTCATGTGTGTATGTCTGTGTTCGCAATCAAGAGAAACAGAAGGCCCTTTCCCACAGCCGGTTCAAGGTGGGAATGCTTTGCCATTATTACGCCTCGCCCTACAGTATAAAAAGTACGGAGACAAAATGGGGGAGAGAGACTTTATGCCCATTACGTTGGCAGCGGAGATAGTAACTCCGCCGATTTAACGTCTGTGTAAAGCTGCCTCCAGATGAAAATAAATTTAAAGTTTGCTCCTCACTCACCTCGAGCAAGGGTGTAGAGCATAGTGCAGATAATTGCTGAGGCAAAGCGCAGTGCAGATACTATTCATCGTCAAAAAGTGGCTCTGACAGGTCAGTGGCAACCATGGCCAAAGTTTAAATAATCTGGGGTGCTGGAACACACACACACACACACACACACACACACACACACACACACACACACACACACACACACACACACACACACACACACACACACACACACACACACACACACACACACACAAAAGACGCAAATGCTGTTGTGTTACAAGACATGCCTCTTTTGCCTGGTTATTATGCAGTCATTGTTGGGTTCAGTGTAAAAAAAGCCAAGTCGGTAAGTTGGGCTGTGACTGTCTAATTGCTGCAACAAAATATAAAAAAGAGAATAATTTCCATTTTCCAGCAAAAAAAAAAGAAAATCATTTTTTTAAATATATATTTTATAAGGTGATTCCATTGTTTTTAGACTCAATATGTTAAAATGAGAGAAGGCAATCTAGAGAAGGCTTTGAATCAGTAGGGAGACTTTCATTCAATGGTTGTTTGAATAAATAATATATGAAAAATCCAAATAATTCATAGAGCGTGTCTGTTTGGCTTTTTGTAAAACTTATCTGAGGGTGGTTTGAGGTTATGTTTGGGGACTCATGACCTCAGTGTTTCTGGCTGTGGCCTTGCGAAAAACATGTAACGGTGATTCAAATTGAAAATTCAAAGAAATCATTCAAAGACTTACGACCTGCCTTTCTCAAATAGGTTTTGTAAGTGAGTTTCTACTGTAAATCCCTGCACATACACTGAGTCTTACTTCCTGTACCTCCACCCACTGGTGCACTATGTTGAATTACACCGTATCTCATCTGAATGTTTATTCAGGATCAGAAGTGTACTGGTACACCTTAGTGTGTCTAACAGGAACAATCTCACACCTGTGGGGGTGTGTGTGAGTGGGAGAGTGAGAGAAGGAGGGGAGGGGGCTTGCAAGAGAGCGAGTAGTGTTTTTGTGTCTAAAAGTGAATAGATACAGGTGTCTCATTTCTCCCCTTGATGACGCACGATAGGACCCTAGTGAAAAGGCAGAGTCACTGCAAGTGTGTGTGTGTGTGTGCAAGTATATGTTTTTTTACCGTTGATCTCTAGAGGACATTTGAGAGTCCAGTTGAGCTTGTTTGTTTGCCTCCACACAGGAGTTGGGAAAATCCTCAGGTGGTTTTTCAGCAAGGGAGCCTTGACTGCAGATTGCGTCAATCAATAATCAAAAAAACTGCAGTTTTTGGAAGCAAATTACCACAGAGGGGCAGTAACCAAAAATCTGAGTGTTTAGTCGGATGGGTGTCAAGGGATACAGCCTTGAGGCTCCTCCAGGCCGATCCTCTGGCAGCTGTCCGGTTGCTATGGCGCTGATCACACACAGGAAGAGCAATGCACAAGGAGAGAAATGGGACCTTCCATTTAATTGTTGTTTGTTGCTCCGGTTTTCCCGGCTTAATCTATTCCCTGGGTGCTGTTTGAAACATCTCATATACTGAGATGTCTTTGTCTCTTGTCTTGGATGATGCATTTCTCTAATTATCCTCTGAACAAAGAGTATGAGACACTCCATTTCACCATTTCAGCTAATGAACAAAATTATCCCCTTTTACTATTGTCACTGCTGTCACCCAGACGAGCTGCACCAGATGTGCAACGTGATTCACTATGTATGTTTGTGCTGCATCAGGCTTTTATGTCGCTTGTATAGTTTTATGTCTGTGTCCTTGCCTGTCTTCAGAGTTTTATCTTTGCTGCCACGAGAGACTCTCATAATTCATGTGGCTATTTTTCACTTGAACTGGATGTTTGTTTCATGTTGGGAATGTTTCATGGTACAAGGAAATATCAAAACCTTTTCCCAAACATGAAGTCATTAAATAGATAAGGAATGCAGATAAGATAGACAGTGAAGTTGTTGAATGAGACAGATGCAAGGTTACAAATCAGAGCTTTATTACTCTTTAAATAGTGTACAAAGTTGTGACAGGTTCTGGTATTACTGTAATGAAATAAAAATATATTTTTTGTTTCACAGTAAATAGGGATGTACCAATCTGACTTTTGAAGTCATGATACTGATACCTGGGCTTTGGGTATTGGCCAATACTACCAACGTTAATTAATGTGCTATATGCCTTACTGTGTGGAAGCCAGTGGAGCCAGTGGAGACTCTTGCTTCTGATCTTTAAGCTAAGCTAAGCTAAATGTTCCCTAGCTGTGAATTCATATTCAACAGTACAGATGTGAGAGTAGTAATAAGCGTCTTTCCAAGAATCTCGTACTATTCCTTTAATGAAAAAACAGTCAGACCAAACACGGTGAACGAATAAAAGAACAAAAAGGACCAACAATCCCATGGGTAAATGATGAACCAGCTTAGTTCAAGGAAGAAAATTGGTGTTGGCAGTATGTGGATAAATTAAATAATGCTAACTAATGCTACTAGAATGAATGCTGCTAGTGAGTCAATTAACTATCTATTGACTCACTTGCTCACTCAATCAGGTGGTTAGCTCAGTGGTTGCCAAACTTTGGTCCCAAAAGAACCATTAAACTGACACAAATTAGACCACCAACTCTAATTTGTTATTAATTAAGATTTTGTCCAAGGGTCCCCCGCCACATAGGATTTAGTTTTTATTGTTTTATTACAGAAAGTGTATGAAACCCATGACCAAAGTTCATACATTCTGTCATTGTGTTACTTATAGGGAAAAATCAATTATTCCCCTTTTTGCTGGGGACCCCATGGAATCCCCTCAAGGACCCCCTAAGAGTCCCTGGAGCACATTTCAAAAACAACTGGGGATTAGCTCACCAGGAAAGAAAAGATCAGGTGGCCCAAGATTAAACAGAATGCTTAAGATCAATATATTCTTTGAAGATATCTACTTTAGCTCTAATAACTGATATGTAACTGAAGAGGAAACTGGTTTTGGCCGGAGCTGGAGAGGAAGATTATAGAAAAGATGTGACGCCATGGATGATGGCAAGCAACAAACAAGAAATGCAGTGTGTATCCGTGCACAAAAGAGAGCATGTCAAATTTGTTAAAATTATAATATTTCCACGGGTTGTCATTTAATCTGCTTGCATTTTGTGAGGTTACATTTCAATTCCAATGTCCTTGGCAACAGTACAGCAGGCAATAGGCTGATAAGCCTGTTTGAATTGAGATTTCACACAGTGGGATTGAGTGTGTGTGTGTGTGTGTGTGTGTGTGTGTGTGTGTGTGTGTGTGTGTGTGTGTGTGTGTGTGTGTGTGTGTGTGTGTGTGTGTGTGTGTGAGAGAGAGAGAGAGAGAGAGAGAGAGAGAGGGAGAGACAGGGAGGGTAGGTGGATATAAAATCATAAAATCAAGCATAGATGGAACAAGGTCGGGGAGATTAATATAAAATAATTAACGAGGTAGAAACAAGGGCAGGGAGAGATAGAGGGAGGCATACAGTAGAGGAAGAGGAGGAGGAGGAGGAGGCGGCCCTTGTACCAGCTCCAGCCTATCAGGCGGAGGAAGGCGGGGCTCAGCAGTCAGGAAGGAGGCAGCAGAGCAGCAGCAGACACAGAGGAGAAGAAACAGAGCATGTAAGAGAAGCAGGGAGAGGTGGGAAGGTAGAGGTAGGTACACAGAGAGATGCAGTGCCACAGTTTGCGTGTCTGCAAGGCTTTCAGTTGCGCAAATCTTCATCTTGTCGTCAGGGACCATGAGGTGTTATGGAGCCACGATGCACAGATGTACTGCAGATGCAGTGAACGCAGATAGAAGTTCACCTTGAGCTGGAGTCCAGCAGTGCCACTCTGGACCTCTGGGATTACAAGAAGTGCTCATTGATCCCAAGACCAAGATGAACAGAGGTTAAATCGGATCTACCAACCTGCCAAACCTAGAGTGGCTACAGAATCTTTAACTTTTGGATTAGTGGTCCAGACTTGCACCAGAACGTCTGACGGAGAGGCTCTGTGCAGACAGTGCAGGGCCAGAAATCAAACAGGTACTTGCTTTGGCAGAAACTTGCCAGCTGTCTCCAAACCAGACAGCATACAGAACCAGGACTGTGACATCCACAGCTCACACTGGAACCCCGCAAAGCCACGACCAAGCAGGTCCTGCAGCCCAGGGACCCTGGGGCCGGCCTGACCTTGGACCGTCTGTCCCCTGAACCCCTTGTGGCACCGGCAGAGACGTCCGGAATGTCTCAGACCGGAGGACGCATCCACAACAAAAAGGCTGGCATCCGGGCCGCGGTGATCCTGATCGGACTCCTGCACAAGTCTCGCAGAGCCAAAGAGAAGGAGAGAGAGAGAGAGAGAGAGAGAGAGGAGAGCGAAGGGTGGGTGAAGCTTGTCCCATTGTGTCTTCTGATGAGGCGGGCATGCTGGGTAGGAAATGATTGGCTTAGGAACAAGCAGAGATGTGTTGTTCAAAAACTTTATTTGCTTGTATTGCCTATGTTAATTTAGGGGTGTGGGGCACTTTGTGCTCTTTACAGCTCAATGAATTGGCCTGTGCAGTTTTATGATAGGTCTTTTTTTATTAGAGCGTACAGTGGATATAAATGACAGACAGGAAAGAGAGGGAAAGGTATAAAGAATTGTAGGTGAATAGAGGTTTGTTCTGAGTGATTTTGAAGAGCAGAAAAGAGGCACTGAGCGGACAGAAGCAGAGCTGTGGAGTGGAGAGCGAGGAACATTTAAAAAAAGAGAGATGTATCGAATTAAAAGGAAAAGGTGCAGAGCAAAGGTCATCCACTCGTCTACTTGTGTCTTTCTATGTTTCGGTTCTGAACAGTTTTTTTGCTGTACACACAAGCATCAATGGGCACTTGTTGATACACTGTAATGTTGATTAAACTGTTTCATCACTTAGGCACACAGGCGGTGTGAACACAAGGTTGTAGGTTGGTGAACTGGCTAAGAGTTGAAAAGGTGAGCTGCAAACAGTAGAGAAAAAGAAGACGGTACCATGTTTGACTGCCCACAACCCTGCTAAAATAAACACTGCAGTAAAAATGGAATTCAAGCAGGCTTTGAAATGAATTCGTGAAGGATGATGAAGGCTAAATAGAAAGAATTAAAAAAGTGTCTGGCAATCTCTTGTGGGACCTCCAGACAGGTTTCTATAATGACAGGAATACCAGATTGTGCCCTCAAGAAGACTGTTGATGCCTCACCTCCTCAGAAATTGCCACTCCAAATGCACCTGTAAGGGGATTTTCACTGCATGCTGTGTTGGGTCCAGATCGCCTTACTGCTAATACTACCTCAGATGAGTGCAGTCAATATGACCCCTGGGAAAATCCCACCTGGTAACAAACAAGTGTGTATGAGATTGGCAGGGTCGAGACTGCCAACACTTACCTCCACTAACCCCACTAAGCCTCCCCCCCCTGGGTGGACCTGTTTTGGCCGAGCTAACATTAGCAGCCATGCACGTACAGGTAAATTTGAGCAGTGGGTGAGTTTGACTATTCAGTGTTATTGTGGTGTAGAATGCATACAGTGTGTGTGTGTGTGTGTGTGTGTGTGTGTGTGTGTGTGTGTGTGTGTGTGTGTGTGTGTGTGTGTGTGTGTGTGTGTGTGTGTGTTTATGTGTGTGTGTGCACATCTGATATGCAGCACTGAATGCACTTTGCTACTCTGTTCTAATAGCCTGGACCAAAATAGGCTACATTGAAATAGACTGTAACTCAATTTGCAAATGCTGATAAGTTTCTCTGACCCCTGGGTGTTTGTGTGTGTGCGTGCGTGCGTGTGTGTATGTGTATCATTTAGTTTTAGATGGTGTAAAATTAACCCCTGGAGGCGAGGGCTGGATAAGCAAACATCACAAATAGGGCAACTGCTCCAGATCTCCTGGGGCCATGCAGGTTCATTGTGCAACAGCTGGTTTGTGGTGATTTGATTATTTGTCAACTGAAATGATAAAGACATGAAACATTACCTTATCCTCAAGGCTTGGTTTGTATTAGGAACCAAAACCTTAATTATTTTAGTTCATTATACGCTTACATTGTGTATATTGTGCCTTTTAATTGTATTAATTGACACACAGCAAATCTGCAGCTTAGTGATTTTCCAGCAATCAATGAGTGGTCAGTTTCTGAGGCCGTGGGCGAAATATGTACTTCACACAAAGTAAGAGCAAGGACAGAGGTGGTCAGTAGGGGCCACAACACTTCTTTTTTGTGCCCCAAGGCCCTCTTGTTGATTTACCCAGCCGTGCCTGGAGGATATTACATCTGTTAGAGCAGCATTGTCACACAGATGCACACAAATACGCACTTTATAGTCATGTTTTTCCACATGCGCTCTACATAACTAATGGTTTTGATTCTGCATGTTATCATGTCAAATGACACACAGCCCAATCATGTCTGAGCAAATGCAGAGAATTTTAAGGTGTCTTGTTCCAAGTGGTAGTTGTTATGTGTTTGATTGCAGTCCTTTCACGCTTAATATTAGACCACCCATTGTGGCAAGGTATTTCATGTTCTTAAGGCAGGTTTACTCTAACAACGAATACAAGGAGAAGTGAATTACAAAATGACAACATAATGATAGGGAACTCTTTGCATAGACTGCTTTATAAAGAGTGTTTTATTTGGTTTCACACCACCTGACTTTGCAGAAGAGAATTTGTGAATACGTCATTTTCACTCTTTCTCCACATTTTTTCCGCTTACCCACAAATAAAGGCAACATACACACAATATACAAACATACAGGAATGCAATCTTGCTCCTTGCCTGTATCTCCTGTGTATTCCTCTCACTTTTAATCTCTCCGATACAGCCATAATGTATATGCGCCTACTATTACGTTGAACTGCATGTGATCTGCTGCTTGTATCTGAATGTTTATATTACCCTCCATGCATTATGTCCTACATAGCCCATTTATCTCCAGCTGCAGACCTGTTTTGTTGGTATGTGTGTGTGTGTGTGTGTGTGTGTGTGTGTGTGTGTGTGTGTGTGTGTGTGTGTGTGTGTGTGTGTGTGTGTGTGTGTGTGTGTGTGTGTGTGTGTGTGCATGCTTGTGTATGAGATTTTTGTCCCATAGTGTGTGTAGCTATGCATGAGTTGTGTTTAGGCAGTTCTTATACAACAAGTGCCTGAGCGGTTATGGTTACATTTCCCTCTTGGTTTGTGGTGCTGTGGTGCAGTCAGTGGTAAGAGATAGTGAGAGAGAAAGAGTGTGTGTGTGTGTGTGTGTGTGTGTGTGTGTGTGTGTGTGTGTGTGTGTGTGTGTGTGTGTGTGTGTGTGTGTGTGTGTGTGTGTGTGTGTGTGTGTGCAAGAGGAGACAGACTCATTTATGATGCCAGTGTGTATTTGAGACCTAATCTATAATCCCAGCGTGGGGCTTCCTGTTCACACACTGTGTTGCCTCCCTTTAAGATTAAAAGCTTTTAATATCACGACTCTACATCTAACAAGATGGCTTGCTTTGTGACATGTATTTTGAGTAGGCATGAGACACAACATACCCCTTTTTAAATGGTTGGATCATCCCTATAGCTTAGATTCTTTATTAGCATTTCAGTCATTTGGGTTTAAGGTGTTAAAGACTCAGGGAAACCTTTCTAAAGGGAATGACCTTTGAATTACACCCTCTCTGATGGTTTCATGTACAGTTCGCTTCAGTTTCATAAAGCAAGGATTTAAAGGATTCACACCTCCGAATATCTCACACAGTACTTCCACCAGCAAAATATTTTAAGAAATATCCTTTATGTTAACGTAGCAGACTGTTTTCTTAAATACATTTATCAACTTCAAAGTTGGTCAGACGAGACGGACCACATCCACCTTCGTCTAGTAAATGCTAGGCTACAGCCATCTGCTAGTTAGCTTAGCTTAGCTTATGTTTATTAATTAGCCTTAGAGGTATGTTCCAGCTGTTTCCAGTCTGTATGCTAAGCAAAGCTAACTGGCTGCTGGATCCAGCTTCATATTTAATGTACAGACATGGGAGTGGTATAAGTCTTCTCATCTTATTAACAGCAATAAAGGAAATAAGCACATTTCCCAAAAATGAAAAACTTTTCCTTCATCCACAGAAAGAATAATGCATTCATATTGACCCCAAACCACAAATATATTCAAATGGACAACATTTCGATCCCAGACTTCCTCAGAATTCAATAACTACACAATAAAAGCTCCATAAAAAATACATCCATCCCAATGGCATTGCACCTACATGGGATGTGCATATAACTATGTTTCAGTGACTGAAAACAGTCTCCCTTTAAATCAAATCCCTATCTTCCTCACCTTCTATATTTAGTATTTTTAAGAACACCTGTCAAAGAAATGATGATACAAGACACATAATAAAATGTGCTGATGATTCGGTTGTTAGTCAGCCTACATGGATGGGGTGGAATAAGATCACCGGCCTGTAGAGGAGGACTCTGTGTCATGGTGTGACAGGTACATTAAGCTCATTCTGCTTAATGTAGTAAAAACATGTGTATTGATTTTAGAAAGTCGTCCTCGACTTCTAAAATGACTGTTATTAAGGGGAGAGGAAATTAATGGGTGTCTTTAATGGACATCTTTGCACAGACAGGAAGAGCAGGCTTGTTAATGTGACAAGAGACAGCTTATAGATTGTCCTGTACAGAGAGTTTGAGTTCTTGCCTTCAGGTCACTGCTAGAAAAAGGAAAATGCCTGAATGTTGTCTTTGAGTGGATGACTATTGATATTCTGAACATGGAAAACTGTAAGCACACTAAAAGCTGGCCTCTATCCTCAACCGCAATATTGCATTTTCCACATTAGTACTTTATGCAACCTCAAATCTCATATTGTTTCAGTTTCCTCTTCTGTCATCGTTGTTTTAATCATTTGTTATGGTCTCACGCTTTTGTGTGATTATCCCAATTGTCTGGTTTATTTTGTTTTGGTGTTTTAAACCCTGCATGCATATTTCCCTTTGGAGTAGATAGATTGATTTGATTTGACAGTTATACAAGTATCTCAGCGGTTGCAGTCCCTGAAGAGAAAATCTCATCAAACACTAGTCAGTGGTCTATTAAATATCTGTTTGAGGGTCCTTAATAAGGAGAAGGAGTTGTGGCGCTTGCCGTTTTCAGGAACATTATGAAAACACTCCCAGAGAGCTCATAACTTTGCCTGAAATGTTTTAACAAGGGGCTCTAGCTCAAAGTTAATTTAGGAAACTTGTCAGAGCAATTCTGAGCAAGGAAGGGACAAAAATGTTAACTTAGTGAAGACGTGTGGTTGACTCCGTTGCTAGGTTTGATGCATTCATTTAAATTTATGTGATTGATTGATGGTTGTCTTGTCTCTTTTCAAGCATGGTGTAATTATCAATGCTTTTTTATGAAATGAGCATCTCCGTTGGGTAAATCATCAGTTTATGTGATTGCTGGCCAGTCTGCATAAATAACAGCATTGGTCGGAATAAAAAATCGATAAACCAGTGAACACAGTTGCATTTTTTATTTTGCAAACTATCTTATTGTTGTGATCCCTTTTCAATATTATTGCGTTATTGAATTGGTTGGGAGATGTGAGCACATCTTTAATGACATATCACAAGCATTATCCCCGTACCATCTAATCTGAAGCATTTCATTTACTCAGCTTCATTCAGTGTTTTTAAGAATATGTCTCTTACCTCTTTGTCTCTCATCCATTTTCTACTCTGATTAAGAAACTCTTAAGCCTCTTTAAAGTCCTCCCCCCTACTCCTTACAGTTTTTTTTATTACCTTAAGAGGTCTCTCAAAGGCTGAGATGCTTTGCGAATAACTTTAATCTTTACATGGGCCTTGACTTAACTGTTAGGAATGATTCTAAGAATTTTCTTAGGACACTTTCATGGCCACATTCCCGGAAATTCAAATGGTCACAAATTTGAGCGCTGTCTTCCTTTGAATAGCATGGTACGCTTTTCAAACAAGCATGCACACTAATGGTGAAGCTCCTCTCTGTTAAATTGACCAGTTCAGGATTAGAGCCTCATATACACCGTCCAGTTGGGCTCATGGAGTCTTTGTTAGTGTGTCCTGCAGTAGCCACGTGGTTATTGAATGTTTGGTGCTGAACAACTGAGAAAATAAATTACACTAGCAGCTGGTGGCAGCTAAAACCCATTCCTCCGACATGCAGAGTCATCTGCGACCCTGCAGCCAGCCAGGCAGCCGTCCAGGAGAGAGAAATGACACACACCCATGCAAACAATTCGAACAATCTCTGCAGTTTTCTACTTCTGTTTTGTGACCGCACTTTGCTCCAATCTAATTTATTAACAAATGGGCAATGTCACAAAAACCAGATGACCAGCTGGTGGTATTTTGGCTGTAACTGACCATTGGCTTCTGTTGCTACCACGGTCAAGCTTTCTGTTCTTATTCATAGTCATTTTTTAAATAATTGGTTTCAGATGGAGGTAGACAAAGCTGGCTTTTCATTTACAATCAGGGGAATTACAATTGTACATAACTTTCAGATTCTAGTAGTTGTTGCTTTAGCTAATTAAGACAACAAGACTTGGTTTAAAAGGCTGTCTGACTTTTGTATGTTTCCTTGTTAAAACAAGAATCCTTTATAGGGTGTCTTAAATATCTACTTGATGGCTGCATACATGATACTTTGCCTTAACACTGAGGCTAAAGCTAGATGTCATATGTAAGTAAAGAAACGGTATTGTTCTTTAATTGGAGTGTAGAGCTAGTTAGCCCTAAATATTAAATACGAGATACATTTTTTTCATTTCGTTTCTGATATAAACCTTTTGGGCTGCTTAGCTGGTGCAACAAGCCTGTTGGTGGTTTTACCCATGCTTTATTGTATGACTCAAACTGTATTTTCACTTTTAAAAGAAAAAGAAAAAAGGCTCTTATGATGGGGACTAACCCATGTGATTGACAATAATGCTATCTCAGATATTGTGCTCAGCTGGGGTTGCTGAAGTTTAAACTTTTTAATAACGTGTAACAACCCACAATATGATGTTAACTAATGAAGTGCTCCACGACCTTGGAGGTGACCGGGTCAGCAAAGCAGGCTAATGTTTGCGGCTTACGTTAGCAGATAAACACACACTTTGCTTGTGTGTCTTTTGTTTTGGAAAGGTAAATAAAATGTTTCAGACTCATGAAAATCAATACAACCACATGCACACTCATTCAACATGTGGAGAAAGCCAAAGCTTGACAGACCTGTTGTGCCTGGTTACGGTTGCTAAGCAGCGATTGGACAATCTCTGCTTATAAAGAGGGGCTTAGCCTTCCCCTGCAAGTTTTTTATTTTTTTAATCATTCTGCAGAAATTATATCAACAATATTCTTTGCAGGTAATCGTTTTATCCAAATGTATGTTTCATTTTGGATCTTTTTGGTAAAAAAAAAAAAAGATTTTCTCCTTGAGAGAAAACCGCAGAGCTTAGGTTTTAAAGTGCAGTCTTTCCTGTTGCTTTTCTTGTCCACCTTACACAGTTTTTCCTTGTCCTGTCCCTTCCCCTCCTCCCACTGTCAGCCCTCCTCCGCCTCCGTCTGTTTAACACAACCGCTTTTCATTCACTGACTCACTCGTATTTCCATTCCCCCTTTTCTCCCCCCTGTTTTTCCTCTCCACCCTCGATTACTTCCTCGTTTAAACTCCCTCTTGTTCTTCTTGTGAGTTTAAACTCTTTTTGTGATTGGCAGCTATGGGGGGACCTCTACTCACACATACACACACACACAAACATGCCACACATTTGAATTCACATGTCTCTGAGCTGTCTGTTTTAGAAATATGTGTGTGTGTTTGTGTGCATGTGTGTGTGACTGTCAGCCTTGTCTTTGGGTGTAATGGATGAGATTGTATTGTCTCTAACAAGTGTCCAGAGACCCACCCAAGACGGCCCTATTTACCCAGCTCTGCACAGGGGATTGGGAGGGCTATTTTTAGTGTGCAGGGATTCATTTATTCTCTCTCTCTCTCTCTCTCTCTCTCTCTCTCTCTCTCTCTCTTTATACCTTGCTCTGCTGCCTTCTCTCTTTCAGAAATCTGCCTGACATTCATTCATTGTGCACCTCACCCTCTCTGTCTTCATATCTCTCTCCTTTTCTTCGGGACCTTTTCTGCTCGTGCGGTTATCAGTGGTGGAGATGGTTGAGAAGAGAAGTATTCAATGTCATCTGAGAGACACTTAACTCTAGTTTTCCTCTGACTCAAGACAGTCAGACTGGGTGAGATTGGGCAGTGATAAATGAGAACTGGATCCCAGGAAAATGAATAGGATTAGATGGGATTTATGGCATATCCTGTGATATGACAGAGAGCGGTGATGTGTTTGTCGCTGCAATGCAGTACTGTGCCAAAGACAAAAAAACCTCTGCTGTTTTTTTACAATCTCACATATATATATGTAAGTTCTAGTTTATTACCACTGTCCAGGGATACTAATGAAATAGCACGCTGTGTAGGTGAAGAGAAGATGCACGCTCATCTTTTAAAACACAAAAAGTGGCAGATTTATTAGCAATTGCAAATGTCAAACAATGAAAGAGAGCGTTGTTCGTCTTCCCATGCAACGCCTTTGAATAACATCCAGGAGATGTGCATGCGCAGACTAGATATTCTGAACAGAGAAAGTAATTGAAAAGAGTATTTACATGACACCTTTTTCAATGATGAACCCGGACAGAATGAAATTTCTTTCAGTGAGGTGTTTTTTTTACATTTTGTTAATTAAATTCAGCTTTTATTCAGGTGTTTACTGTGTCAGAAATTTTTTATGCACCTTCTAATGCATTGAAGTCACCTAATAGTAAATTGACTATCATCCTGGAGGAGCAATCCAAAGAAGCTGTGATTACCTGCATAAAGCACAACTGTAGACAAAGAAACAAACATTATTCAGCCTGTGGCCTTTATCTGTGTCTCCCCGCTGTTGTGAAGTACGTACAGGTAAATGTCTATCACAGGTCTCTTGGCACCATTTGTGCAGCGAGGCACAAAACAACACTGACATTTTGAAGGTAAGACAAAAGCCGCAGTACGTAACCTTTTACTGACTGCGAGTGTTTTGTCTTCGTGTAGGAATGTAAATCCATTGTCAAAGATGTAGTGTGTATGAGTCAGAGAAGCTGGTCATTCAGCTATACTTGGTAGATTTTGTTAAATATTGTAGTGTACCTTCAGTGTATCACCCAGGGTAACAAACTTACTGCAGTATAATTAACCTTGTTACTTTGGGAGGAACAAAATGACACACTAATAGTTTCCTAGGGTGGGACTGTGTGAGCCTGGAGAGGGCGAGACCTTCACTGGTGTCGGTTTAGTCTAACACTTGGATTAATTACAGAAATAATTGAGAGGGGAGAGGAGAGGAGTTTCATGTCTGGACTGTATTGACTATCCCAACTGGGGCACTGACTTACTCAGGGTTGGCAAGAAGGATATTAATAACATTACAGTTTCTTACAGTTTCTTACGTTCCTGTGTTTTGCATTTTAATTTAAAAGATAAATAGACCTACCAATCACAATACAATAGAGCGGCACCACACACATACATCTTGGGTAGAACTAAACATTGGCTGAAAAAATACCTGCAAATTTGATCAAATGAGACTGAAACCAAAAAAAACTTTTGAAATGAAAAGCTGAATAGCATGTGCTTATGAGTCAGTCACAAAAACACACATTCCTTATGACTATGTGTGTAGTTGAAGGACTCATTTTATTTTTTGTTGAACTATAATTCATTTCTAAAAGTAGCAAAGTCTTTCCCAGAAAACATGCTGCTCCTCTCCTTCTCATCAATACCGCTCTGTTCCTCTTATTGATAATGAGTGTTTCAGGTTGTCTGGCTGAACAGTAGTTTCTCCTGTCTGCTGTCATCTTTGTATCTATTCATATCACAGTTAGAGAGAGAGAGAGAGAGAGAGAGAGAGAGGGTGAGGCCCGGCGTTCCCACAGGAAACAGCCGGTGACTTGGAGTGCAGTTGCCTCCTAATTATTGCTCCCCTTGACCTCGCCGCATATCTGCACATATCTGAGATGCCGGTACTCCCCTGTTGGGCAGCTGACTGACTCATACATCCATTTCTTACCTCTATATGTGGAGCAGACTTTGTAACAAGGATTGGCTCGTAGATAGTCGATCGTACAGGGAGGGATAGAGGAAGGACATGAGACAAAGTTATTTAGATTGCTGCCTTAAGGGCATTAGGAGATGGGATGTCATTTGTAATGTAACAGATTATCTTAAATGATAGTTTTTGCTTCTGAATAGTGAAACCACGCGGAAGTGCGGTATACTTGCATTCTTTTTAATGGACAGCAGGGGGCGCTTCCTCTGGTTGCAAATAGAAGTCTGATTGTATAGAAGTCCATGAGAAAATGACCCTACTTCTCAGATGATTTATTGCCCCAGTAAACATTGCGAACATGAGTTTATGGTCTCAATCTCTAGTTTCAAGTCTTCTTCAACACAGTATGATGTTCATTTAGTAAAGTATGGCCCCATTTAGAGTAAAGTAGACCATAAAGCAGGGTATGCTTTGAGGTGTAGCTACCTTGTGATTGACATGTGGCTACCACGTCGTTGTCCGGTCTGGAAATTGTCTGTGTTCTCGTCTTACAACTTTAATCCTTAAACAGTATGTTTTCTGAAGAACCAGCAGCCAAAATGCTGGACTCGAGGCTTAAAAATCGTAGACCACAAACCAATGGGTGACCTCATAGTGACAGTCACACCACATCCACTTCTTATACAGTCTTTGAGAGTGGCACAAGAGTCATTTTCACATCTATAAAATCCGAGTCATGGGAATGCCATTATTTCTACAGTTGTTTTCTCATAAAACATTGTCTCAATAATTGATTGATGGAAAGTTGAGCGATCACCAAAGTTAGTTCAACTCATACTGAGGGGAACATGAATGTTTGTACCAAATTGTATGACAATCCATCCAATAGTTCTCTTGTTTATGACTGCAAATCTAAACTGATCTTAACAGTCATTAAACACCATTCATTAAAATACCACTTCATATCTTCAGTAAGACGTGTTCACACTCTCCTAACTTAATTAACGTCAGTTATATAAAGCAACAGGCGTCACCTTTCCTCCATGCCTCCCGTAGCATCAGCCCCTTAAAGTGCTCATCAGAGCTGTAACTGTCATGTCCAATATGTAATGTTGTAGACGATCCTGCTGTGCAACGCAGTTCCTCATTAAAAGTCTCCTTTAACATACATCAGGATTGACAGGTCCTCCCATCCATGCTCTTCATCTCTACACAACCCTTCATCTTTCTCCTTTTTCTCTGTCTCCAATTACTGTTGTATTAACTCCATTAGAGAAACCATCAGTTGTGTAATTGACCAATTGGCATGAGGATCAGGCTCCTTATCAAGTTTCATAACAAATATTAAGCCCAGCTGGAAACAGGAGTGCGCAGTAAGGCCCAGAGGGAGAGGATTCATATCCGAGACCCGCCGTCAGCCCTCTCATGTCTTTCTTACTCGGTCCTCCGTTCTTTTTTTCTCTCCCCTCTGCATCCACCATCACCCTGATTTCCTGTTTTCATCCCCTTATCTCCTCTTCCTGTGATCAGTCGGTCCTGTGGGGATGTGTGGAGGTATTGTTCCCCATTTCTCTCTCTGCATCCTGGCCTGTGCCTGATGCCCTGCTGTCCAAATCTTATCTCAAGGGTGTGATCAATACATGACATAACAGAGATGTATTACCTTCTCTCCCTCTATCTGTGTCTCACCCACACAAACACACACACACACACACACACACACACACACACACACACACACACACACACACACACACACACACACACACATACATTACTGGCATCATTAGACAAACATGATGACTGTGTAGATGTAATTAATGTCGAATCAACAATAATTAGCTGCAGCCAATTGCAAGCAGGTCTACAGACATGCTGGAGAATGGTACATCTTGTACTAGTTTGGATTTAAATGTGGAGCATGGTCTGCCCTATTTTTTGCCTTGCAGATTCACAACCGTTTAATCTTAGCTCGAGGTGACAAGAGGCTTGCGTTAAGTTACACTTCCTTCATTCACTCGGTGAAATGTATCCAACAACAGCAGTTTTCCTGAAATCCTTTAAAGAGCATGTTTATTGTTGTGGATTTAATGAATTTTTCAGAGGTGACTTCACTGTCCTTGGCAGAGCGCCTAGCTAAAAAAGGGTCACACAAACCAACACAGCTGCTGCATGTCCCCCGCAGCAAGTATTTACTGTAATTGTGTGGCAACCGCCGCACTTTGTCTCACTAGGAAATATCTCTGCCACACATTGTTTGTGTCGCTTCAGAGCCAGAGGTCTCAATGCAATTTGACCTTGTCATTTCATTTCACAGTATGAGTGCTCATTTCCTCAATGCCAACATCGAAGGTATCAACTGAACAGAACTAATAAAAACATCTAATCTAAAATTGCCCATTTATCCATTAAATCAGAGCTGAAATTGGTTACACAGAGCATCTCTTTCAGCAAGTTCTCTCTGAGTTATCATGTTTTTTATCCATCTCTTATTTTCAAGCACCCATTGGTTCCACTTTCAATCAGCCTTTTGTCTTTTTTCCTGTATCCTGTTTTGGCCAACACTTGCTTTCAAAAGTAATTTTCCATCCATTGCACTAGAAAGAAATCCAATTAAAGATGGTCGCCTGGAAAAACGCATTTCCTTGCTCAACACAAGAAAAAATATTTGTATGAAAATATCAAATAATATAAAGTCAATCAATAAAGATAATTATAATTGGTAAAACATTTTTGAGCAAGGACACATGCCATTTGTGGCCACCATCTTTGTTTAGCTCTGTGAACGATAAATACATGAGAGGCACAGACTGGGGTGGCCTCCTGTAAGTCTGATGTGCTACACCCTTACTTTCCACGTTTTAACATTCAGTAAGAAACACACCACTTCCTACGTTGGCTGTCAATATTGGTATTGGACGTAAGCTGTGAGATGCTGAATAAACATATTTCCTCAGGATACTGTTCTTTCATTTGATGACGCTATGAAAAGCACCTCCTTTAGAGTGCATTGAGTGCACATCTAACCCTCTTTTCACTGTACCCTCTGCTGACTCACTTTCCCCGTGACCTGGTCTTCCCAAATTGTTTTGTTGCTTCATCACTCCTGCTGTCCGAGTATGTACGTTCACTCCTTCCCTCACTCACTCCCTCCCACCCTCCCTACCTGGGTGGGAGTCAGTAGCTGTGACGTCGCTGTTGTTTCATCGCTACAGAAAGGCTTCAAGGACAGCAGCTCCTTGTCTTTCCCTCTTTCTCTTGCGGTCGCACGCAAAATCCATCAGTTAAGAGCATCTCTCTGTGTGCAGGTGTGAGTGAGTGTGTGATACAAAAAGAAAGGTGTCCTCACATACAGGTCAAATGTAGAGACACACAGCAGCGATCTGCCCCAAGGACAGTGGTCTTAACAAGCTTTTCCTTTTCACAAGTCAGTGATGGTTAACACACAGTGTCCTACTGACCTCTCTGCCTGAAGATAACAAGGGACAGCTAAAAGCATGTTATTTCCTACTTTGTAAACTCTCCTAGGGTGTCTTGGCTGATGATGCTCATTCAAACACTGTCCACACTTGGTTGAAGCTGAAAGCTGAGTTTGTGGAAAGAGCTGGTCAATATCGGGCTTTTCCATAGGTTTAAGGAGGAATTAGTGCTTGGCCTCTAGTGACTAAGTGAGACTCTGGTGTGCTTTGTTGGCCGTCTTTGAGCCTCAGGTAGATATTGAGAGGCTACGACAGTCAACTCCAAATGGTTTGTTTGATGAAATTCAGCAGAGGATAGGTGAATAAACAGTTTTTTTTTACCTCCACTCATTTGTTTAACTGTGAGTGAGTGTTTTCTGTACTCACTACCACTTGACACAGCTACATGAGTGTGGAGAACGAGCCGTTATAGTTCCTGCTAATAAAAGGAAATAAAGGGCATATTAATTCCACATAATTTAAAACTTGCCTTGTCCTTCCCTCCACTAAATCTGACTACAGCCTTCCACACTGCTAGAAATACAGCTTTTGGTTTACTGTTTCTTTAGAGTGGTCCTAATGGACTTAGGCTATAAGATATAAAACCTGATATAGGCTCCCATTGGTCAGTATTAAAATAAGAATTTAACTAGATACAGTACCAGTCAACAGTTTGGACACACCTTCTCATTAAACTACTTTGAAGAATCTAAAATATAAAACATATTCTGGTTTGTTGAGCATTTGTTTGTTTACCACATAATTCCATATGTGTTCCGTCATAGTTTGGATGTCTTCAATATTAATCTACAATGTAGAAAAAAATAAAAAAAATAAAGAAAGAAAAACCATTGAATGAGAAGGTGTGTCCAAACTTTTGACTGGTACTGTACATAAAGTTAAAAGTTTCAGAACCAAAAGCTTTGCACATAAAACGGTTATGGAATGAGATATAGGCTATATATAGGCTTTGTAAGACTACCAATTCACATCCAACACATCCACAACATTTAAGTAGGTGGTAGAGAAAATGTGGTCTTAAGTGCTTTCTGCAGCTCCAAAGAAGAGTTAGAAAGGGTTTAGAACATCTGTGCTCTCTTGTCCTTCTTTATTTCTCTGTAAACCCCCTTGATCTTGATCATATATTAAGCATGATAGATGTCAATCACCACCACAAGTATTCCCATTAGAAAATGTTCCAACGATAAACCACTGGATTTTATCCAAATACGCTAGGTTTCTGTGGTTTAGCCAATCTTCTGGCTGTCTCCCAGTGACGTATCAACCTTTCACATCTGGGATCATTAATGTGCACTCATGCTTCTGAGTTCGCTGCAGAAGTGGAAAAAAGCACAAGAGAGGAGAAGAGGCTTCAAGCCCCAAAGGACTTCTCTTAAAGTCTCCTTGACAGACACTGGGACTCCAGAGAGCATATGAAAACCACAGATAGCCATCTGACACTTCACCGCCTATTTCCAACAGGCTCTCTGGCTCCCTTTTAAACCTTAAATTATGGGTACAATAGAAGTTATTCTTAATGAAATAGGCTCGATAATGTGGGACTTATGAGCTTCTTAATTATGTCCCGTGATGCAATGTACTTTTTTGTGTTTTAAAAAGTAACAAGCACAGGGATTGTGTTTTTATCAGACAAAACTTGTCAGCAGGATAAATTCATTGTTGGTTTAAGTTTCTACAGATAAATTACATTTAATAGTGTAATTATAAAAATGTTCCACAATTTTCCTTAATTTTATCAATGTATCAAAGTTACTCAAAGGAAGATATCTTAAAATGACATGTCTTTTGCAGTTAATCGCTAATAAGGAGTGACCAGCAAGCCATAAATAAGTTTAAGGGTAATTAGAGAGGAAATAATGGTCTAATATGTCCTTTATCCACACACTTAAAGGGAGGGACAGTCCATCAGCCCGCCTCCTTATCAAATTACTGTCAAAGTTCATTGTGTACGCAAAAGAGGACCGGTAACCTTTTATAAAATCTGGAACATTTTGGTGGAAATCTATCAATCTTGCTTACTCCTCATTTTGACCTCCTCTCTCCAGGAAACAGGAGCTGCTGAACATTACCAACGTCCCTCTGGGAGAATGTCCCCCCTCACCGCCCCGCACTGCACCGCCCAGCATGAAGGTAGGAGACAAACACATGAATGTGCACGCAAATGTTGGGTCATACATGTCTACACACACACATTTTTAGCTCGATATTGATTTGTAGACTTTCCCAAGCCCTTGATACCTTTAGGCCTATCAGAAAATCTATTGATTGTGATTATCCTCATTGAGAAATGCTTTCAGTAAGCAAAGCAGTTCAGAGACAATGACAAACTGCAGTGTCAAGACAACTAAAGGTTAACATGACAAATGAATGCATGTGAAAAGTAAGACTTTTACAGGTTATGATGTTGTTTTGTCACACTGTTGCGACATTTATCTTTTTTTACACACAAGTTGTGGCACTATTTTCTTGTTTGCCTTAAACTTGATGTATGTATATTCTTTTAACTGGCCTTTTTAATAAGATGACAATTCATTTGGTTTCATGCTATTTTGTGTGGTGTATATTCTCAAGGTCAACAAGGTAATCACACTTAAGTTAGGGCAGCCTATGTTCATGTAAGATTCTTCATAGTTCATTGCAAATACTGCTCTCAGAGAGAGAAAACACAGTTACATCATTTTTCAAATTGATTTACACTTTTCCCAGTTTTGCAGTGCATGCTCCAGGAATGATATAATCTTTTTTCCAATATCTGCTTTGTATATATGTTGATATTTGCTGAGTTTCCTCTGGAGGCGGGCAAAATAAGTCCTTGATCATGATCTCACTTGTTTGTTTGTTTCTTGCCAATATTCATATTGTGTTATTCATAAGACAACAGCAGGTTGGTTATAAAAAAAGGAATCTCAATTAACATATCTTGTGATGTAGTTTTGTCCTAAGCCTGTGTGAGTTAGAACGAAGGTTACAATATTGTAACCCTAGTTCTGTAAACACAGGTAGAGCCCTCTGCTCTTACGCCGCTCGCTAAAGAGGGTGTAGGATAGCTTAGCAGCGGTGTGTGCTGCCTTTTATAATGTTGGGTCTGCACATATTCGGGTAGACACATCCTGATTGGCCAGCTAGGCTGATGCAAATTTTCAGTGGGTTGATTCGTGCTCTTGAATAGAGGACAGTATGACCCTAGAGTACAGTGGAGGGCTCGGCCTTTGATTATAGAACTCGGGTTACAATATCGTAACCTTTGTTCGTGACCAATTACAGTAGTAAAGGGTTGGAAGCTTTATTTCCAGTTGCTATCTTGAACACAAATTGTGAAGTTCAATCAAACGTTGTTTCAAATGAAACTTTGGCCAAAGCTGTGACTCGGCAAATTTCAAGAAATATCAGAGCAAAACCCAATCTGAACATGAATACAAATGATATCCATCAGACTGTAGAGGATCATATTTCAGGTATTGTCACACTGATTCATGCGGTAGTGACATTATAGTGCTGCATATTTAGAGAAAGCTTTTTATTTATTTGAGGTGTTGATGTATTTTTGATATTCTTTACTCACACTGCATTGCACTTGTTTCACGGTTGAAACATTTTACATTTTTCTCCAGCTTGATAAAAAAAGAGGATACATTTTGCAGGACGGCAGATTAGCAGGGTGATATAAAGGAAATGGATGACAGCTCCTGCAAGAGGAGACACTTTGTGCAGTATGTAACCTTGAACTAAGCCATCATTATTGACATTATTTGAAACTGCTAACACAGAGGGAGAGGAACAGGAAGGCAAAGTTTGCTCATGGCCAGACCGACTGATTATCTAAGAAGTTTACCCAGGCGTAGAAAGGAATCCCATAATATATGAAAGAAAATATATGAGAGAAGTATAACTGTAAGCCAAAGACAAGAAGTTTTCTCTTGATGTGTGGCTTATTTCTGGTAATTATCAATCAACAACCCACAATTTCGCTGCAAGCTAGAGTGGTCTAATGTTCATGTAATGTGTGGTCAAATACGCATCATCAATGTCAAACTGGTAGAGAAGTAATGACGCTTATAATTTCCTGTAATCACAGTCCACATCAAATCTATCCATCAATACAACCCTGGTTGCATTGTGTATGAGATAAAAAAAAATGTTAAACCAACTCTACATGATGTGCAGCCTAAACCTTTAAAACTGGCATGTGCAAAATTAGAGAAACCGGCAAGAGTAAGCTATATTTTGAAAGCATTTAAATTATGCTTTCAGTTAGATGCCCCCCCACACTCCCCAATTTTATCAGAATGTTTCTTATTACAGTCCTGTTACAGCCACAGATACTGATTTTTTTGGACAGAGCATTTGATTTATTGATTGCTCTGGGGATAAAGAGATAATTTATACAAATATTACTGAAAAAAAGCTTCTAAAATACATCATCGTACCAGAGCCTCCATTACTACACTACATTGGCTTTTCTCAAAAACATTCGTCCCTCTCCTCTGATTGGTAAGTACATGTTAATAGGTTTAATCATGCAATCTCAATTGATATCCAACCAAAAACACAAAATTATTCCCATTTGATTGCAAAGACTACATGTCATTGCTACGCAGCTTAGTTATTGACATTGCTGCTTTCTAATGCAGTGGCCATAAAAATGACTCTCCTGGGAGGACACATAGACTGCAGCATGGTACTGGAGCTTTATTGTGCACTGAAAACAAGTTATTTGTGAGGACATTTTGTCTTTCATTCACTCTTTGAAAGGGTTTTTTCAGTAGTTATGACATAATGAGCAAACATATTCAGTAGTAGACAGGGCTAATATAGGGTTGAGGAATACATAGACTAAAGGAAAGTCTTCACAGTTGACGTAATCCCGCTCTAATTACACGTAACGTAATATGTGTGTGTGTGTTTGTTGTGTTGACACATGCACACTGGAATAACTTGTTCTGTGTTCACACAAGACCCAGCTTGCTGCGTGACTTAACTTTCCTGTTCGAGCTTTAGACTTTAAAAGGCCAAATACATATTAAAAGCAGTGATAGGGAAATAACTTTCTAAATGTTGAAGAGAGATAAGAATAAGAGGAAGGCAGAGACATCAGAGAGCTGAGATGATTTAGCAGCTATTGCTAAGGTAAGTCGCATTTTCAACTCAAAGAAACAACCAGACAGTGAGAGAACATGATGTGTTTTCAGATCAAAGTGTGTTGTTTGGTGTGGAAGTTTGCCGGAGTATCAATTTACCATCTACTATATGAAGCATTTTACTCAGAATTGAACATTTATTGAATGATTATCTCTGTCAATGTTGTCTTCCCTTCAGCAGCTTAACTGCTCAGCACAGGCCTGCTGATTTCCAAAGAAGGGCTACTCTCTACTGAACTCAACAGTTACTGTGTTTAGTTTTAAAAAGCTGGCAGGGGAACGACCGCATCTCTGAAACTTTTACTGTTTTGTGTCGTATTTATAGCAGATTTACACCCACATGTGAAGTGTTTCACAACAGTATTTCGTAACCCAGAAACCGGGCCAAAACAGTATTGACTGATGTGTCAGATACAGATGTCAGCCAGTGTGCCAGGTATCTTAGAGAACTGTGCTACAAAGATGCTGTAAAGGGGGTTTGTGTCTTATTGTACATCTGATAGCTGTAGATAGCCATAGAGCTGCCGACTCAGGCTCAACCCTTCAACCACCCATCACCTTTTTGACCCGGAGAAGGAGTTGTGTTGTGGGCAGGAGAGAAGAAAGTCTGTGGATGTACAGTCCGGTTGTGTTAAGACATTGTGACTCTGGCTGATATGCAGGTATTTTCAACAAGGCTGTCTATAACGGAACTGAACTGCACTCAACTAGAAGCAATAAGTGGCTGTTGTGGAGATAACGAGAGTGTGATACCTGTTGTTCTCATGTCAGTTGGACAAAAGAAACAAATAAAAAAGAAAGACAGAAGCTCATGCCACCTTGAACCGCCTTGCAAACTTCCTCTTGTTCCCATTTAATTCCTTTCCCCGAGCTCTCACTTAGTGTCTTGATAGGGTAAAATTCTGTGATATCCCTTTAATCCGGATGTGACATGGACGCCACCCTTGCCTGTGACTTATCATCATTGCTGTCAATGTGCGAATGATTGTGTCCATGTCTTTACATGAATATGTGTGAATTCTAGCAGCCAACAAGTTTGTCAGTCAGTCAGGCAGCCAAACTAATCTGCCTGTGATCTGTAATAGCCCTAGCGGGTTGCCATGGGAGATAAGAAATGCAGATGTTTTTGCCGGGCTAGAGAGAGCACACAAAGAGATAGAAAGAGAGAGAGCACAGGTCAAGGAATCAGAATCATGAACAGGACAGAATAGGAAGTTGATAGAGCATTAGGAGAGGAGAAATTAGCATAACGAGACACTCAGATAAAAGAGACCGGACAAAGTGCAAGGACAGAAACATACAGACATCTGGGTGCAGTTTTAGATTGACAGCGAAGCAGAGAGGACAGATTAGTGTCTCGTGTCCTTGCTCTTTTGTCAGGTCACTGCAGGGAATGCAGATGATGATTGAACGCCCTGTCAGCACTGCAGGATCCCACTCAAACAGTGCCAGGGCAAGCTGCATCGGTGCGTCTTTTAAACTGCCGTTGTCAACATTGTGTGACGACACGACGCTCACACTGCGATAGATTCAAAGTAAAGAAAAGCTCAGGCTGCAGAGGCTGCCTTTTAGCAATACACCTTCCTTCCTCTTGCCCGCCCTGATATGATCCCAGTAACCATTACACCCAGCAGGCAGACACATCTCACGATAACATGTGCAGTTGGCTGTGAGCGCACGCTGACTGCCAAAGTTGCTATCTAACAGATATAGACAGTTTATTGTTGATCAGGCAGTCTGGTGTTGACTCTGCAGGTGAACCTTGCAGCGCTGTATCAGCTTATAATACCTTTAACTAGTTAATATTAACTGCTTGACAAGCTCTGTGTGTGTGTGTGTGTGTGTGTGTGTGTGTGTGTGTGTGTGTGTGTGTGTGTGTGTGTGTGTGTGTGTGTGTGTGTGTGTGTGTGTGTGTGGTTCGGTCTGTAGTTGGAGTGGTAATGATAAGTGCAGATTAACAGTGTTCGGAAAATCATTAATTTTTATTACAGTCATTTAAACAGCTGTAAAACACTTTTCCAGACCTCCCTTGTTAAGCAGCGACAGGTATTGGTAATGTTTAATTTCCTGGTTGCTGTTGGTTTGTATTTTATGACACTACTGAGTGTGCGGCACCTAGACTTTATAAGTGTGATAGTGAATGTTAGTGTGTGGTATTGGCTGTCAAAGTCATTTAAAGTAGGTTATAGTTGATATTTTTATCAATTAAGGTCTTTTTTAAAAAATGTTTACATTGGTCACATTATGGTTTAAACAGCATCGTTCTTTGTGGTAGCCATTTAAAGAGGAAGCATAGCACTGCTGTCATAAATTATTTACCAGAAGTTTTTTTTTTCAGATTTTCTTCCTTTAAAACAAACTTCCTTTAAAGGATGTTTATGTTGGTGCCATACATTGACATCTCTTGTGTGTGTGAGTGTGCACATGTTCACTTAAACCACTCAGCTCATTATACATGTGCTGAAAGTCTGAGCACAAAGACACAAAGCATGAGAACCATTATCACCATCGCGGTGTGTGGTGATGTGTCGAGGTGGACGCCCTGGGACAGATACGTGTGAATGCGCTTGAGGATGCATGTGTGTGTGTGTGATAGTGTGTGTTACTTACTGAGGAAGTGGTTGCTTATCTGAGTGTGTGCATATGGGTGTGAGAGGCTTGAAGTCTCTGTCCTGCCTTGCCCACTTGTCACGGCTAAGTTTATACTTTATACTGTAAGGGAATCGAACTCTGTAAGCTGTCCGGAAAGATCTGCTGCTGTTGGCGCCGATGTGACCGATGTAAGACCTTTAAAATTCAGGTTACTTTGGGTATCAAAACACTTGTTTCAAGTGTAAATTAGAGTCAACTAAATGGCAGCAACTCTGCTTCTGTGCTGACTAAATGTGTGTTTGGTGTCGGAAGATTTTGGTGTTGATCTGAAAGTCAAAGTTAAGAAGTGTTGTACATTATTTTTCACGTTTTGTCATCTTCCTCTGTTTCAGTCTGCAGAGTTCTTCGATATGCTGGAGAGGATGCAGGTATGATATTCTCATTAATTCGTTCCTGTGAATCCAGTTTCTTTCCATTTATCTCTTATTTTATTTCATCACTTCTATGTCTTACTCTATCCCTCTCTTTGACTAACTTTGTGCAAAAACTTGTATATGTGCAGTGTAGCAGCATGATTGTGCCATCAAGATAATCTTGTTCTGGGTTAAACTGAAACAGAACAAGAACATACTGTGAGACGGTGTCTGTCCTCTCTCTTTTTCTTTGTCCACAGCCAGATTTAACATATACAAGGATGTGACAGACATCGATGTTTCCATCAGTGTAGGTCAACCCGCTGAGTTCAGTCTGCTGCTCAGATTTGATAATGGGCATGCTGGGGCCAGAGAATAATAGCACTAGAAAGATCCGGACTGGCATAACAGTTTTCTCCTTCTCTATATGGAATTCATTCAATTCATTGATTTTTTATAAAGTCATTCTCTCTCTCTCTGTACGACACTTCTTGGTGCACTCCCTCTGGGGCCCATAAGGGCGCAGGCTTTAAGTGGTTCTGGGGACGGATGGCGATGTAACAAGGTAGAGGAGGAGGATGGAGAAGTAGGTGAGAGCAGAAGTGAAAGGCAGAGAAGAGGGAACAAGTGAAAAAAAAGGGATTTATGATTTGCGGTGAGATCAAAATGTGTGAAAAAGGCAGTCATTGTCAGGTCAGTTGAGAATATAATGACCTTTACTGTTATGCAGCTTTTACATCCAGCTATGAAGGGACCAGTCACTGAAGGTAATTCATTCGTTTCATGCAGCAATTCATGAACGCCGCACATCAAACTACCCAAAAACGAAATAGTGATCAAAACCAACATTGCATTGATCATAATAATAATGTAGTTTGAAATAGTTTATTAAAAAAAAAGTAAACTTTAGAATGAATGAATAGGTTTGAGTGCCACGGACAGGAAAGTTGGGACGAACACATTATTGGTCTTTGAATGTGAGTTGTCGGCAAAATTTCAGAATAATGCCAGCCTTATACTAGGACTATGTATTCCTAAGAATCCGGCAATACAATAAGTAAGCGGATACAGGGGTAACGATTCAATATATGCCAGTATATTGCGATTCTGAAAGCGAGGCTATATATTTCACTTTTTTATATTTATAATTTTAGGAAAACTGTCATAGGATAAAGAACACGCCACCATTTGTTTAAAATATGAGTTAAAAAAAAAGAAGAGTGGGATCTGCATTTGCATTTATCACAGTACCTGCAACATTAAACATCAAAACACAACACAAAATAAACTACTGTCCGCCATGAAATAAGATGAATATTTACAAAACATCCAACCTACCTATATTACACAGCTGTTTAACTCACTGCACAGAGAACTGATGTGAAAATGAAACGTAAAAATTGATAGTGTCTTTTGAGAATCGATACTGTATCACAAAACATGATATTTCAATGCTCAAGTTTATTCATATTTTCTCACTCCCCTACCACTTTAAATTATGGTTTCTACACAATAACAAAGAAGGAGAAAGGTAGAAAGATACTGCTCTGGGAGATACAGAAGGACAGGCTGACTGAGGACATCAGAGTTATTTGAAAAATGTGACTGGTTGATGACAGTCAGTCAATGCAACCCGATGATCAAAGATTCACACATACGACACACACACACACACACACACACACACACACACACACACACACACACACACACACACACACACCACACACACACACACACACACACACACACACACACACACACACAGAGAAACTGTGGACCTCATCCATCTTCTGACCCTCAGCTTGCATCGACATGCTCTCTTGAGCTCTGCCCCCTCTGACTCCACATATGGAACTCAGTGCTCAAAGTGTGCTTCAATACTGAAGTCTGGATGGTGCTGATGAAGGTCACCTTTTTACGACCCTTCTCTCTTTTTCCCCTCCTTTCTTCTTCATCATCTAACTTCACCTCTTTCCACCTCTGCCTCCTCCTGCCTCCTCTGTCTCTCTCTTCATCTTTGTCACTCTGTCTATGACTGAAAATGAAAGCCTCTCCAGAGCGTCTTTGTGATCAGTCTCGTATTGTTGACAATGGCTCCCCTGTGACTGTTACAGCTGCTCCATCAATATGCACTCAGACATGTGTGTGTGTGTGTGTGTGTGTGTGTGTGTGTGTGTGTGTGTGTGTGTGTGTGTGTGTGTGTGTGTGTGTGTGTGTGGGTCCATGAGTCTGTACTTCTGTTCAAATTAATTCTTGGTATGATTGGTGGCACTAGAAGTGATGGTAGTGGTGCGTATGTTCAGCCATGAATCCCCGCACTTTTTCATTTCATCACTTCAATGCTCAGTCATGTAGATAAGATGTTCCACTGGGTCTGTACCATAATTGGCCAATTAATTTCCTGTCTACCAGATTTTTATATCTGCATATATATATATATATATATATATATATATATATATATATATATATTCAAAAAACTACAGTATTGGTCCACGTCTGTTTCCCACAAAAAAGTAATGAGGAAAAGGGACTCGCTACAGTCAGAGTGATAGGATGACTAAGTGTCTGTATTACCTGAGTGTGTGAGTGTGTATCTGTGTGTGTGTGCACGCAGAAAAGTGAATTAGCATGTATGACTCATTCAGTTGTCATCTGTGCAACAGAGAAATGAGGTGGCATAATCCAGGACACTTTTTAAATGCACACTAAACCAAAAAAAATTGCTTTCTTTTTACCCTTTGTGCTTTTCCGTCCACATGCTGCGCACGGACACTAATTAGGTCCCGAAAGCTGAAGAGCCCAAAAGATGGAAGGTGTGACCAGACACACTTGTACACTCCTGATCCGTCTGTGTTGTTATGTCTCTGCATGTTTCCCTTCATCACTGCTTCATTATGATTTGCTCTGTGGGTTGTTTTTTTTTGTCACATCTGTCAGTCTTCGAGAGATTCTGATCCCACCCCCCCTCTGTGAGCGCTTTTTAAATTTCTCCCAAGGCTTTTAAAGTTCAAAATCAATAGCCTCCTGATCTGATTGATTATAAATTGAATGAACTCCAGCAGTCAATTGATCCTCTCAGCGCTGCCAGTAACCTGCCTCGTGCTGCTGCAGAATTTAAATGGCTGGCTGTCCGTAGTGCCGTTGGTTCGGCGGTGCAGACGGACCTCAGCACTATTTAGAGGTCATTTTACCGGAGCTGTAGCAGCCTGCCAAACGACTACAGGCTCCTAACAGCTCTTGACCCCCAGGAGGCTGCTGAATCAAAGCAGCTATGACATCATCAAGGGGTGACACATCCCTCATTGATGTTTTGCTGATGACTGTGCATTTCAGGCTGTTGCATCATCACCTCATCACCAAGAGTCAATTTGGCATAATAAGTTGTGTTACCTCTCTGTTGCTGTGTTTGTGACTGCGCTCGTAACTGTATCATCGTGTGGAAAGTCAGTGATGTTCACTTATGTTAAATTTAGTCTTGTTAACAGTGTGTGTCCTCTATTCGACAGGATGACTACATCCCCTACCCAAGGATAGAAGATGTGAGTCATTACTCGCTCCCATAATACACATTTACACCCCTCTCATGTGTAACCACTAGCTAGGAGTGTTTCCGACAATAGATAATACATTTAAAAATAGAAGTTAAATTTGCATTTGTTTTTATTACATGCTTAACAAGCTTATATTATGAAGGTTCAATTCTGGAGAACTATGCATGCACCAGAACTATTAAATGTTTTCATATGTTTGCCCTCATGCCTCACCGCCTCCCTGCTGCCCTTCTGTCAAAGGTCCTGGAGAAAGGTGGTCCCTACCCCCAGGTGATCCTGCCACAGTTCGGTGGTTACTGGATTGAAGATGTGGAGGCTCCAGCCGGGACCCCGTCTTCCTCAGAGTCCAGTTTCTGTGAGGAGGAGGACGGAGGAGAGGGCATGAGCCCCGGTGGGGGGCACAGCTACCGCCTGGAGTGTAACAGCACAGCCCGCGCCTACCGCAAACACTTCCTAGGCAAGGTAAGAGTGAGTGTATTGATGTCTGAGTCACCATGAATTTAGCAGACAAAGACTGTCTCTCTCTCAAAACCTTTTTTCTACATTCATACATCCAGGAACATATGAACTATTACTGCACTGGCAGCAGCATAGGAAACCTCATCATGTCTCTGAAACACGAGGAGGCTGAGGGACAGGAGTTCCTACGCATCATGCTCAGGTACAAAGAGGGAAATGCACGGTCAGAACTGGTATCTTAGTTTTATGCATTTTACCTGTTAAACTGTAAAGTATGTCTAACAAATGTGTATTCATAAAATATAAATAACGTTGAGTTTCACCCATTTTTGTACAATCCATGTTTCTCTTGAGTCCATGCTATTTTAGTTTGTCTTTAACCTGTCTGCTCTGCTGCTTTTATTTGTCCTCCTGATATTTGAATTGTTCTTCTACAACAACACGACTAGTAGTCTACAGCCACTCTAGTGAATCTGTGCAGTGAGCCAAAGCTGTACTGATATAAAGCAGGTTTAATGTTTACCATGTTCCCTATCCTAGTTTTGGGTGTTAGCATGCAAACATTTGCTTATTAACAATAAAGACATAGCTGAAGCTACTGGGTTGGGTCATGTGGTATGGGGTCATAAACCAAAGAATCGGTCAAATTTGAAATTTCACCTGAAGTTGGCCCTCGATCAAAAGTCAGAGGGAAATCAAATCATCCCTGGAGGTAACACATAAATGTCTTTACCAAATTGCAGGGCAAACCATGCAATAGTTGTAAAAACATTAAAATCATAGCCACAAATGTCAATATCTTGATGGTGCTTGAGTAAAAGTAAGAAGATTACTTAAATCAGGAGGATTAATCTTGTGGGGACCACGAATGTCTCTGCTAAAGACAATCCATCCAATAGTTGTTCAGTAATTCCAGTCTTAAACAAAGTGGTTGACCAACTAACAAATCAACCGAAAGAGCAACACTGCCACTCTCTCTCTGAAAAATATTTTCTCCCTCCTTCTTTGTCTGCTGTTGCAGCAAAATGTCATGATTAACTCTGAACAGATTTGTGGAACTGGAGGAAACAGCTTTCCTACCATTATCACAGCTGGTGACATTTTCATCAACAGAAAAACAATTAAGTGATGCGATGTTGTCGATTAGCAATTGTGGCAGCCGCAGTGGAGACAATAGTCAGGTGATGGCTAATCTTCTCTTTGACAGTTGACGTTGATAATGCCAGTAACATCGCCTACACTGTGTATTAATCAGCCTATCAATCTGTCTTAGACTAAACTAGGCGTAACAAAAGTAATACAATCTCTTTGGTGAATTAAATCTCTGAACAATCTGACCAGCAGAGCTTCTTCTGTTCTTGTTCTGTTGCAGGTCGAGGATCAAAACAGTCCATGACAGGATCTCTTTAGCAGGCATCAACCAGCTGCCCAGTGTACCGCAGATTGCCAAGGTAAGAACGAGTTTAAAAGTACGCAATGTTTAAAGAAAGGCATTTTCAAGGCAACATCTAACATTATGCAGCTGAAGTGAAGGATTTGATATGTGGAGGCTGGCTAGCTCTTATCAGACAGGGGGAGTTTGAGGCAGAAGGACATTATATTCAGCAGCTTACTGATCTCAGTCAATCGTCATTAAATCCTTCATCACAACAACACTTGACACTTGAACAAATGAAAAAACATAATGAAAAACAAGACAAAGATATTACAGTAAATCAACAAAGTAGATGTAACAGAACAAAAGAAACAATCAAAATCAAATAAACCAATATAGTAAAAAAAAAAATTCACTTATTCAACCCAAAAAAATAAACTGAATGTCATGAAAGTTCCCTTGATAAGTCTTAGTCCTTGCAATGAGAGATTCAAAAGAGGCCATTTCTGTCATTCAATGCGGAAATAAAGCCTGCCAGTGCAAGTCCAAATTCTTGTTTGGATATAGCGGTCTTAGGAGAGATCTGTCTCCATAACACACATCTGTGAAGATATGTGACAGTGGTTTAATCAAACACTCAACCATTAGTCTTTGATTACGCACTTCCAAAAGAGAAACAGAGGAATTTTCCCACATTTAATGAAAGAAAAGTACCTGCTTGCTTGGTCTCTAACCTTCCAACAGATATTATCATCCTTGAGTCCCATTTTTTACTTATTATTTTTATTTTTTACATCCGATTCGATGATTTAGTCAGGGATGTGTGGTGTGAGGACAACAAAGGCTGTACGTCTAGCAAATTATTAAGATTTGTAAATGTCAAGAAATACATACATATTTAAATTAAAATAACTTTTCAATGAAGCTTTTGTGCATAACTTCCTCATCCAGCGTTGCCAGATTGGGCTGGTTTCCGCTAACTTGGGCTACTTTTGATCAAGTTGGACTAGTGAGATGAAAATGTAACTTTGTTGTGTCCACCGACTCATATTATTGCCCCATTTATTTTTGAGAAATATTTCCGACATGAGTTGTATACAATCATCGTTAGGGATAAGATAGAACCTACTCACCTTGACGTCATCATCATCGACATTGACATGGCAATTTGTGTATGTGGTTGTTTAAAACTATATGTGGGTTGCAGTAGCCTCTTTATCTAACATTTTATCTTTGGTTATTTGATGCAGATATGAAGCTTTGTATGCCTATGATGTGTTTTCTATTGAACATTATGATTTGGGCTGTTTTTTATTGACCTGGGTGGGTTTTAAGTTGTGATTATGCTGGAAAATGTCGATCTGGTCTGGTAACACTGTATCCATTCCATACAATGATATTTTTCCTGTATGATCTCAGTCATCTGAGTCCTTTCTTCTCTTAGCTTCTGTGTGACGATGCCACGGGGCTGAGGTTCAACCCCGTCCTGTACCCTCGGGTGAGTAACTCCCATACTGCAATCTCCTTATATCCAGTCTGATCTAAGCTCATGTAGCCTGTTTTGCATTTATTCATTTAAGCTGACATGAGTTACCTTCTCATGTCTCTGTCTGCTTCTGAAGAGTGACAATGGGGCACTGTATGGGTGAAAATGTGCTAATGCTACAGCATCGTTCACCTGCCTCTACGCCAACGTGCCAACATGCCCCTTTAACCAGATAAATAGCACACAACTTATCACACATTACCCTCATAAGTTCCGTTCCTCTCCAACATCTGCCCTGTTCAGTAACTACATTATTCACACTTCACAACTTCCCTAAAATGCACATGATGGATCTGTTTCTCCTCCTGTGAGCCAGGCGGAGGAGTGTGATGGAGCATGCTTTTCAGCCTGTGCCTCAGGATAGGAAAAAAAAACAACCCATCTGTGTTTCAGTCTTCAAGAGGCAACAACGAGTTCACTGCCTTCACTGAGGGCCGGGACAGTTTGTCGCATGTCAGCCTTATGTAACACGGGGCCCAATAAACCTGCCCTGGGGGACATGTTGAAGAATGGGAAAACATGTTTCCCTAACTACCAAAAGCAAGAAGAAAGTGTGTAACAAGTTGAGTGAGTTAAGTAGCCATGGGAAGTAAGTAGGACATTGTTGTTTTTGTGAATGTACAGGGATCCCAGTTGATGGTGGCTTATGATGAGCACGAGGTGAACAACACCTTCAAATTTGGAGTCATCTACCAGAAGTTTGGACAGGTGAGCGGTCATGTTGATCTCGCCAGTGTACTCCAGTTTAACTCACACACACCATTAGATCACATCCACTGATTTATGTATCTTGTATCTACCTTTTTTTGGCTCCATACCTTAATCATATCTCCTCCTCTAAGACATCAGAGGAACAGTTGTTTGGGAACAATGAGGAGACGCCAGCTTTCAAGGAGTTTGTCAGTATCCTGGGTGACAATATTGAACTTCAGGACTTTAAAGGGTAAGAGTAGAAGTAAAACATGATGCGAAAAAGAAGAGAAAAGAAATAGAGTTAAGTGCATTTAAACTATAAAAAAAGAGCGCCGGATTCAGTCACATCAAATTAAGTAGAGACTAGAGAGGTCCACAAGGATCCAAACAACGATGCCATTATAGTGCATTGCAACTGAGCAGAATAGCAGGGTTACATTCTGCTGATTTGGCCTCAGCGTGCAACCGCGATAAACTGCTTAGGAAAACAGATCTGAGAAGAGAAAGTGCCACGTGGACATGTAATCAGAGCTTAGTATACTGACTTTATTGTCTTGCAGGCTTTTTTTTAATATTGTGTTACACTTGTTACTTTTACTGTTAGGGAGACTTTGAATTGTAGCTGCCACGTTACAGCAAACTGCACAACATTTCTGGGTGGCCTTGGAGCTACTTAAGCACAAAACGTGATGAAACGGACATCTAAAATGCATAAAATGTAATCTATCTTATTACCGAAGGCTCGGAGGACCCGCAGAGAACGTGACACATTTGTTTTGATCATGTGACAGGTTCCGCGGTGGGCTGGATGTATCCCACGGACAGACAGGGTCTGAATCTGTCTACACTGTGTTCAGACGGAGAGAGATTATGTTCCACGTGTCAACCAAGCTTCCCTTCACTGAGGGAGACGTCCAGCAGGTACAATACTTTGATACTGGCTTCCTTATTGTCACACTGATGACTCAATGGATTTTACTGCAAAGTAAAAATCCTTTGGCTCCAAAATATCAACTTTAAACCGGTCAGATTTGGTGTTTGACAATGTGATATGCTGTTTTTGCAAGTATGTTACGTCAAATGTTTGCATGTTATTTGATGTTAAGCCAATACAACCCTCCCTTGAAATAAATAAATCCCTAGTGCATACAGTGGTTTACGTGTCATAGAGGAATCCAAATCTGTTGACTAACTTATAATCTTATGAAATTCCCCCCTTTGCTTCTTTAGCTCCAGAGGAAAAGGCACATAGGAAATGACATTGTGGCTGCGGTCTTCCAGGAAGACGCCACACCGTTTGTTCCAGACATGATCGCCTCCAATTTCCTGCACGCTTACGTGCTGGTGCAGGTTGAGAACCCCTGTACGGAGCACACAACATACAAGGTACAAAACCAGGCCTGTGGGGTGAAATTACTCCGTATTAACTGGAAATGAGAACATTTAAACAAGCTGTAAGGAGAGTCAGCTGGTTGCTGGGAAGAAAACAAGCTGTGCTCACATCAATACCTGCATAAGCACAACAAAGTACACAATTAATGAATGATCGTTCAAGAAGAGAGGTTGTACTTAAATTTTCCTTGATGCTGTTTTATCCTCCCAGTTCGAAACCTGAGCGCTCCTGAAATAATAACGTGTAATTATTATTTGCTTTATGTCAACAGGTGTCTGTTACAGCGAGGGAAGACGTGCCTCCTTTTGGACCTCCTCTTCCGAACCCAGCTGTCTTTAGGAAGGTGAGAGAAAGACCTGTCATCAACAGAGTGAAAATATAATAGACTTTTTGAAGTGACATCCAATGAACTGACATTTCACTTTGTCTTAAACATGAGGTGAAACACCTTAGATTTTCACTTAGACTATGTGACACACCTAATCATTTTATTTTAAAGGGGAAAAAAATGAATTTGAAAGTGATCACAATTTAAAGAAGCATTCAATATTTCATCTGTTGCCATTACATATGGTGACAGGACATAATCTCCACTCTGACACTGCATTACAGAACCAGTACTTTTGCTCGGGCAGGATTTTTTATGCTGCATTTGTATTTGTAAAAAAGTCTTTTTTTTTGCTACTCTTACTTAAATAAGGGATCTGAGTACTTCTTCCACCTTCGCTCAGTATTTGAAATTGTCTTATTCAAACCAGGTCAAACAGCTTAACATTTGGACTACTCTATCAGATCATTGTCACAAAGGGGAAACTGCATGGTAGAAACAATCTGGCTTCAGGACTCAGAAGAAGATTTAGTTACTTATCGGGACATGATTTGCAGCTTGAGGGGGAGAACAAAAGGCAGATGAGAATTCAAATCAGTGAGGTTGATCCTCTTGATCAGACACAGTGTGCTGCAATAGTGTCCTTTTATATCCTTGGCCACCCTTCTGTTTCACCATCTTATTCTACCCCTCCCTCTCTTTCCAGGGTCCTGAGTTTCGAGACTTCCTGCTGACAAAGCTGATCAATGCTGAAAACGCCTGCTACAAATCCGACAAATTCGCCAAACTAGAGGTGACACACGTCTGCACAACAAAATCAAACACCATAGCATGCCTTCAATCACAGATCAGCTTCGTCCATAATCATCACAAACTCCAATGTTTTCTACATGACTTTTGTGTGTGTGTGTGTGTATTGATTCCAGGGGCGAACGCGTGCTGCGCTGCTCGACAACCTCCACGACGAGCTTCACAGACAGAGCCAGGCCACGCTGGGTCTGGGACAGCCGGGAGAGGAGGACAAGCTGGAGAACGGGGGACACGGGGGTCTGCTCGAGTCCTTCAAGGTGAACATGAACCTGGACACAAGTAAACGTGACAGCATGTGATGTTTTTCCGACTCTGTGACATTTATTTAATCGCCATCATTACAGCCCCAAGAGTGTGAGGTTTTTGCTGTAGGTCAACTAAATGTCACCCGGTCTGCAAGATGACTTAAGGTGCTAAACCATCAGTAGCCTTGTTGCTGCTGCTTGTCCTCTATGCTTGAAGATTTTGACTTTATACTCCAAATGTGTGTGGGTATGTAGGCATGTGCATCAAGGGCATAGATTTGCATATGGACGATAACGGCAATATTTTCACACACACACACACACAGTCGTGTTTTCATGACCTTTGGGGACATTGCATTGACTTACATTCATTTCCTGGAGTCGTCCCCTAGCAGTTACCAGACTAATCCTGACCCTTAACCCTAGCATTAATCTAAACTAACCTTAAAGCAAGTCTGTCATGATGTAGGTTATAGGGAGGAGCATGTTGTCCCCATAAGGAAGGCGAGCCCCCACAATGTGACAAACAGTCGTAAGTCCCCACAACACCGGTAAAGCAAACCCATACACACCCATATTCATGGTCTGGAAGAAAACCCTAGATAAGAGCAGAGCGAAAACCTAATGCGCAGCAGACTATAGGGCTGGTAGATATGTATTCAAGTATTATGATTTCATTGTCATTAAGTTGCGACTTGAGTATCTTATTATTAATTTTTTCTCAAATTATACAACTTCTTAGAGAACACAGATATGTGGACTATGTGTTGAACGTGCAGAAACGTTTGAACAATTGCAGAAATATTGCTTAAACACTTATAAGCTAATAAAGTCCACGGGTTCATAAGTTGATTCAAATTAATTATTTCATAATTGAGGTGAAAAGGTGTCGCATGCACATTTAAAGAGGCTACTTCCCGTAACGAAAGGAGCAGGAAGAGAAAATCATGCCTACGTGTGTTGACTCAGTACATAAAATGAGAAATGAGGAGCATATTTGAAGGCAATCTATTCATGCATGAGAGCCCTACTGCCATCTGCCGCCTGAATTTATTTTTTTATTTTAGATTTTAGATATATTTTTTATTTTCGTGTCATGCACAGAAAGTGCCCAACCCTCATGGGTTTACAAGACACCAACAATACAGCTGCAGTGGATCCACATCTCATCAGGTCACATTTGATTACAAAACGGTTGCTTCATCGCTCCATCTCAAACAAAACATTCTGCCTGCTCTCCCAGGCCTGGCAAATAAAATCTGCTACATAGAAGGTTCCTTTCCTAAAACACAACTCGAGTTTTTCATAGTAATCCAGCCAAAAGAAATCAACATAAATGGAAGTCATTTTACTAAAGAGGACATCCCTTGATGTGCATTCATGTTTGTGTGAAAATTAATGCAAACACTGCTTTGTAAAAAATGGTCCCTTTCTTGCTGTGAGTCTGTTTTTCTCTTAATCACTGTCTCTTCACAGGCTAATTGATGTTAATATGACCATTAAAATGTGTATTTTCACCTGTGTGCCTGTGTGTGTGCGTATGTAATGAATGTGTGACTATTGTGACAATTTGGCTCTCTTACTCTTCACAGGCATTATGTACAGCTACTTTGTACTTTCTGCAGTCAGTCCCAGGGGGTGCTGTTCTCATTGCTGCTCTGGCAGTCACTGTGTATTACCTGTCTGCATTACTGTAAATTCAACAGAGGATCACCACATAATTAATAAACAGTGTTTCATATGTTGTTGTTTGTGTTTATGCTTTTAAAGAATATAAGCTGTTCATGTTGAATTTTTCTATTTTATTAAATTTTATTTTATTAGCAGAATTAAATCAAAATGTTATATAACTTGCCTGGAATTTATCACGGACTCTATAAAAATCTCTAGGACTCTTATTATCAATTTAATAAATGAATATAAAATAATAATCAGGATTAGTACAGCATTTGTTCATTCATCAACTCAAGCCTATTTCTCTGCATTCTTGGAGAACTGCATCCCCTGGTGGTTTTATTGTGCAATAGCATTAAAATGAACGCTGCATTTAAGCTGATATAACACCCATTTGTTCTTTACCTTTATTTTACTTCCCACACTCATTCCAGGTGCACTCACTAATTGTTACTTAACCCATCTTCTTCCTTCCCCTTTCCTCTTTGCACCTTGGTCTTCCTCTCTTCATCGTCCACTCATTCTCTGTTTCCTCCTCCTCCTCCTCCAGAGAGCCATGCGTGTCAGGAGCCACTCCATGGAGACAATGGTGGGGTCTAACCGTCACAGGAGCCCCGGGGTAGGAGGTGGGGTCCCGGCCAGCGTGAGCGGAGGAGGGCTGCCGCAGAGCACCAGCGAATGCACAAAGAGCACCTTCACCGTGAGTATGAAGGGATGAGAAAGAGAGAAAGATGGTACCTTTCTCAGAATGGAAAGAGTCATCAAGAAAGGAGAACTTGGGTTAAAAAAAAGAACTATAATACTAATGCTAATAGGAAATAACTAAACCTGTGCTGTCATTTTTGGAGAAGGCCTCTATGTCAACAAGTGAATTATGTAATTTAACTGGCAGTTATTTCATCTTAATGAGTTATTATGATTGTGTCCCATTTATTTTTTTTTACAAGGAGAAGCCTAATTCTATAATCTGTGATCTTCAGCCTCCGGTGTTGTCAGCCAAGTCTCCTCTGAAGAGCCCAGTGAAGAGGCGCTCAGGCCTCTTCCCTCGTCTCCACTCCAGCACAGAATCCCCATCAGATAAACACTCACGCAGGTCAGTGTTTTAGGACTCACTGTTTTAAATGCGGCTGCACGGTGGTGTAGTGGTTAGCACTGTCGCCTCACAGCAAGAGGGGCCCGGGTTCAATTCCCGGGTTGTCCCTGGACAACCTTCTGTGTGGAGTTTGCATGTTCTCCCTGTGTCAGCGTGGGTTCTCTCCGGGTTCTCCGGCTTCCTCCCACAGTCCAAAGACATGCAGCTTAGGTTAAATGATGACTCTGAAATTGCCCGTAGGTGTGAATGTGAGTGTGAGTGGTTGTCTGTCTCTATATGTCAGCCCTGTGATAGGCTGGCGACCTGTCCAGGGTGAACCCTGCCTTCGCCCATTGACAGCTGGGATCGGCTCCAGCACCCCCGCGACCCTTAACTGGATAAGCGGTTACGGAAGATGGATGGATGGATGTTTTAAATGCCACTGCTTTTCTTGTTCGGTATTATGTATCATGTTACACCGCAAAATACCAACATTATCCGTGTTGTTTTTCATGGTCCAGGAAGTGTGTTGTCATTAATGTGTTCTCTTTTGTCTGCAGCGACCAAAAGTCTGCAGAGTTCTGCCCGCTGTACCAAGAGATGAGGTCGGAGACGTCATCCAATCCCAGCTCGCCTGAGATTTGCCCCAACAAAGAGAGGTAGGACTAATACTTGTTCCTGGAGATCATCTCAACCCTTCTTTAAATGATGTAGAGGGAGATGGCTAAAGGCAAACTTGGTAGAGTTGGTCTTTTGTTTCAGATAAAAAAAATTCCAATGTTAAGCTTTCCTACATTCCCTGTTTTCCTCAAAAGGCCGTTCGTCAAGCTGAAGGAGTGCAGCAGCAGCAGCAGCAGGCCGAACATCTCACGCTCTTCATCTAGCACCAGCAGCTTCAGCAGCACCACGGGGGAAACGGAAGCTCTGGAAGAACTGGAGACAGTGAGTGCAACGCTCACAGTTTCGTTTGAACGAAGTGAGCTTGTCTTTAAAAGAGAAAAAAGAGAGGAAATTGAGTGTGACGGTTTAAAGTTGAGAGAGCAGATTTGGAAACACATTCTGAAAGGAGTGAGAGGTTGTTGGTGGCACCAAAGCTTTGACGGGTGAGATGGTCTGTAATCACCAAGAGCTCTCTATTAGAGAGTGTTGGACATCAGCACATTGATTATAATGATTACAGCTCCTCTCGCTTTGTGTATCAGATGACACGGCTTGTCAGTGTTGTTTTATTCAATGTGAGAAAAATGCTGTCCAATCGTTCCTGCTCTCGCCATTTAACGGGATGGGAATCACACAGTGGGCTGTTAGAAATGTCATTATTGATGGCCATGCAGAGAAAATAGATCATTTTTTAGCAGTACACCAGTGATTATCACAGAGGGAAAATTAGATAAATTCTTGCTTTTCTTTGCCTTAAAAGACCTTCTCCTCATTACATTTTCTGAAATCTGCTCGTTAACTTTCTTGTGAGCTGGATGAGAAGATCCATACCACTTTCATACCTGTATGCTTAATATGGAGCTGGTGTTTAGCTCAGCTTTGCACAAAGGGTTGGAAACAGCCAGCCTAGCTCCCTCTGAAGGGAAGATAATCAGACTATCAGCACATCTAAAGCTCCCTAATCAATATGTTCTACCCTGTTTGTTTAATCTGCACAAAAACCCAAGTGGAAAAACAACTGGTGCTGGAATATTTCTGGAAAAGGCCTCAAATAAGTCTTTGCTTATTGCCAGGGGATAGTCCCACTGTAAAACAGTAGCTTTTCACTTTTAGACTTTAAATCTTGAACAAACATGTTTATTAGTGAGCTTAACAGGTGCTTTTCTCAACCACTGGGCCATTGCTCAATGGTGGGCCTCAGAGCACCATCTACTGGGCTGTGGAGGTACTGCCAAATGGTTAGATTGAAATATAAACATATATTTGAATTATTTCTTATTTTACTTTATTATTATATATATATATATATATATACAGTACCAGTCAAAAGTTTGGACACACCTTCTCATTCAATGGTTTTTCTTTATTTTGTTTTGTTTATTTTTTTCTGCATTGTAGATTAATATTGAAGACATCCAAACTATGAAGGAACACATATGGAATTATGTGGTAAACAAACAAATGCTCAACAAACCAGAATATGTTTTATATTTTAGATTCTTCAAAGTAGTTGAATGAGAAGGTGTGTCCAAACTTTTGACTGGTACTGTGTATATATATATATATATATATATATATATATATATATATATATATATATATACCGGCACATCATATATATATGTTTTGCCAGGCTAAAATTCCTTCAGATGCTGTGACACAAAATGGACCGGGCTTCTGAAACAAAGAAGTGATATGGAAGACAACTGTGCGTCAGTAAGAGCTCCATTTCTTCTGTAGTGAGGAAATATGACTCTGCATACATACAATTTGGATTCATATGGCAAGCAGTAATGGGTGTGGATATCAGCCATAGACTGTGGTATCAGTAAAATTATTTTGGTCATTACAGCTGACAGCGGCATAACACATTGCACACAGCCCAATTTATGTTTTTCTTCTTTCTTTTTTCTTCTTTTTTCATATTTATTTCGGAAGGTTGTCTTCGGAAATGTTTTACCAATCAGAGGTCGGCCTTAAAACAATTTAAAAAGGTTAAGAACTGATTTAGAGGTGCAGTGGGGATTTATGTCCCCACTTTGTTCAGAGCTGGGCTAGCTGTTTCTCCCTGTTTTAAGTCTTTATGCTAAGCTAAGCTAACTGGCTAATGGCTGTAGCTTCACAAAAGTGAATAAATATATATTCCAAATTGTTGAACCACTGTAAAGCTTAAAAACTACTTAGAATGACTTTGCATCATAACAATTTCTTCCAGCCTAAATATTGTTTTGCTATATTATGCAAATGACTTAGAAATATGTTCTTAGGGCTCTTCCCTGCAAAGCATCATATCAAGTTCTTATTCCTGCCAAACATTCAGTGCCTCTAACTTTGCTGACAGGAAGGCTTCAGTCAACTTCAGCAAAATATAACTTCCGTGGTTCACAAAGCCTCTTCAGTTTCTTTCCTTCCCCGTCTCTTCCTCCATGTTAAATGTCTTTGTGGTCTCCTTCCACCAGGCCAGCCATCCCTCGATAACCTCCTCATCCGCCTTTAGCCCTTCCCTCAGCGTCGACAGCCAGGGATCAGGTACTCCTGTCATCATGTGCCGCAGTCCAACAGGTAAACCTACATCTTTATACACAAACACAAAGCAATCACACCCCAGTGTTGACATTTTTTTAAAGAATGACATCCTGGACATGACAGATTCTCTAATGAGCATTTCCTTCCCGTCTTCTCCGTTTCCCTCTTCCACATTTTGCAGATGTAAAAAGCAAGACTTCACCGAGGTCAAACCTGAAGTTCCGCTTTGACAAAATGAGTCACTCATCCACAACTGTGAGTGTTGTAATGCCTGCCTGGTTAGAATGTTTTATTGAAAAGTGCTGATTATATATATATTTTTTTTAAAAAGGGAACACATCCTACTGTAACTCACATATCAAAAAAAATAAAAAAATCCAAGGTTAGAACCTATCAAATAGGAAACTTAGAACATAATTTAGTGAAAATGGCCCCTTTATGTGTTTTTGATACACTCACTGTCCATCTTACGGACATTAGACTCATTAACTCCAGATCTCTGTGTAATTTAACTGATTGAACGATATATGCTGACAGCAAACACTCTCCTCTAACTGGCCTATCTGTTCTCTTTCCTCTCTTTCAGTCTGAGTAGCTCTGTGAAATGGAAACACCAGACTTGCACAACAAAGGCACGGAGCGGGTCGATGGAGCTGCAAACAGAAAAATATCACAACAACAACCACGAAAATCAGCATAGAACCACTTCCATACGCCAAGGATGATCTGCTAAGATTACCAACTGCATCACACACTATAAACTAACTGACAATACTGTGAGTGTATAGTGAACAGAAGCAGCTGCCATGTTGGCTTTCTTTTTTTTTATCCGACCTTAGACTACAGAAATCAGTCAATACTTTCCGCCAATGTTACAAGTTGCTGCATCTCAGTTGTTAATTGTTCACATCACATGAGAGTCCAAGCATGGCTGTAATACTGTGAGTGTAGGCCGAACCAGACTCTGCCTCAGCTTTATTCCCAAGCATCTCGTTTTAATGGTGAGACACGGTGAATTAGAAGAACGGTAACATGAGACTATGGCCGAACTGTTACTCTTTTATCTAGTCCCCTGCTGAGTGCTCAGTGGAAAAGGCGTCTTTGAGAATTTTCAGACATCAGGATGTTCCGCTTTCTTTTTGCCTTTTCCTTTGAACGGTACGTCTGGCAACAGTTCCTCTTTCTGCCTAAAATAACTAAGCGGTCACACAAACAAACACACGCACAGTAACATAACGTAGACTTACAGTAGCAGCGTTTTTGGAGGTGACAAGGTGGGGAGTCTCAACTCTCCACTGTAGGATCTGAGCTTGTTCTTTGCATATAAAAACGCTTTTCTAGGGAACACCTTTGATTTTCGAGATGCTTTTTGTAACCTTGCTAGCTGCTGCATTGTGTCTACTGCACTATAAACACATCAATGCTGAAACTAAGTCAATACATGTGGCAGCATTTCTGTACCTGTGAGGGTACCTTCATATCCTTGAACTCAAGTGCTTGGTTAGTGGAAATTAGCTCATACGGGGCACAGTAGGAAAAACTGCCGACACATTTTGCCATAAGCTTATTTTAGCCAAAGCTGCGCCCTACAATCTATGAAAAGCCTTTTACACCCCTGATGCTCTCTCTTTCTCTCTCTCTTTCTCTCTGTCTCTGTCTCTGTCTCTCCTTGTCTGTCTCCCTCACTATGTGAGAGGACAAGAATCTTCTGGATCTGGTTACAGCACAGCTGTGGGTAGCCGATCCACACCCACATTTGCTGAAAATAGACGTTGCACTGACGTTTCACCTTTCGATACCTCCCATTGAAGCTTGCTAGCTCGGTGTATCTGTCTATGTTCAGTGGAACTTTTCGAACGGGAAACTCTCCCGGGTTTTAAGTTTCCCACCATGCGAGCTGATGAAGAAGACTTGAAAAAAGATGCTTCAGGTTAAACAAACCTTTGAACCACACTTTGGCAAAAACTCTTTGAATGTGAACCTTTTTTTGACGCTTTGTTAGTTGTTAGTACAAGGTCTCTTGGAAGTAATTTGCAAAGCCAGCTGCTTACGAACCCAACGGGACTAAAGGTCTACTCTTGTCCTAAGCTATACCAGAACATTAGCCTGAAGCTGCACAAAGTAGAAGTTATCAAAGCAAAGTGGGAGGGTGCTAATCAAGAAGAAAAAAAAGCTTGCAGACACACAGATGTGTTTCCAATGTGACCAAACAACCAAGCTGGTAGGTCTTTGGATTAATGTCTGTGTACTCTTCCTGTGGGGAGAAGCATTCCTGGATGGCTTGACAGTGTGTGAAGTTCTGTCATGTGAAACTCAAATCCCAGAGGAAGAGGTTAGCTCACCCAAATAACAAAAAATAACTTTGCAAGGATGCTGTTATCAGCGTTGGCTAACACACACTGTGCTCAGTAAGGGATGGCCAGTGATTACCTCGAGCAAAGGAAGCAGGGACAGAAATCACACAAAAGCAGGAAGTTCAGGTGTCATTTAGTTTGTAGCAGGTAGAGTGTCGCCTAAACGCCCTGCAGCCTTTCCTCTGTTAATATGCTTAATTTATTGAAATGATGACTTCTTTTGCGTTGATGTCATGTAAAAAAACGTAACTGCAGAGTATGCTAATAAATAAGGTAAAAAGATTAAAGGAAAATATATTAATTTAAAAGATGTCTAAAAATGTATATGTATATTTGGTTATGTAACGTGCCATTGAGAATTTATTCTAAAATAAAATGTTGTATTTTGTGTCATTTATGTGGTATCTCATTTTTAACACTTTGAGCACAATACATGGGTGTTTTGTTCATACTTTAATATGTTATGTACATGAGCACAGTCGATATAAGAGACAAAGTTTGTTACACATAAAAAAAACGTTTAACTGGTCAGACTGCACTTAATGTTTTGCTTGTCTGCAGTTACATTTCAAAACAATAAAGTGTTTATATCAGTGAAATTATGCCATAGAGATGAATATTTTCTATCTGTAGCACCTCTGGATGGTTCAGCTGGTTGATGCGTGCTGCAATATCTCATTATCTGCTCCACTTGCTATCTATTATGCTGCCTTTCACATGTCTGGGCACTTAAAACAGTCACAACATCAAAATGTAACTCGGACAATACACAGACTTGGAGGGACAAAATTACCCTGCCATATTATTTTGTCCTCTTCTTTAATTATTTTCCACAATACTCAGGTAAAGTCTTGAGTTCAAGGCTGACCCTGAGGGAAATATTCATCAGAATATCTCTGAGATGCAGTCCTGCATGTGAGGAGCTCCCAGATTCCAAAAGTCCACACCAAATGTCTCCTGAAGGCGTCCAGGATCAAGCACAATCCCGAAACAATGATACATAATTGATCCCCATCAGACAATTTGCCCGCCTGCTTCGATGCATTCAGGAAAATCTGAGGGCTGAGTACACGGTGGATGGGTCAGGCTCTCTGGTGGCTACCTGTTGTCTCAGTGCACCCTGGGAAATATCGGCATACACCACCTGTCACATTGTGAATGAGGGAAAAAAAACAGTAGTTTAAGTGCACATGAAGGTATATGGATGGACTGCAGACATATTCAAGGCTAGTCAGGGGAAACAAACAATGTTGAGGGCAACTGCAAAGGGCATCCTGTGTTAAAACAGGACGTTTACCCACCTCAGTCTTCTGTGGGGACTTGGGGACGGCTATAAAATGCAAAAAAGAAAAATCACTACAGTGAAGGCAGCAGTTTTGCCAATTCTACGGTGACTTTTTATCAATGTTACAGGCTAATAAGTACAATATACCTTTGTGAAAAGAAGCGCTTTGTTTCTGAGGTATGGGACATCGAGGTGGGGGCTGTGGAGCCGGCTCTGGTTGGTCTCTGTATACAGCAGAGTATGTGGAAAGTGTCCTGGGAAGGGGCTGAGGCTTGACCTCTGAACTCAGACGATGAGCCAGTCCCAGAATGATGGGAAGACAAAGAGAAGCACCGGCACAGACCAGAAGCCTGTGCAATATACTCCTCTTAGAGGGGACGGCTGGAGGAGGACACACATAATGCAATTAGATTTTTTTTCTTCTGTTTTAATAACCAAAATGAGTGTAACCTGTTATGATAATTATAACATACACGATTGTACGTACCTGCAGTGACGTTCACATACTTCAAATGTCCTTGCTCAGTTTCACCTTCAGCCCATATAACTCTGCATCCATAGGAACCTTCGTCTAATTGGCTGATGTTCAGGAAATTCAAAGTTAGTTGAGTTTCATAGGCTGAGAGCGTCACATTGGTCAGACGATGCCTCACAATTAACATTTCATCTGTTGAATTTCTCCGAATCCAGTTTCCATTCCAGGCGCCTCCACAGTGCTGGACCACACAGGACAGAGACAGACTTTGTCCTGCTGGTACGTATAATGTCTCACGCTCTGCCACCACACGCTGGCTGCATTGTTCAGCATGGAGAACTGAGAAAGGGAAGTATATATGGTTGGTTCATTGTGGTTCAACAAGAAACTGTTGCTGCTTTGATATACAGTATTTTGATTTTGCCATTTAATTGAACCCTTACAAGACCGATAAAGATAATAATGCAGTTATCCTTGGTCATAAAATATACTTCATACAAAAGATTGCATAATTGGGTGCATCTGACAGTGTGTACAATAGACATGAATCTGAACAATTTGGGTTGTTTTCTGACTCAAGAATCAGATTCGCCAGATAACTTCCACATGCACTGAAACTTCTATGACTTAAGATAAGAGATTTTAATGTCAAAAAAGTAGTAGTAGTAGTAAAATACATACAACACACTTGAACATGGATACTACAGCTTGTATTTGAAAAAAAGTATAATTGAATTGGAGCCTGTCCATAAATGGACTCATCAAATATTAACAATAAGTTATAGCACCTTATTTTAAAAAGATCTTTCATACTTTAAGTTACCTTCACTAAAGCAACAGCGTTTAATTCAAAGGCAAGAATGTCAAGTTCCCTTAAATCTAACATAACATATGAGGGAGATTTCCATTGTTTGTAATAAGAATCTGAATTAGACTTCAGATTTGCAAGAACTAAAACGTCTTACTTACCCGTATGGAGAAGGAAGAGACAGCTGATGGCCCTGAGTAGACGGTAACTCATGTCTGACTGTCTCAGTGTTGGTCAGCGTTCATCACAAGTTGGGTTTTTTTTCTTCCTCTGTACAGATTTAAGTCTTGGCTTGTGTGCAAGACTCTATCACAATAATATGCATGGCTTCTGAGGAAAACTGCTCGTTCAAATTGTTGTCAGTTGCTGCTAGTCCATCAGCTCTCTCTTTCTCTCTCACTTTCTTTTTCTACTCTCAGTAATTTCATAAGCTTTCCCTTCCACTTCTGCTGCTTCTGCTTTGTCCAGATGGAGGTAAAGGAAGGAAGTGACCCACTAATCAACCTCCCTTCCACACTCTTACACACACAAGCACACATCCGACAAGGCTCATACTAAAATACAGGAAATCAATGACCTCATGAATGGAAAAATAACATTAACACCAGGAAAGGGGCCACAAGGTCCAGCAATATAGAAAGAGAAAATGTGAGCAATATCAAAAGTAACTTTCTTTTGTATATGCACTTTAATAAAATTATCATCAGATTGAATTGTGATGCATAGCCACCCTGTAAAAGCTGAAACTTATGGCTCTCACAATTATCTTTATGTCCATATCATTTATACATCTCTTGTATGAGCTTTAGCGTTGTGTGTATTAGGCATTGGTTTAAACTGTAACAGCCTTTAGCTACAGCACTTATGACTCCTTTTAATTGAGCAATCAGAGAAAGATTTAAGGGTTCAAGGAGGTTTGTCACTGTTACAAAACACATGTACATGTCTTTGACTTTCTACACCATGTGCATTCCCAGTAACAGAAAGTTTCAGAATAAAAGCTGCTTGTCACTTTTAAAGAGGAAAAAAAAAAAACATATTAAAGAAGCTTTTTGTCAACAGGTTTTTTTTTTAATGTTTTAATCATCCCACATGTTCTTATATGACATTGAGAGATCCCCACTCATGTGCTTCCAGGGGTAGGATTTTATTTTGCAACAACAACCGGACGTTTAATACGCAATTACTCTGTCATGTTTGACTTTGGATGCGCTCGTTTAATGTTACTCTGTGCCCTGCCACCCATGTGACATGTGGGACTAACCCTACATCCATGGGCGTGAAAAACAGCTGTGGCCTCTTGATAGTTATATAAAAGAAACTCATACATATAGATGGTAAAAACAATGTATACATACACATATACATACATAACAGCTGGAAAGTTATTTTTATGATAATCAGCATTAATGTGATGAAAGTGCACCATTAGTTCAATTTAAGTCATTATTCATAATAAGTAAGACTTCTAAAGAGGCTGGAAATGGTCACCAAACTGTCTCACATACCTGAATCACCATTTGTGTCTTTGTGGAATTAATGAAATGAATGTTACACTACATAGCACAAAGCATTTGCCTTAATTATTATTTTGTTAAATTTTAATTTTAATTTTAATTGTATAATATGTTTTATTTATTATCTGTTCCTCTGTAGTTGAGCTGCTGCAACACCTGAATTTCCCCATGGGGGATCAATAAATTATTATATATATCTATCTAAATTTTCTGTCATCATGCTGACCAGCCCCCCCATGTGGATATACTGTACATTTTTATTTTAATTTTAATTTTTATTCTATCTTATTTTTATTGTATAATATGTTGTATTTATTATATGTTTCTATGTAGTTGAGCTGCTGCAAGACCGAATTTCTTTTTGTCATGCACAAATAATCGATAAATTAATAAATAAATATAGATTGTAAGTAATTAATATGTTGTGCTCTCTGTGGTAAGAAACAAACAAAAAAAACAAGTAAATATAAAAATAGTAGCCTATATCATTAAGTTGTTTGTGTAATGCACATATATGCAAAAAAATTATATTAAATTAATTAATAAATAAATATATAATGTAAGTTTTTTTTACTTACACTCCACTGTGTAGGTTAAAAACTATTAAAAAAGCATTCATTTTTGTTGCTACTGAAACGACTTATGGTCGTCATGCAAGGTTTATTAACCAAAATAATATACAGTACCAGTCAAAAGTTTGGACACACCTTCTCATTCAACTACTTTGAAGAATCTAAAATATAAAACATATTCTGGTTTGTTGAGCATTTGTTTGTTTACCACATAATTCCATATGTGTTCCTTCATAGTTTGGATGTCTTCAATATTAATCTACAATGTAGAAAAAAAATTAAATAAAGAAAAACCATTGAATGAGAAGGTGTGTCCAGACTTTTGACTGGTACTGTATATTACTGTAAGTCTTTTTTTTTCTACTTACACTCCACTGTGTAGGTTAAAAACTATGAAGAAAACTTTAATTTTCATTGCTACTGAAAAGGTTTATACATAAACCTTTTTTTCTTTAAATATCAATGTTCTATTCAATATATGTAATGTTCAATATAAATGTGAATGAGATTTAATTCAATGAAAAGTAAAGGCTCCACTTCCATGTATGATAAAAGTGACAAGACAATTCCTAGAATTTAGGATTTTAAATGCATTGCCAAAATTGAACATTGAACATTAGATGAATACATTTAGTCTTTAATTATTGAATATGTATAATTTATGTGATTATTAACTTAACTTAAAGGAATTTGGTGTCTGCAAAAGTAAGTGACAGCACTGTAGAATGGCCCACGTGCAAGGTTTATTAACCAAAATAATCTGTCAATTTTTTAAAAACCAAAAATATGCATCCCTTAAAATAAAAAAAAAAATGTTTTTTTTACCAAAAAATTTAAAAAAAAAAAACTTTCTTTCATGTTTTTCATGTTTTTTTAAAACCAAAAATGTGCATCCCTTAAAAAATAAAAATAAAAAAAAAAATGGTTTTAAAAAAAAAACTTTCTTTCAGGTTTTTTAAAAACCAAAAATGTGCATCCCTTAAAATAATAAAAAAATAAAGATAAAAAAACCAAAAATATGCATCCCTTAAAATAAAAAATAAAAAAACTTTCTTTCATGTTTTTTAAAAACCAAAAATGTGCATCCCTTAAAATAATAAAAAAATAAAGATAAAAAAACCAAAAATGTGCATCCCTTAAAATAAAAAACCAAATAAAAACAACAACTTTCTTTCATGTTTTTTGGGAGAAAGCATGCCATTAAAAGTGTCCACTAAATGTTTCCAATGCTCTTTAATGCAGCTCATCTAACCCCGCCCCGCCGCCACGTCAAAAGACACACCGGCGCACAACCGAGCGCTCCCCATCATCACACTGACTGCCTGTCGGTGTTGGACGTGATAAACAAAGAGCCGGTCACTTTCCATCGAAACAGACAACATCCCTCCTGCTCCACGGAACCATGGAAACCGGTAGGTCTGGTGCTACTATCCTCCTGTTCCATCACTGCTGGTCTGGTGTCCTAGGCGACGGGAGAGCGTGGCCGCTAGAGGATGACAGCTGAGCGGAGCTAACACAGCTAGCCCAGTTAGCATGGCATTGCGTTAGCGTGCTAGCATGACTTTGCCATCGTTTACCCGCGCTAGAGTTGTCAGTGCATTCACATACAGTGCCAGTGCATGCACCCACATCCACACACTACAGGACCAGACAGTTAGCACACCTCAACCTGCTAGTTTCAAGCTGATGGAGGAGCTGGAAGTGTTAGCATGTGTAGCTAGCCATTCAAATAGCACCAGAAGCTGTCAACCAAAGTGTGCAAAGTGGAGCATGCTCCTCCTGTGTGTTATACTTATTAATAAAGCTGTTAGTTAACCTTTAAGAAGTCTTTTGTCTTTTGGTTAGATTGGTGTTTTAATAACACATTTGTTAACTAATTGATTTCATGCATACATCTGTTTCTTTTTACTTTAATAGTGACATACTACTGTTTTAGTTTTTGATTTCATTAGGACATATTCTTGGGAAGTTTCTCCACTCTTGCAGTGTGTTATACTTATTAATAAAGCTGTTAGTTAACCTTTAAGACAGCAGAGTCTTTTGGTTAGATGGTACTTTAAAAAACTTTTGTTTTCCTCCATACAGCTATTTCTTTTTACTTTAATAGTGAAATACTACTGTTTTAGTTTTTGATTTCATTAGGACATATTCTTGGGAAGTTTCTCCACTCTTGCAGTGTTTTATACTTATTAATAAAGCTGTGAATTAACCTTTAAGACAGCAGACTCTTTTGGTTTAGATGGTAGTTTTAATAACACATTTGTTAACTAAATGTTTTCCTCCATACATCTATTTATTTTTACTTTAATAGTGACATACTAGTGTTTTAGTTTTTGATTTCATTAGGACATATTCTTGTGAAGTTTCTCCACTCTTGCAGTGTGTTATACTTATTAATAAAGCTGTTAGTTAACCTTTAAGAAGTCTTTTGTCTTTTGGTTAGATTGGTGTTTTAATAACACATTTGTTAACTAATTGATTTCATGCATACATCTATTTCTTTTTACTTTATTAGTGACATACTACTGTTTTTGATTTCATTAGGACATATTCTTGGGAAGTTTCTCCACTCTTGCAGTGTGTTATACTTATTAATAAAGCTGTGGATGAACCTTTAAGACAGCAGAGTCTTTTGGTTAGATAGTACTTTAAAAAACTTTTGTTTTCCTCCATACAGCTATTTCTTTTTACTTTAATAGTGACATACTAGTGTTTTAGTTTTTGATTTCGTTAGGACAGCAGACTCTTTTGTCTTTTGGTTTGGATGGTGTTTTAAAAACACATTTGTTAACTAATGTTTTCACATTTATTTTTACTTTAATAGTGACATACTAGTCTGTGCTTTTGTCAGCTCACGTGGCTGTGGACTTCTACTGAACCTCAACTTTTGGGCTTCATGCCAGCTGCACATGAATCAGTGATGCCTATGATTGGCCCCTCTCCATAGAAAAAACACCCCACTGTGATATACAGTACCAGTCAAAAGTTTGGACAAACCTTCTCATTCAATGTTTTTTCTTTATTTCTTCATTATTTTTTTCTACATTGTAGATTAATATTGAAGACATCCAAACTATGAAGGAACACATATGGAATTATGTGGTAAACAAACAAATGCTCAACAAACCAGAATATGTTTTATATTTTAGATTCTTCAAAGTAGTTGAATGAGAAGGTGTGTCCAAACTTTTGACTGGTACTGTATGTCCTCAGCATTCATGCCTCCACTTGTTGAATAACAGCCAGACCAACCAACCAACTAACTCACTCACCCTTAGGCTTTTCTATATATATTTCTTTCAACACACACACCTATCATATGTTGCGTTTGTGCAAACTGCTGACGGGCAGTACTCTGTTCCTGGTTCGTCTTACTAGTCCTCATTCCTTTTATATCTATACTTATCAGTGTCAAAACAATTCCAACTGTTGCGCCACAAGAAAAACAGTGTTATGTTGACACAGGACCCCATGCGGGCCTGCTACTCGAAATATTCCCTGCCTAAGGCCCGGTTGGGCTTATTTTCTGATGATATGAGCACGAGAGTTAATGAAGTTTGACACTGTCCTCATCTGCGGCGGTCAGTGCATTGGTGTCGATGGAGAATAACAGAATGCAGCTGAGAGAGAGAGAGAGAGAGGGGCCGAACTCTAGGCAGCACGCATGACTGGTCAATGTCCCTCTCAATCTTTAATTGCTCTGCGTTATTATTTGACGGAATTACAAGCCGTCATATTGTGTGTGTGCAGCCGTCGAACAGGACAAGACAAGCATTCCAGTGTGTTCCTCTCACAGATTTAGCCAGATGAATGATACCAGAGAGCTCTGATCAGCCCTTATTTCCCTATAGAGCCACTTATCGCTCTACTAGAAAGCCTTCTTGATTACTTCCTTGTTTGTCTTTGGCTTGAGCTTTGCCCTATGCAAAGTCTGTCCTCAATTCTTTATCAGAACTCTAATCATGAATGTGCTAAACATGCCTCATAGACTATTCTCTATAAGGATGGTGGGGGGGGGAAGTAATGCACCAGGCAGTTGTATTATTCAATAAATTATGTGCTGTTAGTTTATGACTATTGATCGAGTATTTTTCCAGGCATTATTGTGACATCCGAGTATGTGAGTGCTCATAAATCAGATGTTAAGAAGGAGGTGTGTACGTCTAAAGTGCACAGATGAGTCTCGGGAATTGAGACTTTAGGAAATTCCTCCTCGTAGTTACATTCAGCTGTCTAGCTGTGAAAGTCTTCCTGTTACAAGTTTTATTTCTGCTCGTCTTCCTGCATTGTTTATTTTGACCATTCATTCTAATATTCTCTCTGTCTTTATTCTTCCCCCCCACATCCATCCTTTTCTCCACCCCGCTTTCTTGCTCCATCAGGTCTTAGTCAAGAGAAGGTGTCCACCTTCCTTAAGCGGCTGCGGGCCGAGCCACGCTACCTGTTGGCCCAGAATGTGTCGACCTGCATCGACCCGTTGGAGGTTTGTCTGCACCGGCAGACTGTCCAGGATACTGTGCACATCTTCCAGCACACTATCCCCACAGAGGGCAAGCCCGTCACCAACCAGAAAAACTCAGGTAGGACATAATGTAGTATAGAAACACTCAAGTTCTAAGTGTAACATTTACAAGATAAAGAAATGCATCTATATGTAGGTTTGAGTGGATGTCCTAGCTCTTGGGTCATCACACACAGATGCCTAAGATATGGCAGTTTGTGAATTTACATTTTAGTCCTCACTTCAACAAAAGATAGGGAAAAAAAATGCTTTTTAGCGCACATTGGTAAGTGAATGAATTTCTGAAATAGATCAGAATTGACTGTAATTATCCATCACAAACGTTGGTTATGCACGCTCCAACTTTTGACGCTTACAGTTTTTTGGCGAAGAGTTTGCACTGTATTTTGCTCGACTTTAGAGGCTCTCTTAAAAATGATTTACAAGTTGCAAGCTGATTATAAATTTCTCAGTAAAAGCACTAATTGTTTCATTCATCATTGTCAGATATCTCGCGCTTAAATCTAATGACCCCAATACATGACATTTTTTAAGTCTGCTGCTTACTGGCTGAAATCTTGTTTTGCTATGTGGACTCTGGTCACCTGGAAACACTCATTGTGTGTTGGCGGATAAAGTGTAGGCTACAACAGTTTGTCTAGACAAAATTTTTCAAAAAATTCAAGGATGCATTTTGAGCATCCTGAGGAGACAGTCCATGCCGACCAGGTTACAAAGCAGACCAGAGCCTTTATAACTGAATTCATCCTCTCAGACAGCCATCATTTTTCATTTAGTTCAACATGTATGAAATAAACCTATATGCATAGATACATGAACATTTCTTTAGAAAGGTCCATCCCACTTGTAAGTCAATCTAACAAGCTTTTGAGGTTATCCACACGCATTTGTTAGCATCTTTGAAGTGATTACACAGCGGTTATAAAATCTGTGTACCAGTGACTTATTTCTGTCTTTCCTTGTCTTCTCTTTATTTCTAGGGAGATGTTGGATCTTCTCGTGCCTCAACGTCATGCGACTTCCCTTCATGAAGAAATTTAACATAGAGGAGTTTGAGTTTAGTCAGTCCTATCTTTTTTTCTGGGACAAGGTAAGAAGTAGAACCATACACTCGTTCTCTGTTACTCAGTGTGTGTTTTTTATATTTTTGTGATGCACTTATTTCCACTGTAGATATATTTAATGGTTTCCAATCTTTTTTTTATTGCATTCACTAAGTACTACTGTAGCATAAATTTGCAAATCGCCAGTGTGGGGCGTGTGCAGTCAGGACACCACCGTGTGTGTGTTTGTGTATGTACCAATGCATGTACAGTGTTATGCAGCATTCTACTACTATACAGTCATTATCCGACTAAAACCCTCTTTTGTCTGGTGTGGTCAGGGCTCTTTCGGGGCTGACGTCACAGTGACACCTCGCTAAATGTTGTTATCGCTCTCTGTCTCTTTGTCTCAGTTGGTTGTTCCACCTTGAATAATACACCTTACTCAAATGCCAGCTGTAGTAACCAACACTGACAGTTCCACACAAGGAAACAATAAATATGGAGCTTGAGGAATATCATGCTCCCCTATCAGCCAAAAGGTTATCAGATGTGTTAGCATGACTGTAAAAAGTCCAAGTCTTAAGTCTGCCAAAATAAGTCTGAACTACCGAATCAGATTTTTGCAGACTCTGATCTTCTTTCCAAGAACTATAATTGAGAGCGAGGCTCCAGACTAACTAATAGTTTCAACTGTCCTGAAGTCTATCTCTAGTCTATGGTGGATATTTGCATAAAAACACACGCTTCAAATGATTAGGAAATAAATGATTGTTTTGTTGTATTTAAATACTTGCTTTGATTAAAAGAAATCTCGGCATTTAGCATTTTAATTATGCATTATAAGCTGCGTAGTGCTAGTGTTAGGAACGTAAACAGATCATAATTCCCTCTCTAATATCTATTTTACACAGCTGTGAAAACCCCCTCAGGAAACGAGCCTGTCACTGCGATTACTCTGAGCATCATTCAAGGACATGAATTACAATATAATAACTGCCTGATTTAGTTGTTCCAAATGTTTTAAGGCTGTTCCTCCACGGCTTAGTTTGAACATGCAGTTATGTCAAAGTGTGAGCTCCTTGTCTTCTTTTTTTCCCCGACACATGTGCCGTGGGTGTGTGTCCGTGATGTGCTGACGTAAAACAGTCATGTGGCGGCGGCACATATGTTAATGTGACCTGCAAATAATTGGAAATATGAAACATCAATCAGCGCATCTCTAGTGAAGAATGTTCTTCACACAGCGTAGATATAAATAATGGATGGCTGTGCAAGACGTGCCTGACGCTGTCTCGTTTATTTTCTATTGATCTGCAGGTAAAAACATGACGCTTGAACGTTTCAAGTCTTAAGTCAAGGGAAGTCTTAGCGGTTGAATTATTTCATTAGTCGAGTCTCAAGTCCTCAGTTCTGCGTAACAGCTACAGTACCAGTCAAAAGTTTGGACACACCTTCTCATTCAACTACTTTGAAGAATCTAAAATATAAAACATATTCTGGTTTGTTGAGCATTGGTTTGTTTCCCACATAATTCCATATGTGTTCCTTCATAGTTTGGATGTCTTCAGTATTAATCTACAATGTAGAAAAAAATAAAGAAAAACCATTGAATGAGAAGGTGTGTCCAAACTTTTGACTGGTACTGTAGTAACGTGACATTGTTATATTGTACATCCCCTGACAGTCCCTGTGTTTAGTCACCATGCTTCTCGGTTGTCTTTGTTCTTTCTACAGGTCGAGCGCTGCTACTACTTCCTCCAGGCCTGTGTGGAGACGGCACAGAGGAAGGAGCCCGTGGACGGACGCCTGGTCCAGTTCCTGCTCTCCAATCCAACCAACGACGGAGGACAGTGGGACATGCTGGTCAACCTCATCGGTTAGTTCTCAACATCAGAATCGGAATCAGAATCATATTGGCCATGTATGCATTAGCATTCAAGGAATTTGACTCCGGTTTCTTCCGCTCACTAATACAAACAAACAAACAAACAAACAGACAAATAAACAAAAAAAACAAGGAGATCCAAGAGGAACAAAGGATAAACATTCAACTAGTATGTACAACATGAAATATAACAATGCAAAAGTACATAATCACCACAAAAACACAAAAAACAATGAAAATAAAATTTAGAACATGACACATGATCACATTAACAAGAAGTTCATGTTGAATGATTGACTAAGCGTTGGGATTTGTGCAATTGCTAACTTATTTGGTAATTCGCAAAATGAACTGTACTTGCTCTAAATGTGTAAATGTTCTTACAGAAGAAAACACTGTTGGAACATTAAAGTTATTTTACTGGATTAGGAGTACGGTTTTAATTTCTGTTTTGTATTCTCCTGTATTCAGAAAAGTATGGCGTGATTCCAAAGAAAAGCTTCCCAGAGTCACACAGCTCAGAGGCCTCGCGCAGAATGAATGACATTCTCAATCATAAGGTGTGTTTACACATTTGCCTATTGTTCAAACCAATCAAACTCACATACCAGTGAGTCACGTCGTCAGTGAGACATTGCTGACGGTTTTTTTCTTTTGTCTCACTGTGTGTTACAGCTGAGAGAATACTGCCTAAGACTGAGGAACATGGTAGCCAGTGATGCGACCAAAGCTGAACTGTCTGATGCTATGGACACCATGATAGAGGAGGTGAGACTGGAAGAGCACATGCAGCTGTTGTAGCATATATTATATAGGGCGTTCTTCTACTACAGGAAGTTCCCGAAGCATTCAAAACCCTATTGAGGAAATTAGGAGCTTAATCTGTGCTTGATTGGAGGAACTTGGAACTAAATTCAGTTCCTCCAGAATAGTTTCAGGTGACCAAAATAGTCCCTGTTGTTCTTTTTAAAAGGTTCAAGAACTATCAGGGCAAACAAACACAGACAACTGAGTACAGCTTGCACAGAGTCACTCTGGTTAAGGTACAGAGATTTCTTATAATGATTAACATTAAAAACAGCAGAAGTCTGCTATCAGTATAATGTAGGCAGTACAACGTCACCTTTTAACTATGACCTCAGTAATGCAGATATAATTCTATTCATACATTTTTGACAATGTAATAAAAAAAACATAGAATATACAGAATTTATGGCAGAGCTGCTGTATTGTTTTGCAATAGATTGTACATTCTCCCGTTTTAACCAGAAGAGGGTGCTGCTAAATAAGTCACAGCAGGAAAATCTAGCCAGGTGGAAGGGATCCCTAAAAACAAGCAGCAGCCCGATCACAATGGCCCAAGCCTTTAGCCCTGAGCCCTCTGGGACTTTACTCAAGTTCCTCGTAAATGGTTGAGTGTGAACGGCTGGAGGGGCTGGAAATGGTATAAATGTAGGTTATTTACTGCTTTACCAGTGTTTGGGTTAGAGTTAGGATGACGGGTTTGGGTGAAAACTGTCCCTTAATTTAAGGAGATGCATCAAATAGTCATGTAGTGATGCTTTGTTCAAATATTGACATCTGATAGAATCCAAATGAAAGGGATTGATTCAAGCAGTTTTCTTTATAATTAAGAAGCTTAAACACTACCTTTTTAACTCTGTGTCACTTTGTAATACCTACATCATTAGGATTTAATACCGGACTAAGTAAACATACACGTGCATTATTAGCTCAAACACTTGTACATAGATATGCCAACTGTTGCATATGAACTGACACGTGCAGTACAGGGTGAACTTGTTCTTAAATAAAGTTACAATAGAACCAAAGATTTTTTTAAGTTTACTTCAGGTCCATTTACCTTCCTGCTTCCAAGGCCTAAAAAAAATGAAGTTAGTTTTTCCCATAACAGAACCTGCCAAATACCTGCCTGTTTCTGCAGTGTAATATGATTTATTTTTATATGTGTACATACGCATACTGATGTGACTTTATGTGTGTAATCTGAGTGTGTAAAAGCAACAACATACACACACTGCCCTAAATGTCACAAAGTTGAAGATAGCGATCTTGTTTATGGAACAATCTATCCCAGAATATCTGACGCTGGACAGTAAAGACAAAATCACCTCCTAAACAAAAATAGAAGGTGAACATCGACATGTCAACAAACTCTTTCACATCGTAACAAACGTAACGCGAGTTATTACGTCCATGTACGTGTGCAGTGAAATGCAGCCGTGACAGGTTACACTGTGTAGGTGTGTGTGCATAAGAGGGTTTGTTTACACTTCCTGTGTGTGTGTGTGTGTCTGTGTGTCTGTGTGTCTGTGTGTCTGTGAGAGTCAATGTACGAGTGGCCAGTTAGTCAATCAGCCTCCCATTGAGCCGATTGCACACGGAACAGGGGTCTGGTTATGCAGCCTTTGTTGTCAGCTGTTTGGTTGCATTGTGCTGCTGGCTGGTTGATTGTTTAAACAGTCGCCTGTATCTCACAGCGCCTCCGTTGATGCCCAGCCATGACCACACACACACACACACACACACACACACACACACACACACACACACACACACACACACACACACACACACACACACACACACAGATATACACGTACACACGAACATATGTTGTGCAACAGTAAAGACTGCTCCCACTGCACTGCACGGCAGGGTGGGAGGGGAGCGGAGGGTTGTCAGTATGTTTGTTTGTCCACCTGGAAGTGGTTTGTTTTACGAAACACCACTCTGTCACGGCCGGTGGTGATGGAGGATTCGGTCATGTCAGAAGAACGGCTGACGTAAAGCTGACCAAGTTGTTCAAGGATATAGGTCTCAAGTACATTTGACCAGCATCCTCATAAAGATTAATACTATATAATAGTTGCAAACCCCCCCTGTACAAAAAGTTAAATCTAACATCTGAAATCAAATCCCATTATTAGTTTTTATTTTATTTATTTATAATATTTGAAATCATGAATCAAATGAATACAAATTCTCTTTTTTTTTTTTTTTTTTACCTTTCCATGTCTTTGTTCCTGTTATAACCCTAGACATAAATTAGAGATTTAAATTAAATATGCACAATATGTTTGTCAGCTTTTCTGTGTTGTAAAATTTGTTAAAAATATATATATAAAATTTAAGTTAGGGCCAATATATCAGGAATATAAGTGGATGATTCACTTGATATGTGCACACAAGTGCCAACATGGATCTGTAGGAAGCATCACAGTTGCAACAAATTAAGCAAATGCCACTTAGAACAACTAGACACATTGTAGTACTGTGAGGAATTGTGTGTTTAAATGATTAGTCTCTCGATTAATTTGTTATTCAAGAGAAAATAATAATTCATTTAGTTAAATTCTCCTGGAGACAGATTCTTGAACTTGAAAATTGGCATGAATATCCCTGTAAATTGAAAATCTTTGGCAAATATTTCTTTTTGTCAGACAAAATAAGCTATTTAGCAGTGTGTGTACTGGTTCGGTCAGCGGTTAGCCAAACACATCGTACAAAACAATAAAAGTGAGCCAACTAACAACCAGTGATGTGAGCAACCGATGTGCAGTAAAGCATTGTAAGTCCCACTTAATTCAAACCCAAAAACAAGCGTTGATGTATGCAAGCAATCAGCTCAAAAGCATCATATGATCCACTTCATCTTGCCAAAAACAGAAGTAAACCAACCAAGCTGTCTGCTCACTTAGCATCAGCTGAGTTGCGGCGATGTACAGCTGTGTGTGTGTACTGGCTGTTCTGTTAAGAGTAGTGAGTGTGGGGTTGGTATGTAGTCAATTGTAGTACAAAACTGTCAGTAAAATGGTTTTTGAGAAAGTGTGAGCAACCACAACCACAAAAGGTTTTTGAGCATGCAGCCATAACTGGACACCCAAAATATTGTCCAGTTTGCTGTAGTAAAATGCAAGGTTAGCCGTGGACAGACAGAGATTCACACTCACGCACAGAAGCATGCACACACGACCGAAAGTTTAGGTAGTTCCAAAGTACACTGGTGTGTACTCACTGTGTAAATAGGAATTTTACATCATTACTGTACCAGCAGAATTTTCAATCAAATAAATGAGAAGTATTTTTGAATGACAATATTCTTTATTTACACTGACTGTAAGCTGGCATGACAACTTGTTCCGACGTGGTGTTTGATTTGCCTCCAGCGTCAAGAGCACTTATGCTGAACCGCTTACATATTAGCTCTGTAAATTGGGAAGGAAGTAATAAACTTGAGGTGAATGACATCCTATTAGGCTACGCAGACAATCGCAGATGGTGTCAGGTGATGCATTTGTTGGCAGCTCGGTATGTATAAGTATCGGTATCACAGCAGAGCACGTTCAGAAGCTGTTGGTGTTTTTTAAGTTTACAAACTAACAGTGGTACTCATTTTACAGGTATTTGAGCGGGACACGTTCATGTCCATGTGTGCAAAACTGTGGCCGTGCACAGCCTGTGTATGTCCGTATGTAGGCTTACGTAGTGGGTCTACTTTTCTTAGTCTCTTGCAAGTGGCAAACAAGTGTTTCCTCTACATGTTCACCTGGATTTGCAGCTACGTGTGCACGTGTTTCTTAGGATCAAAGTGCCGTGTCAGTCCTACTTTGGTGTGTGTGGAGGTGATGCTGTCCACCCTCCCTCCCATGGGCGGCTCTGATTGTGTACTGGTCTTCATCACGCCAGCCCCACACACACTCCCATGACAGGCAACCGGGGTCAGCGTCTCTGCTTCCACTTACTGTACCCAGAGTTCGCTTGATTTAAATGGATCCCTTTTGCGTGTCAAGTGTCTTATTGTACTTGTAAACACTGCTCAGGCACACTGCACATCACGTTTATCTGAGAACCTCTGCAGTAGCGACTTTACGCATTTTAAGATGCACCTATACTAAGAACAAGCAAAGTAATCTCATGCCTCATATGTCTTTATAGAGACTGTTAGGATGACAGTATCCATGTGCTGCATTATTGAGGCGGAGAGAGATCGTTTAGGGTTCAAAGTCAGTTTTTCTCTTTCATGCTGTATCTGCTGTGTATCCTTGCTCGTCTACTCTCACTTGCATAGACAAGCAGGCAACACACACACACTCACACACACACACTCAAATAAAGGGACATTCACTGTACATGCACGTACAGTTACCAGTACACACACAGATGGTATCCCTCACACCACAACTGTAGCCCCTTCCATGCTCCATTGCGTCATGGAATCAGAAACACCATGTGCGACTCTGGTCTTGGCTCTGAATGAGAGTGATTTCTTATATAAAATATATATATATATATATATAAAAGATGGCCATCAAATCACAGAGGGACTTTTCCTGCTGCAGCTCAGAAAGTCAGCGCTGCGGGCTATTGACTCAGTTGATTTGTTGTTCGATGTGGGTGGGTTCCCGCGGATTTATCATTGTTAGGGGCTGCAACGATTAGCCCTTGCCGGGTTCAGACATGTCCGCTCACATTTCTTGAATTGCTGTGCACCATGGTTAGAATTTAAACACTGACCACATGTGTTGCTTGTTTACGAAATATGGAAGGTTAATCAAAACCTCGCTCATTTTTATCCAAACTGTTTGCATGGTGTCATTTGCTTACACTAACAAGTCCAGCTTCTATACAATAGTTATAAATTAGCAATGAGACACATGTTTTTCCTTAATTTGCCTTGAACTGGTTGAGAGCCTGCTTTAGACAATTATGTTGAGTGTTAAAATGATTTTTGAATAAAAGTAATTTGGCTGCATCTATTTTGCAGCAGAGTGTATTTCATCAAACATGCATTGCTCCAATTTTTTTTTTTTTTTTTTTTTTTAAATAACATTTAGATGCTAAAGGTACGAAATACAAGGATCATTTATTCCACTTCATTTCAAAGACGCGTCTGCTGGAAGACATTATTTTGCATTTAATTCCAGTATTAAATATTTAGTCGTGAAACTGTACACAAGCAAAGTGCTTAGGAAAAGAGCTTAAAATTGTTTCTGCACTGAGGCTAAAGCATGAAAAGTACAGTAAGCAATGTTTCCACTTTGTCAATGCTCGCTCCAGACCACACATCTAGTCCAGGAGAGAGGGAAGGCTAAAATCTTGTCAACTGGACTTCCTTGCTTAAGGTGACCTATTTATAAGATAAGATAAGATAATCCTTTATTAGTCCCGCAGCGGGGAAATTATATCCAGGTATATTGGTGTACGTGCTATTGGTTTGGCCAGTTTTCTGAATGTGTCAGGCTCACTCTAGACTCCAGGTGGTTTAGTTTGTTTGGGTCGCGTTAAAACAAATCAACATGCAGCCGGTCGACACTGGAGCACAGATGCTATCAAACATTAGCTGCGGTTAGCCCCAATGGTGTGCAGTCAGGCATCTTATTGTTTACAGCAAGACACGCAAACTCATCATGTCACTGAATTGAAACTGACCCGAGGTGGACCCTCTGCTGGAGTTGAAGAGAAGGCTGCCAGTTAACAAACCCTCCAAACAGCTGGTTCCTGAAACCTGTTAACAGTTTGAATGTTGTGGTATATGAATGAGATGGTCTTTTTGAAGTTGCTGTCCAAAACATGAGTGGGGTTTATGAATGAGGCGGTTGACGTAATGAAGAACTTGGAGTCTACCCCGAGGGCTCATTTGTAAATTCTGAGTTGAAAATGCAACCATGATACATTTGCTGATTGAACGTTTGATCAGCCAGTGCTTTGTGAAAGTAGTTTTTAAGTAATTTATAGTTATTCCATCATAAATGGAAAAACATCATGTAAAATGATTTGATATGTGAGAGGTATTATAATGGGATAAGTGTATCAATATAACTGTGGTGAGATACTTGTAGTAAGTTATCCTTTTTTATTAGTTTACTGTTTTGTCTCCCTATTCTATCCAAATCTTTGTGTCCCTCTCACCTTTTTCTCTTTGTCTTTATCTCTTGCTCAGTCACTCAAACATATCTGTCATTAAGGCTGCAGGTGTTTCAATATTGATCCTGCTTTAATGTCACTGTGGCTGTTTGTTCTCCCTCTTCTACCCACCCACCTGCATTACTTGCCTTACCATGGCAGGAAGAGTGGGTCCGAGGCTGAGCTGGCAATAATAGGGACACTGGGGTTGGGATGCACTACGTCTCAGATCATCTGATAGACGAGTTGTAAAGCGAGTGGAAAGGTTTGAAGTTACCAGGGAGAGTTATTCTTGGAAAAACAAGACAAAAAATGGCAACAAAAAAAAAGGGGGCGGGGGTCAAGGGGTATTGGAGATGTCTTCAAGGTGCCGAGGGCATCTGGGCAAACACAGACCAGACAACGGGACGGACACGCTGGCATGTCGTCCTGCCCACAGGGCAGTCTAAACAAAGTAGTTGAATTAGGAGGAAAATGGCTCGGGGTGGATGAGGCGTTGAACAGATGCCTTTGTTGACTCTGCGCATCTGTGTATTTTTCCTTGCGTCTGTACTTTTTGACTTTACGCATTTCTGGGATGACAAGGGGGATTGTTTGTTTGTGTGAGCCCGGCCTGAATTTATGTTTTTTTTGGGGGGATTTTTTGTGTTTGTCTCTGTGCGAGAATGTGCCCGAGTATGTTTTGGGGTGAGGGTAGTGGGCTCAGTGGGCTCAGTGTCTGCTAACCAGAGAGCAAGAATGTCATCTTTATGTAGGGGTATTTAATATGTGTTGACTAAGCATGGGGAAACTGCTGCCATGGCTGCGATTTCTCCAGGCCGAGCCAAAAATAATCGCCCCCGTCAGCTCCATATTCAGCTAGAGAGAAGTTTAATTTGTCTGGAAATCAGTAGTAGAAGTCAATAAAAAATGTGCGTTAATCTCTATTGGAAATGGGTCCTCTGTGACACTCCTAGTCGTGGCAGCGCAGTACACGCTGTTATCTACCACCAACAATGGACTGCGTCGCATTCCTAATTTCTCAGCCTCTTTTTTTTTTTTTTTTTTTAATCGTATGTGATAGGAAAAGCATCTGCTGGGTCCTGGGAGAGGAGAGGAGAGGATGGGAGAGGTTTGACACAAAAGTGGGGAAATTCCTGAGATAACTATATCTGAGGTTAGAAGGGCCAGAGTGACGGACGGCCCAGTCCAAACAACCCCAACTTAGCCCACAGGAACTCAGTCTGAACTCCAGCACAGCAGGGAGACACACATGGTGGGAGGGGGGGGTTAGTGTATGGTGCAAAATGGGGAAGTAGGGGAGTATGATAAAAAGATGGAGGGGAGGGAAGCACTGCAGAGAGGAAAAAGAGGGGAAAATGTAGGGAAAGTTGAGATAGACCCAGACAATGATGGATTAGTGTATGCAGACATGGGTTTGAGGGGTTAGAGTGCACATTAAGAATATGAACTGGAAATTAAATGTAGAATATTAAAGGAATACTTTAATTAATTGCTAGATGTTCTTTTTGAATTCTTGAGGAAAACGTAGTTCTCGCATGCCTCCAGGGTGAACGGAGAAGCCGAAAAAGGAGTAAAACCTTGATGAACTGAAGCTAATGGCATCCAGGTTTAAGAAAAACAAAACTATCAAAAAAACATTTACACAATCTCACGCAACTTGTGCAGTATTAACTTCAATTCATCAAAGATTTACTCAGTTTTCTGATTGTCCGTTTACCGTAGAGGCATGAGAGAACAAAATGTTTTCCCCAAGAATTTAAGGTAACACATGGAGTTCTTGACAGGCAAATTATGGTCATTTTGTGAGGAAGTATTCCTTTTAGATGTGAGTTTAACACACATTAGATTGGCGAGAGTTTGATGTTTAAATCTTGTGCTTTTCAGGTGTTCCGGGTGGCCAGCGTTTGTCTAGGTAGCCCTCCTGAGACCATCTGCTGGGAGTACAGGGACAAGGACAAGAACTTCAACCGCATGGGACCCCTCACCCCGCAGGAGTTCTACAGGGAGCACGTCAAACCTCTATACAACATTCAGGACAAAGTATGTGACCCATCAAACACATCAGAAAGACCATGTGACTTGATGTTTCTGACTCCCTATGGGCAGTTGTACTGTTTCTGAGCCCGTATGTTCACACTCTCTCTATCCTCAGGTCTGCCTTGTCAACGACCCCCGACCCCAGAACCCTTACGGGAAGCTGTACAGTGTTGAGTTTCTAGGTAACATGGTTGGTGGGCGCACCACGCTGTACAACAACCAGGCCATCCAGCTGCTTAAAAAGGCTGCGGCTGATTCCATCAAGGACGGGGAGGTAGGTTTGGGGGCAAACAGGAGGCTTAAATGTAGACAAAGTACGTCTGAGGATGTTCGTATGTGTGAACCTCATAAATGTGCAAATGGCTGCTCTCTTTCTCTTAGGCGGTGTGGTTTGGTTGCGACGTCGGGAAACACTTCCACGGCAAGCTGGGCATTAACGACATGAATGTGTGAGTATAATGCATCATGGGAAAGTTATGATATCAGCCAGTAGGATCATGCAATCGGTGCGTTGGCGTGCTTGCGTACGTGCATCCTTGAGTGAGTGTGTTTGTGCACCTCTGTGTCTGTCCACGGCTAAACCCCCTTATTCTGCTGCAGCAAACTGCATAAAATGTCGGTTGCCCAGTTATGGCTGCATGCTCAAGGGTCTCACCCTTTTGAATTTGTTTTTGGTAAGATTTTATGAAGTGTATAATACAACGACTTCTCACCGATTGTCTGCAAATATCACTGCTTGTTTTTTAGATTGAATTAAGTGTGTTTCACTTCTTATATACACTCTAAAGTGTATATAAGAAGCCCTTTGGTGTCTAGATGGGGGGGTTAGCCAATTGTGGGTTGTATTTATTCAGTGACACAACACAGACACATTGGTCAGACATCTGCAGTCTACTGAGTGCACCTTACAGATTTGCAGTTATATTTGTTTTAAGTCTTCTGCTCATTTCTCCCAGATATTCGCAGCAATGCATTTAGCGTGACTAACATGGCTTTAGTTTCATAATTTGTTTTTATGGCTAGGAATGCAGTCAAATGTTGTATTTTATGCTCCAAAGCCCTTCAGCAGAGATGTGTTGCATCGAGGGAATACAACAAAATCCTTTTTCTCCACTATCACTATACTGAACCTTTCAACTCTGAAATGCTCGAGACAGCTAAAAACCAACACCCATCTAAATATAAAGCAACTATCTTAACATCAGTTATGTTGAACAATGTTGTATTCCAATGTGAGTCTCTTCACGGGGGAGGAGTTGCTTATCTTTGGCCTTCAGGTGCAGAGGCATCTGTTTCTGAGTTGCTGGCGCCAGGGTTAAATTTGTCCACTGAAGCAAACCAGCGAGGTGCTGAATGTCTGGTACCATCTCTGCTAAAGCTCATCTTTCTCACGGATCTTTTCTTGTGCTGGGAAATTATAATTGAAATGAAGCTGAGGCTTAATGGAACCCATGAAACTATCAAAACATTGCGTTTTCTCCTGAAATGATCAGTGTTTTGGGTGAAATCAAAGGCAGAGAATATGTTATTTTCATCAGAGGAGGTTCTGTAATGTGATTCGTGCGTATTTTGTGTACACAGGTTCAACCATGAGCTCGTGTTCGGAGTTTCAGTGAAGAACCTCTCCAAAGCAGAGCGACTGATATTCGGAGACTCCCTCATGACCCACGCTATGATCCTCACTGCTGTCACGGACAAGGTACACTCACACAAACACACAGCATAGGTGGGTGACTGTTCAGTAAACTCGTGCAAACACACAGTACGTATACAAGCAGACCGACAGGAATACACACATTCAGAGTTTCCCAGAGTTTATTGCATCAAAGCCTCGCTGGGTGTTTACGCTGCTTTAATCGGCTGCAATTTTTCATAGTGATGTCAATTTCCCCCCATGTAAGTAAGCCCAGCTGTTAGGACACTTTCTTTCCTTCCAGCCTCTCACTCTTATCTCCCCATCGTCTACTCTCTTTCTCTCTCTCTCAGGATGGCAAAGAAGGCTTTGAGAAGTGGAGGGTGGAAAACTCCTGGGGCGATGACCGTGGGAACAAAGGTAAGTTGAGAGACGCATAACGCATTCTTACGCAATTCTTACTTTCAGTCCTTCAGGGGGATTTTTCTCCTCTTTATGTCTAACCTGTAGGGAAAGCATATTTAAACCTGATTGTTGTCGAGTCACAGAGTTGTAGCAGTGACTTCTAAAACTGTTGCTTATACCCGGACCCGGTTCCGAAATCATATACATGGTTTTGCAACACAGTCCTCCTCCTGCCTCCCCATCTGTCTTTCACATCTTTCTCACACCGCAGTGTCTCGTGATAAATCATCATCTTCTTGTTTGTGTCTATTGAATTAAGAACAGGATTAGACTGAGAAGGATCCCCCGTGTTTCTGCTTTATGAACTTGTAATTGGCTGTGTCCTGTTTCATAAAGACTCACGCACACACACACACACGTGCACAGCGGCTCTTATTGTGTTCTACGAGCTCGATGCTTCTGGGTCAAGTTGCATAAACGTAGGTTCAGAATGAGCTAATCCGTTAGGCGAAATTCCTCCAAATGTCTTTGCAAAATATTTGGTTTTATGGACTTATTGTGGCTTAGTGACATTGTGACCGCTCAAAGGGACGGTTGGTGAATTATTGTAGCTGGCGAGTTAACCCAAAATAATTGATCATGCCGTGAAATTTCAGTTTTAGAGTATAACTCTATGATACAACACTGACATAAGACTTGTTGTTGTAAAACGCCTTTTTGTTAACTGGGAACTTTTGAACCAGCTTCTTTTTTTTTTTTTTTTTTTTTTTTTTTTTTAATGGTCAGCTAACTTCAGTTGTTTTGGTTTTTGAAAGCCACAAATTTAAAATGAATTTAACAAAGTAAGCCAGTCTAGGGCCAGCCACCAGTAAGTCAATTTGATGCATCGGGCCCCACAACACAGCAGGTAGACCACATCACTGCCTCGATCCTTTCATCTCTGTTCCTCATCTTCCTCTGGCCTCTCTTCTCCATCTCTGGGCTCCACATTCCACTGCAAATTATAGGAGAGTATTTCAGGTCAGTCATGCATCGTCTGGCAACACACACATACAGTGCGGCATATACACACACAGAGAGACACACACACACACACACACACATACTCCTCACAATATTTGCTTGAACCCACAAACCGTAGTGACTGTTGGGAAAACATGTGAAAACCCCCTCGGTCAAATCAAATGTGTTTCACGCATATCTTATTCCGTAAACACCAGCAGATATGAAGGGCCAGGGCCTCCGGCTCGTCCGCAGCCAAATTAATAAAGTTGAACTCTTGAGAAACAAGAGTTCGAGATGTGAAGTTCACAAGGGAATCCGGAGGGCTTTGTTTGTTTGACAAAATCTTATGTGGGGGAAAAAAAAAGGCACAAGTGGAAAAATGAGAGGTAGGCGGGCAGGAGAAAGAAGAGAGCTGGAACTGAAATTGCGACATAGTGCAGGTAGAATCCGTTAGAAATGAGGAAAAACAAAAGGCAAGTGGATGTAGAGATGATTTTGGAAAGATGACAGAAGAGATATTGGATGAAGAGTTAACGCTGGGGAGCAGAGTGAGAGAGTGGACTCTGCTTATAAGGTTTGTAAAGGCTTAACATCTCCCTTCAGGGCTTCTCATATTATTCCTAACCCCCAAAACAATCTCTCACGAGAATTTTCTGTTTCCTCCATTTTGAAGTCCTCACACAGCCGCTGTTATGTCTCTGCTCACTCCACAGCTCGTACTTTTACACCATTTAAGAACAAATGCTGGGCTACACGCTCTGATGTTTCTATTTTCACATTCGTCACGAGTTCTGTTTGAGCTCTGAACGAGTTTGACGTGCAGAGAGCGAGAAACTATGATTTTCTTCGAACACGATTCTATTATGTAAATACAAGAAGATGACGTTAATGTGGACGGAAGGATATCCTTGGTAGTGGACATAACAGAGTCTTGGGAAGAGAAGCTTCATTAGCTTTACAGTATGCTTCTCATCCATTGCCATTATTTTGCATCCAAACCACAGTTGCATATCTGTCCCCTCACCTCATTCAAAGGACCCTTTTCATTTCCCATGAAATGGAAAATGCCTTTTCTGTGGTCTTACCACAACTGTGCTGGTGCAATGTTCCCAATCTATTCTTATTTCCCTAATGTTCAAACACCACACTTTTCTCTCTGCTGTCAAGGGTCAAAATCATTTCCCAGCTGCATCTTGTGTTCTAATTATCGACCCAGAAAATCTCTTTTTCAATCAAATCTGTTTTTGACATGTCTAAATTATTGTTAACTTCCCGTATTTTGACGAAATTCTTGCGAAAATAATGGTTCATGTTGGCCGGTGATAGTCCCGTGATGTGTTTTGCTGCTCAAGTTGGAAAGCAAGATGGCTGCTCCACATTCTTCAAGCTTACAGTACATCCATCTGTTCTGAGACAGGACAGTCAGCCTATCCCTAAAAACAAATAAGGACACCCAACATTCACACACACACCACCATGCCACCCAACACGCGGGTTCCAGGAAGCTCACATCAACACACACACACACACACACACACACACACACACACACACACGGATACCGCAGTGAGTACCAGGCAACGTGCCATCTAAGATTTGCGTACTTGGAAGGACACACATACACAACAGACACGTCATGCCCGATACATTGTTTTGAACTGTGGCACGTTCTTGCGGTTTCGCCTGACGTCTTTGATAAGTCGACTTGACGGTAGGAGGGACGCTCTCCTTTGCTCAACTCTGAACACAAGAGGAGCGGAAAATAAGAACAAAATCACTTTTAAAGTTATTTTAATTCACTCTAAGCTCCCGTTGCCAGTTCTCATCCAGTTTCCCGTATGTGTTAGTTAAGGATCAAATCTGAGCTGCTGTGGTTCCACTAAGTTCTAAGTCTTTTGTTATCTAAGTAGTAGACAGACATGCAGACATATTTCATATAAATGAAGCATTTCAGCATGGGGCCACATCCTCCTCTTCCAAAAAAAAAAAAAAAAAAAAAAAATGGTTTAGGTTATCCCAACATGTCTTCTGTCAGTGTGAGTTCAAGGTTGGCTTTCACAACCACCCACATTTGGCCACGTTGACCTTGTTTGAACACACACACACACACACACACACACACACACACACACACACACACACACACACACACACACACACACACACACACACACACACACACACGGGCCGAGGGAGACAGAGACGGACATAGTTTCGTTTTTATCAGGGTGGGGAGTGCAGAGGTGATAGCAGAAGTGTGGGGGGGGGGGGGAGGGGAGAGTGTGAACCGCGAGGGTCCTCCACCCTTCTGCCTGTTATTACAATAGAGTCTAGTGATAAAGAACACTTAAAAGCTATTAAAATGTGTGTGCGTGGACAAAGTGTGTCAAGCAGTTCTGTTGAACTCTCCCTACTCCTTCCCCTTTTAAGTGTAAGCGGAGTTACAATAATCGGCTTAATTATTATTATTTTTTAAATGCTTGACCACTCACACTTTTTGGAGGAAAAAAAACCCAGCATCTGAGAAAAAGAAACTGTCGGTACAGTTTTGTTCAAATTTATAGGAGCACCACTTTTTTATGAATTGTAAAAAAAAACTTGTACTTTCTATGTTTGTTTATTTTGACTGACAAATTTAATTATCATCATTTAATCCACACACACATGTCCAAAACATTTATTCAAATTATTTGTGATGCAGGCAACAAATATACAATCTTAACTGTTAACAAAAGAATAGGCATGCGTGTGAATCTAAGCTGGAGAAGTTTGGAAGAATTCTTCCAAATTCTTTTCTTTTTGTAACTTTACAATCTTCTGACATCGTTTTGTCCAACTTTGTTAGTTGCTAGGAAGATTTCCCACGTTCCACCGAGATCATATTTTCTTCCTTTAACAAATATTGTGAGCAGATCTGTCTCAGATTTGTCACATAGCCATGCAGGACTGTGATGCATTATGTAATTTACTTCTTTGAACTAATTCAGAGTCACATTCAACAGTTTTTTACGGTTATTATATACAATGTCTGTCGTTGCTGCCATTTGTTGATGCTTGTTTCTATTAATTATTCATTAATTTGTTAAAGCCTAGTTAATTTCCTATTTTCAAATGTGTCACATTAGATCAGTTAAATAATCCCATCACCCCACATGAAGTGTATTTAAGTGATAAAGCTACAACATTGTGAACCAAAAAGCTTGACCTGATTTGGATTGATTTCCAAGTTTTGATTTGTTTTTAGGTGGGGGAAAAAAACCGAACCGACTTTAACCACTAATTGTTTGTCTTCCCTGTCTTTCTTTCTCTGTAGGTTACCTGATCATGACCGACGATTGGTTCTCCGAATATGTTTACGAGGTGGTGGTAGACAAGAAGTTCCTCTCAGCCGATGTCCTGGAAGTGATGCAACAGGAGCCCGTTGTACTTCCTGCCTGGGACCCCATGGGAGCCCTGGCATAACTACAGGAATCCAGGTTTTAGCCCCAACCTCTGGTCTATTTGACTCCGCCCTATTCGTCGGCTGCTTTTACCTCTCCAATACTCCCCCCCCACACCTTACTTCCAAAACAGCCGGATCCTCTAGACAAAATAATAAAGATTTTGTTTTCTTTTTTACTGGACTGCCTGTGTCTTTTGTCTGCCTTTATTTCTTCCAGACACTGGACGTTTACAATTTTTCTTTACACCATTTTGTTCTTTTTTTTGCGACGGTATAAGGCTCTGAATCTGGGCCTGAGCATTTAACAGGTGGGTTTATTGCATCATAAACACTTTTTCATTTTGAGACAAGGCAGCGTCATATTTAATTGTGCAATCTGAGTTGTGGATAAGCAGTAGGTTATATACTCACAAATACTGTAAAACACAGTAACACTGATGTGTTACTCCAGCTGCAAATTTCCCCGCTGCGGGACTAATAAAGGATTATCTTATCTTATCTTAGTTACACTCGTGTGTGGTCAACAGTTTAAAAAAATATTTTTATATTTAAAAATCCTGTTTTTCACTGCGTCTCCTTCCCCTCTTTGACTAGTGCAAAACAGCAGTGATTTATTGTTCTTGGAATAACACTTGCAGAATCTCCAATAACACACAATCTTACCAAAACTTCCTCTTCCTACAAAACAACACATTTTACACCAGAAAAATAGCATGGGTGTGCATGTGTATATGCATTTTCATATTCATTTCTTATTCATATCGTGTGCCTGTATCTCCCTGCTAATATTTAAAGCAGGGAAAGGGTCCTACTTCAACAACACTCACTCGTTTCTACAGAGAACGGCTACATTGTTGTGCCGGTTGAAGTTTCCAAGCACTTCCTGCACAGCCTCTGTAATCATTTCTCAGTAACGTTCCAACTCTTCCTGCTTTAAAACATTTCTGTCAAGGTATGGAGAACCCTCTGACCTCCCAGCAGTTGGTCTGTCAGCCAAGTTATTACTGTTCAGCCTCTGCAGCGCTGTTTGTCAAGAGAAAGCCGAGCATCGGAGACCTTGGTCTGGACAGCTTTTATTGTATGTGAATGAACAAAAATCTGGAGGTGAAGAGGGCTTTTTTTTTTTTTTTTGCAATTTCAATAACTCCTCTTTCCTGTCACATTGCACTGTTTACCGGAGACAAACTGGCATTAGAGTAATCCTAAAAACATGCAATACAGCCTACCGTAATAACTCCTACGTCCTCCTACATCTTAGTTTCTCAACTTCTCTCTCCTGCCCTGTTCTGGCATTCCATTTTTGCCTTTTATCCACAGCTTGCCTCAAGTTTTTGTTTTTTTTAGATTCTCCATCCTGTAGACTCATACGATGGAGCAACTCTTCTCAGTGGATTCAAAGACAAACCCAGAGATTTTGTGAGTTATAGTGACAGTGAAGCAGTAAAACGTACTTCCAACAGAAGCTAGACAGATGGCTGTTCTGAGATGTAAGGGTTAATTGATAGCCTTCTCTACACTTTCTTTCCTAGAAGTCCTCCCTCAGAGGAATGGTATTCTCTCTTTTTATCTGGGTTTGATTTAGAGGAGAGTGCACTGTAAATCTTAGCTGGCAAATCCCAGGTTTCATAATATGTTCAAGAGGAAATGGGAGATAATTTGTAGTTATAGTATTTCACCTTTGTGAAATTGAAGTTATAACAGAGTTATCACAGTTGCCATGAAAAAAACTGCACGGTCAAAAGTTTTCCATAAACAAATGTAATGTTTGATAAAAAAGAAATGTAAGTGTGTACACCAGTGGTGCTAAATAAACAGCAGATAAAACAGTATTTAACAGATGGATGCTATCTGATGTGAGATAAAAACATATATTCTCCTGTGTTCAGACGCTCAACAGGTTGTGTGAGCAGTCAGTGGCCAGCCTAATCTTCCAGAAGTGTAACTGTACGGATTGTAAAGCTCTCTGAGGCAAATTTATGATTTTTTGACTTTGGGCTATACAAAATAAATTGGATTGAATAAGTCTAACATATATAAGTAGCTTAAAATTCTTATATATGTATAAAGAAAATGTCTTCCCATTTGTGTTTTTACCCTCTAGCTGTCAGTTAATGGTTTAATTCAATTACAATGCAATTAATTGTAATGAAAGTGCTGTACTTAATTTGAACTTTTTTTTCTGACAGCCATTACACTATTTTCCACTCTCATTAACTACCACAGTAACGCACGTCTTGTGTGTTAAATGCATGCGTAATAACAAGTCAATAATATATATCTATAATCAAATAGTCACATTAAATTATTACTTTACTGTTTTTACTTTTTTACATTTCAGTAAGTAAGACATTTAATTGCTTGTTTTGACTTTGTTCTCTTTTTTTACTTTGTAGGTTAATTAAGAAAATGAACAAAATGAATATTTCCCCGACCACGTGAAGCTTTTAGCAATTAAAATCTACTGTGCAGTGAGCTTGCTCCATATTCCCACTGAGCATATTCTGGCAGTAATGAGTGCGCAGTAGCAGGTGTGCGTTCATTGGCTAATTGTTTTAATTGCTCATATCAGGCAGCCAATCAGGAGAAGGCAACGCGGCACGTTCTCAGGTAATGTTATGGATGCTGAGTTCAAAGTCAGCACTGCCTGAAGATGAATCAAGGTTCGTGTTACATTCTCTGAAGGCATTATTTGTAATGTTGCATAAACAAAATAGCTCATATTTTGTCAGGTTAACTCATGTGTTAACTTTAATTAAATTAAACGGTCAACTGAACTTGAAAAATACTGCACTAAAGTTATTTTTTACACAACTTTTGTGAATTTCCCGGCAGTGTGTAAATGTATTAATTTATACCAATTTGAATGCTCTTTATCAGCAATACTTCGGGAGAGAATCCGCTGTGTTTAACATACTGCTTATTCAAAACGAGCTATACTTGGTGCTCGGGTTTTCACAATAAAAGCTTTCATCATAAAGCTCTATGGAGACTTTTATTGTGAAGAAGCTATAGACAATGCACGGTGCTTCTCATCCTATTGTCAGGGGGCAGGTAACAGTGTTGCCTATAACTTGATGTGCATCACTAAACCTGATGGCTGCTGCTCATGGAATTAACATTTATAAGAATTCAGATGCTGAAGATGATGAATATTATCCCATATTAATCTGATATATTAATCTGAACAGTGTATTTGTGTATATTTGTACATGAAAAGTGCACATCTGATTTAATCTTTACTTGTATTCCTGAAGTTGAACTCTACATTGTATGAAACAGAATAGTTGTACAGCTTGAGCAGCTCTTGGAGTTATCCTGTGAAGGCAAATTATTATTGTGGATATGTTTTTTTTTAAGTATGGGAAGCAGACCAAAACAGGATCGTGAACTTCTTAACCCCGTCCATAAATGCTGTAAAAAAACGAATCATGTGATAGTTTGTGTTTGACAGGATGAATTGGCCCCTCAGTTGAACCCTACTGGACTGTTCATCCCACACCTGGTCTCATTATTCTCATCCATTTATTTATTTCCTCTCTTCTTCCCCTTTACAGTTGTGCGTGTGTTCAGTGTTCGGTGTTTTGTGTGCGCATGCCTGTGTTTGGATTTGTGTGTGTTGCAATTAGGATTAACCTAGTACTTCAGCTGATGCTGATTGGAATGACGTCCAGCACCCACACACAGGCTGGCTTTTAACAAGCAGACTAGGTTGGACGCTGTGTGTGTTTGGGTCGGACAGAAAGAAAGAGGACACAGTGATTACAGTTTAATATCAACATGACGGTGACTGCGTCGTCTGCCTCTACACGAGCTGCCCTCTTTTATATCTTTCCAATCCCTCTCCGCGTACACAAACGCACACACAATGAAGGTTTAGCAGGCCGACTGCACTACTGTACCTGGCGCGGTGCCTTTTGGCCCAGGAGGTTGCGAGTGGCTGTAGATGGTTTAGTTAGACCACGACACAGACCGGCTGGGACTCATATAATCTCTCTCTCTCTCTCTCTCACACTCACACACACTTCATAATGTAAATAATCCACTTTCACTGGGCTTTTCCACATTTTGTTAAATAATTTATGTATCAGTATTCACCTCTTATTCCTCGTCGGCCCTCTTATAAATATGCATCAAGGAGTCTTGGATTAGGGGCAGGAATCCTTTTCTAAAGCTCAGTGTGTGTGTGTGTGTGTGTGTGTGTGTGTGTGTGTGTGTGTGTGTGTGTGTGTGTGTGTGTGTGTGTGTGTGTGTGTGTGTGTGTGTGTGTGTGTGTGTGTGTGTGTGTGTGTGTGTGTGTGTGATTGGGTGCATGCATACTTGAGTGTGTGTATTTCCGTCTTAAGCCAGGCAGAGCAGAATACGGCCTGCTGTAAGCCCAGGCATGTGTGATTTGTGTGATTGGGTTTAGAATGCATTGATAGGCGACGTCTTGGACACCGGACGACCAGACGCTCCATGGACAACGCAAGCCATCAAGCTAAAAATATCAAGGTAAGACCGCACTGCCTGTCTGTTTATAACCAATAATTTCATTACCAGCGGGTTCATTGTTTACAGACACTGTTTCAATCAGTTATCGGCTATAAATATGTATTGATGGCCATATTTATTAATGTAGTGCATGTGTGTAAGGCAGGGACCAGGGAGGCTTAACGCGACTTACTAGGTGAGAGATGGGTTTTTTTTTACTGTGTAAGCTTTAGTGTGAGTTTAGATTTATTTTCTTTCATTTTCTTTATGCTGTTCATCGTCATCCGTGTCATGTCCATAACTTCTAGGCTTTCAAAATCAGACTGATTATAATATGTTTCCAATTTGGGAAACAAATGAGAAACTTCCAGATTTTAAAATAAGCTAATTAGGGATATCTTCTTATATTTATAATATTTCATGTGTACAAATATGCAGGGATAAGCCTAAATCCAAATTCTTGTTATTTGACACAGTGACTAAATGTAAATGTGACTAAATCTGTGTTTGTATTAAATGAAAGACAAAATATAAATGATATTATGATTATTTCCTACTGTTTAGTAAAGAAAGGAATGAAAGTAATGTTTCATTTTCTACCTGAATGTCTGTATTGTATAGAACGATCCATTGATTTTTGCTTACACTCAAGTAAGAGTTTTGTGTGGCTGTTACTTTTTAAACACTATTTTTATATTATCTGGAAGGGTTTAAAACACTTCCAGACGATATAAAAACAGGAGCTGAACATGAAACTTTAACAGGTCAGCTCCCACTGTTTACTTGAGCGCACAAAATGTGGGCTTGGAGCCATTCGGTTTTCAAGAAATCCTAAAATAATTAACACAACACAAGCCATAACCGGCAAACACCCACAGGTCATGACTCTGACACTCTCTGAATTAAATCTCAGTATTGATTTCTTTTTTTTCCTCTCAGAAATCTATTGGGGAAAGGAAATACTGTCATCCTATTAGATCTTCAGGGACCATGAAGAGTACATACATTAAGCCCTTAATAATCATTTTTCAAATAATTAATGAGGTAGTAATGCTTGTGTGAAAATGTCTTTCCACTACAACATTACAGAGATCCTTTGAGCAAAATGCACGTTGCTTATTGATAAGGCCATAAGCATCATGCCAAATGCATTTCAACATTATTTAACACTAAAGAGCAATAACATGTTTCCTTCTTACACGTTGTTTTGACTTTGACATTGTTTCATGTCATGGTGCTTTTTAAGAACAGGGATGTCTTGTGTAAGTTGATGCTCTGACATTTTTAAATAACCTAGCTCCTGTGTGTCCGATAGAGAGAAACTTCTGTTTTGTATTGAACATCAACAACATTTGTATATATATTGTATATTGATAGCTGACTTTAGTTTTGACTTAACAGTATTTATGCTCTCAGTAGAAATTGTGTTATTTCTCCTCAAAGAATAACACAAAAGCAGCACTCTTTAGCTTGTGTGAAAACTTAATTGACAAAAGGAATCTTAGTCTAAGACCAAAACGACCGACTGTTTGACTAACTGACTACTGGGATGTACCCTAGTTGTCCTTTTAATCCGTTCTTGGATGCAGCATGAGTTGTCTTTATTTTTAGTGGCTGCAGGTCACTGTAATGATGTTGGAGGATGCTGGTCCATCCAAAGGGGAGGGGGGGGGTAATGTCTGTAATTAAGACGTAGGTAGGACATCAAACCAATAAGATGTGCTTTTGTTTTGGTAAGTAGCCTAGACGTACAACATACTTGCAGTCTTCGATGGCGTACAGTCTCTTCTTTAGTTTCCCATGTCCGTTTTTCTCTCTCTATGACACCCAGTGTGCCAGTGTGATCACATATGCTGTGCATCCACCAATTCCTAAGAACTGTCATCTGTATCCATTTACTGCCATCGAAAGTGCAAATTACAACTTATAAATCCCTTTAACTCTATGCATCAATAACATTTTTTCCTTCCATGCATCGTGATTAGTTTAAAATCTGGGGGGTTTGGTCAAATAATTATGACACCATCATTTTCCTCCATTTTCTAATTCAAATTTGTGAATAGTTTAAACACTGGGTTAGAGAAGTCTTCAATGTGCTCGCGGGTGATGTATTTGGCTCAGTGCATTTTTGTCTTGACTCTGACAACTTTATTGCATGATTTGGTTCGCAGAGGAGGTTAGACTCAGACTATACTGTTCACTGCCTGGGATGAGGAAATATATTCCTGTGGTCTTGCAAGTTGTAGGAGAATTAATGTTGTTGGATAGAAGAACATGACGGCAGGAGTGCAACAAAACCCTAATACTGATAAACCAAAACGACTCCTAGGTTACATAAAAACAGGTTAAAGTTGAACATGCTGAATTCAGTCCTTTACTTGTATCGTCACACTTGTTTGAGTCCCTCTGTTGGCAATGACAACAACCTGTCGTTGTTGATATTGATGAGTGGTTATTTTTTGTGTGTTTCAGAGTTATCCTGTCTCAAACAGACATATATTACACAGTCATGGCAGAAGCAACATGGCCATAATTTGATAATACCCACATTAACATTTCCCAACGTCTCGTGCAACCACTGCTGAGCAAATGTAAGTAAATCTCTCCTTCGTGGGCAGGTTTCTGTGCATGTCTTGACAATTTGCCACTTAAAATGTGTTTGCACGTCTTCTTATCAGGCTGCCCCTCAACCTGGGACATGTGAAAGCCCAAAGTGTTTTCCTTTTCTCCAGGGAGTAGTTTCCTCTCAAAGTACTACAAGCTCCAGCGACTAGTTAAGTGTTGTTTTTTCGTGCAGATGTGGCAGCAGTGTAGCGGCCGTCACACTAGCAACCCTTAATGCACTGAACGCTTTTCCCCTCCCATGTCTGCCTGCACTGTTTACTTTTCAATTAGCCAGGACTTAAGTTGGCATGATGTCAATTGGGCATGAGAAACCGTAGCCCACACTTGTTGAGCCCAGTAGAAAAACCCTGCGGAGCAAAACAAGGATTTCATAAATTAGTAATAATTGTTATTTTGTAAGGTTTGTCTCTCTCTCTCTCTCTCTCTCTGTATGCGATCATTCTGTGTGCATGTCTAAGAGTAGAAAAACAAGTGTCAATGAAAGAGAGGGCTGTTTGGCTCTTTGTGAATGAGACAAAATCGTATTTTGAGTCAGTATGTTCGCATAAGAAACAGTGTGTTTTTTAAGGCATTTCTCTCTGTGTGTGTGTGTGTGTGTGTGTGTGTGTGTGTGTGTGTGTGTGTGTGTGTGTGTGTGTGTGTGTGTGTGTGTGTGTGTGTGTGTGTGTGTGTGTGTGTGTGTGTGTGTGTGTGTGTGTGTGTGTGTTTTCCCAAACTATTGAGTTTTTGAGCAAAACAAATCACTGCTGAAAAATCACTGAAAACAATCAAAAGAAATATGAAAAGTAAGTTTACTCCACAGTTAATCTATATAAAATATTAGTTCAGAGATACCTTATGTTTAACACACTGTAAATATGTTTGCATTTAAAACTTTACATTATGAATTGTTAATATCCATTTTCAAGAATGTTATCAAAAACAAGGATGAAGACAAAACTTTGTGTGACTAGATTTCCTTGACGTCCTAACCCCTGACGAAACATTCTTGACCCCTAACGTATCTTTTAGGAATCTAGTGCTCGCTCATAAACATTTCAACAGGGCTGTTTGTTGACAAAGAGGCTTACTCAAGCTCTCCAGTTAAACAATGTTTTAGTTTTTTTACTACCGACGGCCTTCGAGAGCCATATTGATACAATAAAAGACCATTTTTAAACCTTTAACCAGATCTTTAGGTTTCTTTTATTAAAGCAGTTTCAAATGAAATTCAACAATTTCATAAGCTGCCATAGCAAAGCAAAGAAATGTTGTCATGCATTCCTTAAGAGCTGGCCGGACATTTCTATTTTTCTTTTGTTGTGTTATTACATAACATTTGTCAAATTCAGTAAAGATTGTTGATATTTTTATTCCTTTTTTCAATGATTTGTCCATGGAAATTATTTTCATAGCGACCGGCAGACACTTGGATACTGTAGATAGACAAACAGGCAGCAGAGCTAAAGCAAGTTCAGTATTTATACCAATATTTGCTTATCAAAGATTTGTGTCACAGTAAATGTTGGCTAATAGGCAACAAAAAATTGCAGTACAGAAATGCCAAACTTAGTTTGAGGTGAACAGTGTAGTTTGACCACCAGAAAGTTATGGGCAGAAATATGTGTCACAACTGAATTGGAATAATTTAAACTTGAGTTTGAGTTGCTCATCTTGAATAATTGAATAGCATATTTTTATTAGTTTGGAACTGAATTCCAATAAATTGACAACTGAATGTAAGCTTATGAAGTTAAATTCAGTTGCTCTGAGACTGTATTTGATCCTCTGTGAAAATCCATCTCTATATACCTCCACATTCAGTTCAATTCAATTTCAGTTTACTGAGACACACTCGTTAAGGAAGAGCAATCAAGTGCAGATTCACAAAACTCTGGTCTGTGTACATTTTCATAGTTTGTTTACTGGATTAAATCCAAAGTTGCCAAAACAAGAAATAGAATCATATTTTCCTTCCGTCCTCCTCATCGCAAGGAGAATACTTCACCAGGAAAAGAGCGTCTATAAGAAGGTCTAACCCAAACGTGAGCTCACAGAAATACTTGTGAAATGACCACAACCTCTTCACAGCGCATTATTTGCCGCCACCATGAAACCAATTCAAATATTATTTTCGAGTGACATAGAAAGCACTGATAAATTACACATTTTTTTGGACTTGTTATTTTCACTTGCACGAGTCCAAGACTGTTCAGGAAACCCCCTGAGAGTTGCCATAGCAGACTCTGATAAGCACATTATATTTACTCAACCATTCTTAACGTCCATAGCCCCGACCATAGCCCCGACCATAGCCCCGACCATAGCCCCGACCATAGCCCCGACCATAGCCCCGACCATAGCCCCGACCATAGCCCCGACCATAGCCCCGACCATAGCCCCGACCATAGCCCCGACCATAGCCCCGACCAGCCCCCGACCACAGCCCCGACCACAGCCCCGACCATAGCGTGTTGTTCTGTGTTTGAAAACAGCTAGGTTACAAAAGCTGGCTTAGAGCCCAAAGCTTCATGAGTTGTTTTTAGTATAAAAGAAACTCAGGCCTTCGGGGTCTCTTGGGGATTTCAGAAGCAAATGCTCATGAGCCGATATCTACAGTCCATGATTGGAAGACTTTCACATTTTGGCACTGGATGTGGTTTAATCTCTCATTCAACATTTCATAAATGACAATTTAAGATTGCTCTAACTCAACCATGTGATTGCACATATTGTTTATGCAACATGGGAATGCCTGAGAAAGTGTTTGCATGTTTGTGCTTGTGTCTGTGTGGATTTCCGTGCCCATGAAACACGAAGTGAAGTGAAAATGCAGAAAGAGAGTTTTGAACTGATTTTACAAAGTTTCTTTAAAGGCATACTATAAAATAATTTCCTAAAAAACGATGTTTCGATCCTTTCAATCATCACTCATGGTGCTGTTTGTCCTTCTGTATTTTTCAATTTTTTTCTTGTTTTGCATTGTTAGGGACAAATGTTAGCGTCAGCCTTTAGGCGGTGGGTGGGAAGACCCCCGCAGATAACAGCACGCAGGTGAGGTCGGGAAATCTTCAAAAGGTAGCAACCAGATCACATCACCGTCTCCGTCTCTCTCCTCTGCTCTCTGTTTGTGTCACGGATGTATGAAGACCTGCAGGTCTGTGTGTGTCGTATGATCGAGGGTGAGACACACACACACACACACACACACACACACACACACACACACACACACACACACACACACACACACACACACACACACACACACACACACACACACACACACACACGCCCACACACACAAGCAGAGCAGAGAGGCCTGCGTTTCGGATGCATTCATTCAAAATTAGGCAATGCAGAACCTTCCCAGAGGGTTGTGCAGAGGTGTGGGTGTTTACTTAAGCTTTAGATTGTAACCGCCAGGAAACAATTAGAAACTAATTGGTGCCCTCTCAGAAACTTTGGTTGTTGTGTTTCCAAACAGCAACCGACAATGCTGCATGATATACCTTTAAAAGGTATATCATGCAGCATGTTTACTGTTTCATTTGACAAGTTGAAGCAGTTGGATCAGAAACACTTTCGTTTAAACTTGACTCAAGCAGGAAAAAAATGTTTCAATTTCAACAGTAACCTTGGGGAGTTTAGTTACAGAGGCAAGATCGGCTACATGCTGTCCGACCTGGGAGCTACCACAGCCTTGCACTGAGTGCAGTGAGCAATATGATGAAGGGACTCACACACTTGAGTCTGAACTCGCAGTAACACCAGCAGCAAGATCAATTTTCTTATGTAGTATGAAGAGGTCAGTGGAGAGAAACTAGCTTTGTAAGACAATTTTAAACACACAGTCTTAAGCTTTTTAAATCGATTAAAAGATTTCCAGGGGATTCAGTTGATTGCCTTTTAAATGTTATTCTACAAAATACATAGAATATCTGAAATTGAAAGCCTGTACTGCTGGTGTAGAGCAGGACTCTAGAATCATGGGCAACAGGGGTCAAAGCAGCAAAAGTCTAATCTCTCCACAACAGGTGTGTATGATGACACAGGGAAAATTGTGTGAAACGGCCAAAGATCGGAGGATGAGAGGAGTGTAAATGCTTAATGAGACACGGAGAAAAATGGAAAAGGGAGTGTGAGAACTCCAGCAGGGCTTTATCGAGCAGTGTTTCAATGTGTGTGTGTGTGTGTGTGTGTGTGTGTGTGTGTGTGTGTGTGTGTGTGTGTGTGTGTGTGTGTGTGTGTGTGTGTGTGTGTGTGTGTGTGTGTGTGTGTGTGTGTGTGTGTGTGTGTGTGTGTGTGTGTGATACAGACCATAGCGACCTGACACAGAGCCCCTCATTGGCACACTGAAAGGTATGACTTCCCCTTTCTGCAGTGTGTTTGTTTACTTCAACGAGACTTTCTCCCGTGATCAGAGCTTCACCACATCTCACTCTAATTAATGCTGTTTGTGTTGTTATTGTATGTATCAAACCGGGCTTCAAAGCACACACATGTCTGCGCTTGCATAATGTCTCTCCAGTATCTCTTTCTGTCTGAGCGCATGCATCCAGCTCCGCATATGTCTGTGCGTCTCTGAACGCGGCATGTGTGTGTAAATGTGTGTGTGCGTGTGTGTGTGGTTGCAGGTCCGGGAGAGAGGGACAACAAGGGAGGGAGAGAGAGAGAGAGAGAGAGAGAGAGAGAGAGAGAGAAATGAGAGAGGTTTGAGAGCTCAATGAGCAAACACTGTGTCCTGATGTGCTAGTGCACGCTGTTTCTCTGGCAAGTTTTTGCAACGCCACAGGATTCTTTAAGTTTTGAGTAGAAGTTGCTGCTGCTGTTTGTTTGTCTTTGAGACGCCACAGGTTTCTGCTTGTCTTCAATTACCCTCTCTTAAGGTAATGTATGGGATGTATTTAAGTTGGGATAAAATATTGTGTGTGTATTTACCTCAAAAGTGACAGCGTAGCGATTAATAATTAGTCTAAAGTTTAAGTAGAGTTCACTAAGATAAGAGACGGCTCATAACAGTGTCTACATTTTTTATTTGGGTTATTTTATAATGCTTCATGGGTATTATCCTCGCCGTCGTCTTTCACTTTATCTTTGCTATAATCTTGATGTTATCATCTTACTCTGCCTTTTCTTTTATTAAAATTGTCTTAGTGGAACGCTTAAAGATTTATAAAAGAAAAACAATTTTTTGTTATCCAGTGACTTCAAAGTTTCTAACAATCTGTAGAATTCGTCTTTGAATAATGGAACATGGAAAAAACAATTTTATATAATGTATTTGAATTATGTCTGTTACTTCTTTATTATTTTTTTCACACGGTGGTAAAGTGTGTGCTCACATGCAGGTCAGATTTAGTATTAGTACTAAGCCGTTTACCGTTGTTTGTTTTTTCGAGACTTTCTATTGTGAGGCTGTGTGACAGCTGATACATTGTGCACTTTACAGATAACCGAGAGTAAAGTGTATTTGAGAAGATAACAATTTTCAGTGACATCATTTTTTTTTTTTTGTTAAAGTAAATTAACTTTTTACTTTTCATCCTCAAGTTTCTTTTAAGAAGAAATGTCTACCTTTCACGCAGAAATGATCAGATTTCCATCACCTTTAAGCTCCTAAAACATCTTAAACTGAGGTTTCAGTTGGAAATGAAGTCATAGTTGTGATGAAGAACTTGCCTTCATCAGGAAATAAAAGTGTGGTTGTAATGAGAAAAATGTTTATGTAGAACGTAAGGTTAGCCAGTGTTTCTTTTCTTCCAGGTACAGGATGTTGGATGCGTGGTACTCAGATGTTAGTGCAGAGTGAATGTCGTGCCGTGTAACCCGGCCGGACACTCGTTCTTAATTAAGATAATGACGTTCCGTGTGAATCGAGTCTTCCTACATTCTGGAATTCGTTACTAATTGAGCTAACACTATAAACAATCTAATCCACTTTTAAATTGTTCTCTCTGTTTGAACCATTGCTCATGTGATAGCTGTTGGATTGTATGTTGATACGTGGTCATTTTACTGCAGAAATCTTAATATCTATACTGTATTGTAAGTGTAATTTGTTTTCAGTGTTGAAGATATATTTTGACAAAGCAGTATTCCTCCTTGCTAAGTTTAAAACTAATGAAAGTGGAATTATATAATTTGAAACACTCAAAATAGAAATTGCAGTTGAAATAACATCTAAGTCTAATTGAACACATATACATTGAATACAAGGTAGTGGGCTAGTTAAAATTCAAATTTCTTTGTACTTTGTACTTTGTGCTCAGTGTGCTCAGTGCACCCCGCACCACACACACACACACACACACACACACACACACACACACACACACACACACACACACACACACACAAATGTCAATCCCGTTAAGCAAATAACTTTCATACTACCCGTATTTGACCGATGAGGATCTTTTGCTTTAATATTTTTTATATTGCTTTAAGTAACAATCAAAAATAGAGAACTTCTTTATCGGCATGTGTCAATTTTCCACTTTAGTTTTCAGTCTCGTATTTTACATCTTTGATCAGATAAGTTTTGAAACAGGTTATGAAACTAGCGTGAAATGAGGAAAAGCTAAGAAAATCAGCATGTCCAAGCACAATACTGTCAATTTGTAGCATTCTTTTTTTAGGACATTCAAAGATATTTCACATTATGTAAATTTTGCCCATATATATATATATTGTGCCTTTAATTTGCAATAAAACAGTAGGTAAAAAATGGGAGACAAGACCTGAAAATGTATTCCCTAACTTATTTCTCTGTCAAGTGCTTATGTCATACAGAAAGACTCATTTTATATGTTTTATATCATGGGTACACTTAAAGGTAATCCACTGATTTTCCCTCTGTGTTGCAGTTTGCTCCATCACTGAGTGTTTCAGAGGACGAGCAGTTTGTGGAGAAGACCCAAGATTCTTGTAACTTTTCGGCCGGCCACATCCTGTTCAAACACATCTTCCCTCTTGTATCCCCTCTGTCTGTCCTAGCTGCCTTCTCTTATTCCTTATTGCTCAACAGAACCATTTCAGTCCACTACCACTTTCACGCAACTCCCCTCAATCTGGCCCCATTATCATTTTTTTTGTTAATTTCTTTTTATTTCTGCTCTCCTGTCCCCCTCCTCCAAGAAGGACAATTCCATTTCATGCCAAATTTGTAGCTACACCCTCACGTCTCCATTCCCTTTTCTAACCCCTCTGTTCCCCTAATGGGCTCCATATCAGTCAGCAGTGCCACATTCCCTTCATCATCGCTCAGAGCCTCTCTCCACCCCTAACCACCTCGCCAACACCAACACCAACACAACCCAATGGAGACAAAAGATATGATGCTGACGAGCATGTTGACAATGGACAAAGGGGAGAATGAGGGAGAGAGGGAGAAAGGGAGAGAGGAGGTGGGGGGAGAAGAGGAGGGGACACAGCAGGAAAATGGTAGACTGATGCTGGCTGACGGTCTTGCAGAGAGAGGACCCAAGAGCCTGACTTCTGGCTCCGGACAGCAGGTGTCCAATGGCTTCACCACATCCACCCCTCAAAGCCCCAAGGAGGGACCAGGGACCGCGGCTTGCTCCGGAGGCACAGCCTCTGGACCCGGAGGAGGAACCGGGTCCTCAGTGCCGCCAGGAGGCCTCAGGACTCTGGTGGTCCAACAGACCAGCTTGGAGAGGCCCCGAGAAACCTGGAGCAAGAAGATGGACTTCTTGCTCTCCGTGATCGGCTACGCTGTGGATCTGGGAAATGTGTGGCGCTTCCCATACATCTGCTACCAAAATGGAGGAGGTGAGGGGGCCAAAAGATGTTTTAAAAGGGGAAGAGGATGATACGTAGTGGGCTGGAGATCAGTGTGCAGGACATCCCATGTTAGAGTAAACAGAATTTTAATTAGGTCTGAACTGTACTGCAGCATATACTGTACATTTACAATAGTCATAGGAATAATTCACATTATAAATAGCAGCAAAGTTTTGACTCAAGTGTAGAGAATTTAGCTCCATTCTTGCACAATCTAACTTACAAAAAGGTAAGCAAATGTTTTCTAAAAGTCTATGTGGTCTGAATGGGCAGAAATAAGTGTCACTAGAAACAGAATTTGAATCATTTACATTTGAATATGAATTGCTCAACTTATTTAATTGCATTGAAAACGGAATTTTAATCACCTTTTTTGAATTTATATTGTTTAGTTTGAATAATTGCACTGAAAATTGAATCTGAAAAACAGTTTTAAATCCTCAGTGAATTCAACCTTTATCTACTTCCACATTCAGTTCAATTTAATTTCAGTTTACTAAGACACAAATCAAGACACACATCTTGTTGTTGAGAAAGAGCAATCAAGTGCAGATTCACAGAAGTCCTCTCTGTGAACTTTTTGATAGTTTGTTTTTATTTGATGAAATCCAAAGTCTCGTATTTTAATTCCGTCCTCCCTGCTGCCAGGAGAATACTTTAGGAGGAAGCAACATTTTGCTGAGCAAACTTTCAAAGATCTTGCCAGCACTGGGGGTCATAGCGGGCTGGTGAACAGCAGCAGTGCTGGGTCTAACCGGTAAACTTCCTGTTGCTGCCATTTCACAACATAGACCAGCCTGATCTTAGAGAAATATGTGTACCATGACTTAATGCATTACATGGTGATAGCCCATAATGTGTCAAAGTTAAGTGCCAGCACAACGGAAACAGTACCAATAGAAAGTCCCAAATTCACAGGTTCAAAAGAAATACGTTTCAATCAAATTCCGCGTATGGAGGATGGTAGGTTTATGGATGGATTGATGGATGGGCCAAGCACAGGACTTTCACCCAGGAGACCGTTGTTTATGTCCCTATGAAACCAAAAAGTCAGCGTTGACTTATTCTATTGTCCACTCAGACCCATAGCAATGGGGTGTGCGCTGGAATACGATGTGCTACAGTCGCTAACTGAAGGTCTGTCTCTCAAAGCTGCCAACCGTCATGCTCTTGATGAAATTGTCTCGTAGTGGCGGGGAGGAAAATACAAGTCATTTTTTGGTTTCTACCACTTTGGATTTAATCCAATAAACACACTATCAAAACGTTCACAGACCGGAGTTCTGTGAATCTGAATTTGTTTGCTCTTCCTCAACGACCGGATGTGTGTCTCATTTTACTGAAATTGAATTGCAGGAACTAAATTTGAATTGTGTTAAACTTGAGGATCAAATAACCAGCAAATCAATTCGATTTCATAACAATCAGTTTTAAGTGGAGGGTTCTAAACTGATATATTCAATTTCAAATTATGTTTTTTAGATTCAGTTATTCAATGAAATTATTCAAATTAAACAATGCAAAAAAATAAAAAATCATGTTATTTAAATGCAGTCTATTGAAATGCAATTAATCAAGATTAGCAATACTAATATATATATTTATATATATATGATCCAACTCAGTTTTCTAGTGACACATAATTCTGCCAGTAGGTCTGCCTGTGCTCTGTTACTACAAAGTCTTCACCTAGCTGCAAACAGGGCCTCCCTTTCAACTTTTATTGAATTTGCAATAATAAAATCTTTGCAATTTCCTGTGTTCTGCATGTGTCTAGCAGAGCGAGGTAGAGATGGGGACTGGGGAAAACACTTGATAGAGGCAACAGTATTAATTGTGTTTTTTTTATGAGAACACCTTTAGTCTCTCTCTCCTTGCTTAATAACCTGTCTCCCAGGCAGCTGCTCAATCAACCCCTTATCTTTGCTTTCATGTCACAAAGACACACACCGAGCCGCCGACGTACACAAATGCACACATGCACATAAAACTAGTTGATAATCAGATAGTAGGAAAGAAAGAAAGAAAAATACAGAGAGAGATTATCAAACTCTGCACGGTGGTTTGGAGAGTTCAAAGATCTGGCTGCCATCCTGCTGCTTCTCAGTGTTTGGCCTCCTAATTCTCCCTTCATCACTTTATACTTTCCTCACTTAGCAGCCAACATCGCAGTAGTCCTACTTCATCATCCTACAATTTGAACAAAATGACCCTCTAACTGCGTGTTTCCACATATTAAATGGAGAGTTATATGGAACCGGGCAAGCATACACTTGTTGTTTTTGAATGGACTAGCATAAAGTAAATGATAGGGTACTTAAATCATTTAATATGTTTTACAGAGTGTTTTCTAACGCTCTTGGTTCTTGTGGATCGGGAGTTATTGAGAGGTCTACAGATGGAGTGTGAAAGAGTAGCATTTCTCAGGAGTGTAATTGACTTTTTACTGCTCTTCCATGACTTATTCCCCTCTCACTTTCCCCACTGTTTTTCATCCTCTCCACATCAACCCCCACATTTGAAACCCCTCTCTCTCACCCCACAAATATCCTCCGTCCTTGTGTCTCCGCCCAGGTGCCTTTTTGCTGCCCTACCTGTTGATGGCGGTGTTCGGAGGTGTCCCTCTCTTCTACATGGAGCTGGCTCTCGGCCAGTTCCACCGCAGCGGCTGCATCTCCATCTGGAAACACATCTGCCCCATCTTCAAAGGTAACAGGAGGTGTGGAGAGAAAACAGAGCAGACGGAGGAACGAGTAAATAGCAATAGCTCGGATTAAAAAAGGCAAGAAGGGGACATTAGAGAACGGGGCTTACCAATGGGAAAATTGGCAGTAGGAGAACAAAAGGCTGAGAAGGACAGTGTCAGGCCTTCAGAGCCTGAGAGACAGCTCATTTAACCTCCTGGTCCCGCCTCAGTACAGTTCCCTTGAAGAGCATCCCAAGCGTCTTTTACATCTAATGAGATAAATACCGACTCTCTGTTATGGAAATTGTCACATTTCCATGCCAAATGCCAGATCCACAGAAATGTGATAGTATGTTGGTTGTTGTTGCTCGGAAATGTCACCCACTTACCCCCGTAGTGACTTGAATTAGCTTGAAAACACCACTGATGTCTCTTCAAGTAGTGACTGACTGGTGCCACATTCTTTATGAAATATTTATTTTCTTAATAAAACGAAGTTGGGAGGTTTCATGAACAAGAATTTTAACGCTAATAATGATTCCTTCCACTCATCCAGGGATCGGCTTCGCCATCTGCATCATAGCCCTCTACATCGCCTTCTACTACAACACCATCATGGCCTGGGCCTTGTATTACCTGCTGTCATCGTTTCGGCCCACTCTGCCCTGGACCACCTGCACCAACAGCTGGAACACGGCCAACTGTAACCGCTACATGTCCACCGACCACAACGTGACCTGGTCCAACTCCTCCACCTCCCCCGCCGAGGAGTTCTATACGTAAGTGCATGTAAGTCGGATGTGGAGGTAGAAGTGGGTGAGCTACACAGGAGGGAGACGTCAAGTGGAGGAGGGAGGATGACTTCCAGATAGCGATTACAGGGACGGTTCTGGTGTTTAGACTTACCATCATCCCTTTTCCAATATTCCCTTGGATATCTGGTTGTGAAGACATAGCAGGAAGAAGCGATTAGAAACACCGATCTCATCTTATATGGTTAAAAATGTGAACTATGTGAAGAACAAAATATGACATATCCTCACACTTCATACTTACTGTGACAGTTAGTATAAACTGAAGAACAAATACACATACAATTTAATCCTGTGGAAATGTATAATTTAGTTCAATCAGGAAAGACAGCAGACACAAGCTATCAAGAATGCAGAAGCTTTTATTTGATAGACTTTATTTGATAGACTTTGGCGTTGACTCTGTCGATTAGATTTATGGGGATAGAGCTCTATATATAGCAGTCAATTGGAGCTCCTGTTAGTGAGCAACAGACGGGGCCTTGGCTCTGGTGGTGGTGGAGAAGCAAAGCTTAGAAGCTGCATAGACTCAAAAGACGTCAACAAGATAAAACAGATGAGGTGCTTTTGATTATTCCTCAGCTGAGATGATGTTTGGATGATAGGAGAGCCTTATGAACAAATCCCAGTGAAATCGTTGGATGAACCTTTTCTAAAAGCTTCTTTTGATGCATTACTAAGTTGCATTAAAGAAGTGTTAAATATAGTTTTACAGAAAACCTAAAGATTATAGAATAAATATACATTAATGTGCAGATAAACAGGAGTCAATCGAGTCACTAAATTCCATGAATCCGCTTAACACTTCATTTAATAATAAACATACATACCATGGTATGTATGTTTATTATTAAATGATGGATTCATGGAATACTTTAGTATTAACTTTGTTGTGAAACAGACATGTTTAAAAATTGTAATTGTAAGTGTGATTCCATTTTTAATTATGTAGACCAGCAAACAATGTATGCAAATAGATATTACAACAAACCGGTATGCTCTCGGTTCACTGTAAGTTAGCGTGCCAAAATATATGAACTAGCCCTTTAGTTAAAGAAGCAGGTGGAGAATGAGAGAGGCAGTTTATGAGGAAGGGGGAGAGATAGAGCTGTTGTCTTTTTCTTTCCAATCTTTTATTGGAAGATCAAAAAGACATAGATAAGAAGGTGGTGAGACATTTCTTTGGAATCTCCCCCAGATAAGAAATGTTCTCTTTTATTAAAAAAAAGAAAAAAACCAAACGTGATTATTGATAATATTCCCAGTCTTCCCATTTTTGGCATTCTACTCCCAAGTTATTAACTCAAACCACTCAACTCTCTCAAGTTAGGTGTTTTTCTTTTTTTACTGTTACGTAAAACCCGAGCTGTGTCTTTATTATTCTTGACTGCTTTGGCACTCCACGGACTACTGGCTCAGTCTTATCAGCTGCTCACCCCACCGTGTCTTTGTCTGTCCGCCGAGACTGATTCAGGGTTTATCCGTAGTTGACTTTTCCTAATACAGGTTTTAAACGAACAAATTCCGCAACTCAGTCTGGCGCCAGAATTTCCTGTTTTCAACATAAATCACGTCTATGTTTTATCGTCGGAGCTCTGTGTGCTTAACCTGTGACCAGATGTTAATCTCGCTCATTCATTTCAGACTCCTTCTTTTCTGCCCTGTAATGTTTTTTTTTTTTCACTTTGGCTTGTGTTAACTTCTATGAAGTCATTCGAGGCTCTCTGGCATTGACTTTATTTATTCTCCCTATCGTTTCCCTTAGGTCAGCTTTCATTACTGCTCATTTAATCAGTATGTGTCATTCATGTGTACATTATATTTGACAGGACTCTATTGTTCTCATAATGTGTGAAGAGTTCATACGCTTATACTTTTCCCTTCCCCTGACCTCCCCATACCTTTATTCATCTCCTCTTCTTTGTACCTTTCTTACCCTATGATGTGTTTTCTTTATTTCTTGCTGTTCCTTTCTGTTTCACATCTCCTTCCATCCATGTTCTTTCCTTTTTGTCTCTTCCAAACATCCCTTCTACCAACCCTATCTTTGTATTCTCACTTTTTCTTATCTTGTCTGTCTCTTTTTATTATCCTTCACATTCTTCTCCTGCCCTTGTACCATTTTCTTTACCCTACTCTCTTCCACTTTTCCTTGATTTTCATGACTCCCTCCCTTACCTGCCGTCTCCTCTTATGCCATCTCCCTATTGCCTTGTCTCCCTCTTTTTTCATCTTCCCTCCAGTCGCCAGGTGTTGCAAGTCCACCTCTCCCCAGGTCTGCACCAGCTGGGCTCTGTCAGCTGGCAGCTGGCCCTCTGCCTGCTCTTCATCTTCATCATCGTCTACTTCAGCATCTGGAAGGGAGTCAAGACGTCTGGAAAGGTAACCAAAGGGGCGCCTGCATAGCTAATGGGGTTGTCAGTTAGAGTGGATGGATGAATGGATGGATTGACGTATCATTCATCATCGTAGATCAACAGATATAAGCTGCTATGACCGGCGAGACATAAGAGTTTATCAACAGAAAAGTGAATTGTTTGGTTTTCCTCTTTTCTGCATTAGGTGGTTTGGGTGACTGCTACCTTTCCTTACCTGGTCCTCCTTGTGTTGCTCATCCGAGGGGCCACTCTGCCAGGGGCCTGGAGGGGCGTGGTCTTCTACCTCAAACCTGATTGGCAGAAGCTTCTTAGCACTACAGTAAGTCATTTGGTGCAATCTAGTAACTCTATCTCTTGTTTTGAAATGTTCGTGTTGCTATAATCTTTGTGCAAACTTCTGATCCTAACATACATTGTTCAACCTAACCACACTCTCTCAGGTGTGGATTGATGCTGCCGCTCAGATCTTCTTCTCGCTGGGTCCGGGGTTTGGCGTGCTCCTTGCCTTTGCCAGCTACAACCCGTTTCACAACAACTGCTACAAGTGAGGACTTTTCTTGAACGCATGTGTCAGTGTATGTTTCACACTAAAATGAAACCTAGCTCTGCTTTTCCAGCTTCTCAAAACTACAGCTCTGCAAAAATCTTTTAAATCTTTTATTAGAATTATCCGATTTTTTTTTTTAAATCTAGAAACAATCTAGATCAATAACCAGCCTATTGTCCAATTGCAGAGGCTCAAAGATTAATATTTGTTACAGACATTCTCCCTAACTCTCTTATCTTCATGCCACCTAAACCTCTCCTTTCTCCATCTCAGAGATGCTTTGGTCACCAGCTCTGTGAACTGCCTGACCAGCTTTCTGTCTGGCTTTGTCATCTTTACCGTTCTGGGCTACATGGCTGAGATGAGGCATCAGGAAGTGGATACTGTGGCCAAGGATGCTGGTAATGAAAACAACGCACCAACCCAATCCCAAATACATAATTCTTTACTCACATTGTTTGGAAAAAAAACAATGCATCCTAGATTAAACTTGTCTGGTTTCTACATAGGACACGCACCTACTGAATAAAACACCCACTGCACATGCATCTAGTTGTGGACAAAAATAGATCTGTGAGGATAAATTTAGAGGAACTCGTTTAACCTGGCTCTCTTCCTCCTCCCCAGGTCCAAGTCTGCTGTTCATCATTTACGCAGAAGCCATAGCAAATATGCCTGCTGCTACTTTCTTTTCCATCATATTCTTCCTCATGATCATTATGTTGGGTCTGGACAGCACGGTTAGTCTGTTGATTACTCATTTCAGCTAAATGTTCTTTGTGTCCTCACATGTTCCCCTCTCTCCTTGCTGTATTCTACCTGACTCCTTTGTTGCCCGGGGCTCTTGTGTGCTCTCTCAAACCCAGAAACAGAGGCTTCACATTTGCCTTGCCATATAGGCAAATGTGCCTTTTTCTATTTGACATGTTGTACTCGTTGCTCCATAGAGGCACCGGGTATTATTTGTCCTCGCTGTTCCATTTTGGATAACAGTCAGCGAATAAAAACAATGTGATAGGACTTTCATGTCACGGTTGCGTTGCGATCTTGTCTCCATAAGCCTGTGTTTATCGGCGCTGAGGCAGCCAGCTGGAGAGACACGCAAAGCTGTTATCACATTCTGATAATCAGCGTGGAATCAGCATGGAGGTTGCTATGCTCCTGGATTTTATGACTGAGGATATTACTACAAAACGTGTCTCTGTATTTGGACTCATGTTGGCTCGGCTTTAAGTTTTGTCCCTTACATACACAAGGCATCTTTGGATGTTTTCCATCAGTGTGCTGTGGATTGTCAAAAGAGTGTCATATTACTGTTGGATTGATTAGATCAAACAGCTGATTAGCAACATGTCACATTAAGATTCTCAAAGCTTGAACCCGAGGAGTTCCTGTACAGTACAATGTCTCCTATATAAGTTTTCTTCTCCTTTCTTTATCGTCTGCCTCCTCTTTTTCATCCTGCAGCCTCTTATGAGTTCCTTTTCTCTTCTCTCTCCAGTTTGCAGGGTTGGAGGGCGTGATCACAGCTATGCTGGATGAGTTCCCTCATGTCCTCGCTAAGAGACGAGAGTGGTTCGTGTTAGGCCTGGTGTGCGTCTGCTTCCTGGGGGCTCTCTCCACACTCACATATGTAAGTCAATAACCACACCATGTATCAAAATGGCACCTATCATGAAAACATGATGCATAATCAATTAAGATCTATAACTCATCTCATCTGACTGTCCGCAATTAGATATACGTATTGTGATATCTGCTACTAATAGGAAACATTAATTCAACATTTCATCAAAAGTCTTCTTAAATTTTACTGCTGTATTTTAAGTAATGTAATAGACCATAGTTAACAATTAGAATTAGAGTCAAAATCAGATTAGAGCAGTAATCTGTTAATCAAGCTTAAACAAAGTTCTAATAATTGTCTTAGTCTGAGTAGACAAAAGCCACTTGCATCAAGAGTGATTTGATGTTCCTCCCGCCTCTCTCTCGTCTTGTCTGCTGTCTCAGGGAGGAGCGTTTGTGGTCAAGCTGTTTGAGGAGTACGCCACAGGCCCCGCGGTCATCACCGTGGTCCTGCTGGAAGTCATCGCCGTTTCCTGGTTCTACGGCAAGTTTGAGTGATGATTCTGATGTCAATGATGGCTTGAGAGCTTTTTGAAAATGAGTGCAAAAGTTGGCAGGAAAAGGATGTTACCGTACTGTATTACCTTGGGTTTTTTTTTTTCATAGATTGGGAATTTATGGTTTCAGTTTCAGTCACGGACACATTGCAGATTGCACTATCATTTTTGGGACTGTGTAATGATTGTGTGTGTGTGTGTGTGTTCCAGGTACCAACCGTTTCTGTAATGACATCCAGCTCATGCTTGGTTTTTACCCGGGGTGTTTCTGGAGGATCTGCTGGGTGGCCATCTGCCCCATCTTCCTGCTGGTGAGGCCCGTTGTACAGTATTCACACATACAAATGCAGCAGTCATCTACTTATAAGCTTTCAAATTAGTTTTGTCACATGTATCCTGATGTTTAACCCTTGTTTTGACCTCTGCTTTCGTACCCGTTCCTGTCTGCAGTTCATCATCATCAGTTTTCTGGCCTTCCCTCCGGAGGTCAGGTTGTTCGACTATCACTTCCCGCCATGGACCACGGTCCTGGGCTACTGCATCGGGGTGTCTTCATTCATCTGTGTGCCTGTTTATATGGTCTACTACTTGCTCAGTGCCAAGGGAACGTTCAAACAGGTACAGCATCTTTCTTTCTTTTCCTTTACAGGAGCTCAGGAGGTAGAGCGGGTTGCCCACTAATCAGTAGATGTCAGTTCGCTCCTCCAGTCTGTCCAAAGTGTACTTACTCCTGCAGGCTTTTCCATTGGTGTGAATAGGCATATGTTTTGATCCTGATGACTGGAGGCACCTTGCATGGAAGCATCTCCTATCATTTTATGAATGTGTTTGTGAATGGGGTAAATGTTGGCATGCAGTGTAAAGGACTTTAAAGGTTAGTAGACTAGAAGGACTAGATTTCAAGTGTGTCTTCTATATAGTTTCCCTCATCCTCCCCACATATCCTTCTTCTTCAACCCATATATCTGCCTGACCTTTGTTCTCTTACTGACACCTCTCCAGGAATTGCCTCTGTTGCTTTCCTTTCCATGCACCATCAGAGTCTGCCCTCTGCAGTGAATACATGACTGGAGATCATGATCAAAGGAGAACGGAGGAGGAGGCGGCACAGGCCAAAGATTAAAGCCAAGCCAAAGCAAGGAAAAAAAGCCATGACAACTTCCAGGCCCCATAGAGGCTAAATTAAAACAGACCAGGCTTGTGTCATCAACAGCCCTTTAGAGTCGGAGCACACTGCATGACAAACGAATCAGCATCAGTGATAAAACTGGTCTTCAAAACGTTTACAGACAGATTTCAGACATCTGCATATGTTGTTTCTGTTTGAGCAAGGGATCTGTAATTCCTGCTCCTGTGGGGCCCTACCTAACATTTTCAGATTATTGTATTTGCTCTCTGTAGTATATTCTGAGCTTGTACCTTACATAATAATGATCAAAACAAAATCGCTTCATCATAATCGTCATCATTAGTTTTTATTGTCACCTTGTCATGTGCTTTGTTAGAGTTGACAGAAGGTGGGAGGATATCAAAGAGGCTCGTAGGCCGATGTATTTGGGCGTTGTCCAGTATTGACACTGCTGCCAGGGCACACAATGACACTTATACACACTGTCAACACACGGGAGTCGTGTTTTTGTGTGCGTGTGAGCGTGAATGAAGACAGTGTCAGTGTAGCTCATGGGGACAGATGAGGCCAAGCGTGGTCAAAATGTCTGAGGGTCTCTCCGTCTGTTAACTTTGACGTAAATTTCCTTTAGATGTGCACACTATTCTTTCTCTTCCTGATTCTGTCATGTTTTTTATTCAAATCAGGTGTGTTCAAGATTAAAACCAAAAGGATTTGTCCATCATCACACAAATAATCTGCAAATGTTGTAATGTTTCTAAGCAAATATACCAAATATTCACTGATTCCAGCTTCTGAAATGATAGTACTTGCTAGTTTCCTAATGCTAGGTTCAGACTGACTACAAGCTGTCTGGCTGAATATCTTTGGGTTGGGTTGGACAAAACAAGACAATTAAGAATGTCAACTTAAGCTCTGGGAAATCCCGATAGGCATCTTTTAAACCTAAACGATGAATGGATTATTTAGCTGTAGCTACACTGGCTTAGCCAAACGTACCACAGGACTCTGCTATGCAACGTCTGCTAACAGCTAACTAGCTCTCTTCCCACTTACAAGAGAAGACTAATCCGTTGCAGTCAACGCCCGGTTCACTTTGTCACTCGTTATGTGATAGAACACATTATCTTTCCCGGGACAACAAAGTCAAGAGAATAACGATTCTGACTCCCTAATGGACACAAGATTTCAATGTTGCTGCCCCTAGTGCCCGATTAAGAGCAGTGAGGAGTCAGTAGTCTATCACAATATAAAACAGTAAATAAAATGTGTTTTTCAAAAAGTGTGAATATCTGCGACCGCAAGTAGGCCTTTAGCATACAGTCAGAAATGAGCACCAAAGAAATATTAGGATGATGGGTCCAAATGTATGCGAGATCAGCCGTGGACAGACAGATGAACACACGCAAGCACGCACACACACACACCCGAAAACATAATCTCTTGGGGCAGATATAACAATACACACTGCACAGATTTGGTACAGGTTAAATACTCATGTCTACATCAATCTTTTAATATTCACTGTGTTTCATAGATGTGTTAAATGATAATGGCTCCTGTATCTAATATACTTAACAAAGACTAAGTCAATCAAAAAGAGTATTAGAATTGATTGATTCCTTGTCAGTTTCTAGTCAAAGTGTTTATATCACTTTTTATTTTCTCACTTCTCTTTCCTCTTCATTCGCAGCGTCTGTTAAAGAGTATCACTCCAGAGCCCAGCGGAAACCAACACAGAGACTTCATTGTCACAAACGCAGTCTGACCAAACCTTGACCAAAAGGTGTCACTCTAGCTTCATAGAGCGCCCTCTTCTGGACGAACTGCAAAACTACAGGACAAGGGGCTACCTTTCACCGTCTTTGCCTCTATTTCACACATCACTACACTTGTTTTTAGCGGTCTCACATCAAGATCTAGAGATAGTGGTGGAGTTAGGCGGAGCCAGGCTGCAGTAGTTTAAGAAGCTTTGTTTAGTTTAGTTCCTTATGCTGGTTCAGTTCTCAGGTGTTAAAACCCAGAGCTTCAGTATTGTCAGATCAACATCCTCTCTTAAGTGTCGCCTAAGTCATTTTGTGACCAACCTTTCTTCAGGTTATACAGTTGAAACGAATGTTTTATACCATAAAGGCGTATGATACAGTCTATGTTCATGTAGACAATAAAATGGAGATACTGCACATTGAAATTAGTCGAAGAAGGCCATATAGTTACATTTATATCCGCTCTCACTCTTTACAGTTGCATTTCCATATTATGCTGTTAAGTTATGCATTCTAATATGTAGCACTATTCAGGTATCTGTTACTGAAGCCAAATATATATGATATCTGTTCTGTTCATATCTCTAAAAAGTGTTTCCATATTTTAGCTGTGGTTATGATGTGTTGACTGTCAGCCTGTGCTTATTTGGTGGCATCTTGGACAAGCAATGGATTTGCAATGAGTTCCCTACACTGTGAAGCACTGTCTGTTAGTGACATGAATGTGTGTGATGTGTGCATGTGCGTGTGTCTGAAAAAGAAAAGACTGTTATTGTTACCAGTGGAAAAAAACTAGATCACAGACAGAACCAACCAAGTGTATTCATCCTATAACTGCAATATAAAATGTGTATTTATTTTATAATGTATCGTTCTTGTCATTTTGACCTCCCACACTTCAGTGTGACAAACATTACATGTGACATAACACGACGTCGTCCTGATGGTCCTCGTTTAATCACAGTGACATTCTGCGCTCTGTTGTCAGTCTGCATAACTGTCAGTAATAGAAACCAAATATGGATCAGAGCTAATAACATTATCAATGGCATAGTCTGAAAATCAGCATCACTGCTCTTTACTTTCTACCAAAAAATAGCGTGTTTGTGTGAGTGTGTGTGTGTGTGTGTGTGTGTGTGTGTGTGTGTGTGTGTTTTCTGAGAGGGTATGTAGGAGCAGGAGTTAAAATATGGCGAGTACTGTACATCTACATGTGTATTTACTAGTCAGTTTGGTATTGGTGTAATCTATCCTGTGAATACCTGTCTCCTCTCTCCATGGATGTGTGAACATGTGTTTAGTTCTTGTGTGGGCTTGAGTGTTGTGTGTGTGTGTGTGTGTGTGTGTGTGTGTGTGTGTGCGTGTGTACATGCGTGTGCACCTTGATTAGTGTTTAGGTGCACGTACGGGTGGTTGTGTAAAAAGGATTAGATGTGTTCAGCCCCTTTATGTGTGCATGCTGTGATACGTGTGTGTGTGTATGTGTGTATGTGTGTGTGTATTCTGTACTTCAAACGTGTGTGTCTGTAATGTGATCTCCTGTTGTCTTGTTAACTGCCAAAATATCTTATGAAGGAAGAAAACTCCCTCTTGCCTCTCTCTCTCTCTCTAGTACCTCTCGAGCTTATGTAAGATATATGTATGTCAATAAAAGACTGTATTGAGAAATACACCTGTATAGAATAAAGATATATAAATATATGGGAAATAACGGATAATAAAGATATATGGAAATATATAACCTCTGTTGGTGGATTCTTTTCTTGGTTTGTCAGTCCTGTCTTGTACACAATTTGAAAAATGAAAGTCTGTTTTGTTGATGTTTTAAAAATTCCACATACTTAATCTACAAAACATGAATTTATGAATTTACATAATGAACATACAAACATACTTGTCGACATGTACGGGAAAGCAGGCGACTTCATCTGACCGATCCGAAAACAGACACGAGACAATATGAAATATGTTTAATTTAAAATTGAAATACATCCAAAAGAAAAAGAGGGAATGCAGTTTGGATCAAGGGAGTATTATCACCACTGTGCAAACACTTCACATCCTCAGCCCTGAAAAAAGGTTTACACAACTTCCTGAAAAGTTCTGACCAGAGCTGTTTTGCTTTAGAAGTTTGGTATCCAATGGAAGGCCTTTAAGTATTTATTGAGTTTTCTTAAATAATTGCACAAATTAAGGACAATATACTATATATACTAATACATACAACAAACAAAACTACATAAAAAGCAACAGAAACATTTGCAGGTGACTTGTACAATAGTAAGTTCTTAACATTAAAGGGGACACCCATACCATTAATAATAATCTGCAGACCTTGCACACTTAAACAGTTTTTTAAGGATTCCTCAAATGCATTCTCCAAAGAACTGCAGCCTGAACTGATGGTTCTTGTCATATATATGACAAGAACCATCAGTTAATATATATATGCAACAGGCTCACAGTCTGCCTATGGTCTTAGCAATCAGTGGCAACTCTTTACAGGATCAGTGCAACTGATTTCCCCATACGCAGAGCAGTATCTGCCCATGCAAATATGTCTTTCATTCATTCTTTGTCTATTATAGAAACGTTATTATGATATATTTACGTTCATAAAGATAATTTTGGGGGAGTGGCTTTGGAAGGAGGCCCGAAGAGAGACATGTTGTCAGTGTTGCCAACTTGGTGACTTTCTCGATAGATTTAGCAACTTTTGGAGTTAGTGCTGCTACTTTCATTGGAAAAGAGTTGGCAACACTGGGATGTGTTTTTCAGTTGGATAATCTCTAAAATATCTTGCTATTTTCTACAGTGTTACCTCTCCAAGCTTTAATGTGTTTTGTTATTTTGATAGGGTCTAACTAGCCCTTCAAATCTCTTCCTTTTTTACAAATTACTCTACCAACAAGTCAGAAACAAGTATATCTGTTGGATGATCTGCACCAGAATCCACCACAATGTGCAGGACTGAATGCTTTTTATGAGTTGGTTAAACGTTGAGGACCAGGATCAGGTTCTGATCCAAGTGACGTCAATGACAAAGTGGGCTCTTTAGGGCTCTTTGTGAGGTTTCTCTCTGTGTCATTGTTACTGATACCACAGTTATAGAGGTTAATGACTCTATTAGTCACTCTCAGTGACTGCATCATGAACCGCTCCTTCTCTCTTATGACCCACACATCGGTGTGAAGTGTCTAATAGAGTCATGTGTACAGATTGTAAAGCCCTCTGAGGCAAATTTGTAATTTGTGATTCTGGGCTATACAAAATAAACTGAATTGAATTGAATTGAATTGTATCTTCTTGATCAAAGCCTGCAGCAGTGATGAAACCGGGTGTTGCATTGAGCCTCTTTAAACGCCGGCTGTCCCGACCTGTCAGGACAATCATTGGGTTTTTTTCTGTCATCCCGAGTGTGTCTGTGTCTGCGTGCTGTCTGTGTGTACATATGTTCACAACACAATGGTTCCTTGTCACCACTGATTAATCCCACTACTGACAACTGTAATCGTCTGCTTCAGCAAACAGTCTTGTGGTCATGCAGCCACACACACACACACACACACACACACACACACACACACACACACACACACACACACACACACACACACACACACACACACACACACACACACACACACACACACACTAGAGAAGGCGGTAAAAGAAAGACATTTTGATTTCAGTGTTGCAGGGAGGATCAGCTCACCAATGTGAGTGGTAGCCAATGTACAACAGATGTGTAGTAATACTTTATGTAGCCACTGAGTACAGTATATCCTGCGGTAGTGGGAGGAAACTTTTAAAAAAAGTGCCATTATTTTCAGTTTTTCAGCTTCCACACATCAGCAGTTCTTCTGTCAGGTTCGAAGTAAAACTCAGAATTGAGATTCTCAGTGAATGTTCACATAATAATGTGCACACTCACATGAGTTTCTCCTATATGTGTGAGTGTGTGTGTATGTGTGCTTCATTGTGGCAATTTCCTCTTAGCTCCCTTCCCCTGACTGATGGACACATCCTGTGTTCTGCGTCTGGCCTTATCTCTGCAGATCTATATTAAACAGTGCAGCACAGCCAGCGTATCCCTCCACCTCTGCTGTACCTGCCATCTCAGCATCCGCCTAGCTGCCAGCCTCTCTCGCTATCAGGTGTCTATCAAGACCTGCAGCTCATTTCATCTTTTTTATTTCCCAGCTTTCGTATCTTTGCCTGTGTTCTTTCTAATATTAATTTGGGCAATGCCAACTGTGTATGTGTGTGCATTTATGGGCCTATACTCTCTTTCTCAAACAGCTGCTTGTCATTCTCAGAAAGCCCTCATGGGTTTTGTTTAGCCTGTTTGCACTGTGACAACCCTTCATACAACCTCATACCACTTCATAACCGCCACACTAATAATCGCAGAAGCTCACTTTGGCTTTCCACTTTCCATAGAGCAGCTGAGTTTGACATATCTTTCAACTCTCTTTCTGTCAGCCTCCCCTCAGTTCTCGATATAAATATGTTTCGACAGCGATCCAGAGGGTCAGTCTTTTATTTCTGACAGAAAAACCCTGGCATTTACCTTTCTAACTTGCTCCATCTGTCCTCTCTCTGTCTCTCCATTTTTTCCCTCCACCCAGCCTCTCTGCTGATCCCCTGATACGGCCGCTGCCTCTGAAGAACAGGAAATGAAACTCTTTTTTTCCCCCTCCGATCTGCCGCTCCCAACCTTTATCACACAGAAACCTCCATTCCCAGCAGTGGCTGTCTCTCACTCCCCTAATGAACTCATTTTGCACGAACAGTGAATACCATCTTATCTCTGCAGAGGAGGCTCTCTTCTCCCTCTCTCTCTCTCTCTCTCTCTCTTTTCTGCATTGCTTGCTTCAGCTGCCTTCTCAGTCCATATAATTGTTGCCAAGATACACTGAGAGGTCCTTGATCTGTTGTCTTCTCATTACGGGTGAGGAGATGAGAAAGGCGAGGAGAGACAGTGAAATTATCTTTAATAGTAACTCTGACATGCATTGGCTCCATCATGAAAGTGAGTGTACAATATGATGATTTTATATCATGTCAAATGACCATCATGCAGTTAGAGAGCACAAAAGAACCCCAAAATAACCTTCACATGATACTGAGTGTGTGGATAGATTTATCCATATGTTCCTCGGGGCTGCAGAGTTGACAGAGCCATTTATCGGCCTTCGGCTGCTTAGAGTGTGAAGAGGAGGGTCAGGGGACACTGACTGACCTACATACAAATCACATCAAATTTACCCGGCTAACCCTTTAACAAAGCCTACCAGTTTTAACATGTCTTACTTACTGGCAGGGATTGCTTTTCATTTAATTAAGTATGCTTTAGAAATGCTCCTGGAAAAACATGAAACTTCATTGGAGATTTTTAATCGTCAATGTTGAACATTTAACCTTTGTGTGTTTGTGCGTTTGTATGTGTGTTAATAAGTTACCTTATTTCCACATGCAAAAGTTACTGTGAAGACCTATCTCTGTGCAGACATTTTGACTTGTCAAACACAGGTGTATTCAATAAAATGATTGATTTCATGTCTTATAATGCCAAGAATTAATGTGGCAAATGCTGGCTGTTATGATTTACTGGTGAGAACAGGGCCAGTCGTTAATCTGTCTGCTGAGCTATATTCTTCTTGCTATGACAAGTCAACATGTGAGCCATAAGAGTTGTCACATTGTTATGGGACTGCTTTTCTCTTGGTGTATGAAACTGGATGCAACTGCTAGAAACATGGAACCACCTGATGATATTTGGGAGCATTCAACAACTATTTTTATAAAAATGCGAGTAAGTAATGGATGTTTGTTAAAGTGACACAGTGTTCAAATTTGACTTGCAAGTAGAGCCCCTAACCCCCTTATCATTAAGCTTTGACTGTGGACATTTCTGATAGGCCTAACCTAATAGAAACTTAAAAAAAAAGAATGATCCTGGAACATGAGCTCACCCAGTAGAACACCTTATAATGAATGACCAGTGATTGATTCCTCCATTTGCCATATAAAGTATTTTAGATCAAGATCCCAGTCCCCAGTGTAAGCTGATTTTATATGTGGTCATATCCCCCCCTGTTGGTTTTAAGGAGTATCATGTCATTAGAATCAGAACGGCTTGATTTGACGAAAGCTGACCACTGGGGGGACTGGAGCTCCACAGAGAGGAGGAGGATGAGGAGGAGAGAGAGAGAGAGAGAGAGAGAGAGAGAGAGAGAGAGAGAGAGAGAGAGAGAGAGAGAGAGAGAGAGAGAGAGAGAGAGAGAGTGTGTGTGTACTTAATGTTGATTTAAATATAGCAGGGATGTTGTAAGGAGTTTTCTTTTTCATTGTGCATTTATATTTTAATTTACTTTCAACACAGACCCATTTCTTACACACACACACACACACACACACACACACACACACACACACACACACACACACACACACACACACACACACACACACACACACACACGCACACGCACACGCACACGCACACGCTTGCCTGTGATGCAATCTCTTTAGCAGAGCTTTAATTACAAGGAGGATTGTCTTAAGTCCCGCTGTCTCTGACTTGACACTAAGGTCCCTGAAGTAGAATCATCTCCTACTCTAATCCTAATCTTGTTTGTTCACTTTCTCTGTCTCTCCCTCTCTATTACTATCTCTTCTGATGCTCTGTTTGCATCCACCTTGTTCTAATAAATGTGGTTTGGGTATTGTGTTATCTGACAAGAAGGCAAACATGTGCGCCCTACTTATGCTGAAATGTTATGCACACACATGCACATCCATACAAATACACAGTTGGTCTCCACTTTAGTTGAGCCATGATATAACCCCGACAATTGAGAATAAATAGGGATAGATTCATAAGCACAGCTGCTTGCTCACACACATACATACAAAGTATGGGGCTGCACCTTCTCGGTTTTTTATTTTCAGTCACTCCTCTACCAACGTTTCACCCTCACTGCTTTTTTTTCTCTTTACCACTTAAATACCTCCTAATCTTTTTCTTTTTTTGTATCATTCTCTGTTTCTCTTTCGTCTTTCCTGCTTTTAACACAAGCTTATTGGATGATCAATAAAAAGGAAGGATGGAGAAGAGATGGAGGAGGGGTGGGAATGCTGAGAAGGACAGGGAGAGGAGAAGGAGGAGGCAATGACCCATATAATGCAATGAAATAAATCAAAATGAGCCCCCTATCCTCAGCTTCACACCCAGCCACACCTTCCTGAGTCTCCAACCGTCACATCATCATTTCCTCTTACTATAAAATGCATCTACAATGATAAGTCAGAGGAAAAGTGTTCACTGTCTTTCTGATTTAATGCTTTCAATCAAGATTTTCAAGGTTCCTTGAGATATGGGATGCTGTATATCTCCTCCCATCTTTCACCTCTTTTCCTCCCCAGGAACCTCTTCTGACTTTCACCATCATCCCCCACATACTCCTCCCTCTGCTTTCACACCCCGACCCCCACACCTCATCTCCCAGGAGAGGTGGGTAACTGAAAAACATGGGAGCAAGGAGATGTAAGGTCAGGTCTTCTCCCGCTAGGAACAGAGAGACACACATTAATGTATTATTCATGATGCACTATGTCACCTGTCTAATACATCAGTCGACACACACAAACACACACTTACACACACATACCGTCCACAGTACAACCGACACTAATACAATGTCACTAATACACTGTGCAATTACAATAGTTATAATAGTTTCTGTCTGTATATATAATATTTCAGTTACTGTGAATTCTTCACTGTTTTTTACTGGGTTTTTTTATTGCTCATTTGCTTATTTATAATACTTATTTTTGATCTTGTTTTTTTCTTTTACTATGTCTCTGCACAATCCTCTATGCTGTTGTAATCCTGTAAATGTCCCCGCTGCGGGACTAATAAAGGATTATCTTATCTTATCTTATACACATATTCTCACACACACACACACACACACACACACACACACACACACACACACACACACACACACACACACACACACACACACACACACACACACACACACAGACAAACATATAGACAAACAGAGACAAAGCTAGCCTATTGATTCATATTATCTTCAGTTTAATTGATTGATTGGTAATGACCTTTGCAAGAATGGGAGAGTGTGTGTTCTAGGGGCCAGCACATTTGACAGCTGGTCCCTATGGCGCATGCGCAAGACATCAGCAAGGCAGCCTTGTGTTAAGCTCACCGGCAAAACAATATGAAGAGCTATGAGTGTCCTTCAAAATAAAAGCGCAGAATCGTATGCTTTAAAACACAGCGTTGATTATCGACTACAAGAGCCAGAAAAAAACATGGAAAAATAGCAAATTAGTTATTTAATGCCATGTAAATACGTAGTGAAATCTTAATCCTCAAATACATTGTTGAACAATATATATTATACGCTTCCTGAATGCAAACTTTTATTTTGAAAACCCGGATCTTGTGTTAAGCTCACCGGCAAAACAATAAGAGCTATGAGTGTCTTTCAAAATAAAAGCGCAGAATCGTATGCTTTAAAACACAGCGTTGATTATCGACTACAAGAGCCAGAAAAAAACATGGAAAAATAGCAAATTAGTTATTTAAATGCCATGTAAATACGTAGTGGAAATCTTAATCCTCAAATACATTGTTGAACAATATATATGATACGCTTCCTGAATACCAACTTTTATTTTGAAAACCCGGATATGTTTGCAGATTCTGTGCAGCTTGACACCACGGGGGTCAACTGAGCAGCGACCAGAGAGGAATAACATCAGGGGCTCTGCATACAGTGCGTTTGATCCTGACCCCCCTCCCCAAAAAACATGCCTGGTGTCCCGATGCTTCTCCCCCCGAGGTGACCGAGCAGCAGCAGCCGGGATGGCCCTGGTCACCGTGCAGCGGTCGCCGACACCCAGCACCACCTCCAGCCCCAGCGTGTCTGTGAGTACTGGGACTGGGTTTGGAGACTACAGTTATGGGTGCATGCATGGACGCGGATGTGCATTGGGTGGCTTACTGAGCACCATACTGCAACATAAAAAGTAGTCCCTGTCAGTCCTGCAGAGGGATGCATGTGTGCAAAGTTAACTTGAAATTGCATGTTTTTTTTTTTTTTTTGTGCAAACTTTGCTTACTGTCATGATTTCTAAGAAGCTGCAGGATAAACTTTTAAACCTTTGTTTTTATTTTTTTCACTTTTTATTTTTTTCATATTTTTTATTTTCTTTAACAACAAAACATAACAAATAAGGTTATCATCATACACATTTGGTCAAATTAAACATCAAATAATTGTTTTATTTTAATTTTTTTAGGAAATGTTGATCCAGCATTAACACATGTATCCTTAACAAAGACAGAAAAGAAAAACAAAATCACTAAATAACTGAAAAAATAAATAAATCAGAAAACATTACATTACAGTCATTTAGCAGACGCTTTTATCCAAAGCGACTTACAATCAGTAGTATATTACATATCAAACATATGACATATTGGGAAGAAACTTACAATTACAGAGAATACTTACTGAGCTAATGAAGCACAATCTACTCCAATAGATAGTATTGTTGACCATTCATAGCCAAAATACGTACTAAAGGGGGGACCACTCGTTTACAAATTCATCCAAGGTTCTTTGTAATACATTAGCTAACCGTTCATAGAGAAGAATTGATAATAATTCATCATACCACATTGATAGCATAGGTGGATGTTCATCCAACCAAACATGTAAGATTGAAAGGCGTGCTGCATAAAGCATGATATTTAGCAATTTTGCCTTTTGACCGGATAAGGAACACAAACCAAAAATACACAGTTTTGTATCCATTACCATTTTAAAGCCTATAAATGTCTCAATCTCTGCCAGAACAGAGGACCAAAATATTGTGATCAATGGACAGGACCACCACATGAAACCCTTATTTTAACCACAGCCTCAATATCATTTTATAGTTTATTTTATGACTACACAACAGGAATATGCAGCCTTCTGTGCATGTGTCCGAATTGCAAATCCATGTCAGCACCACACCTACACATTGATTGCTATGATCTATGGTTAGTGGAGTGACAGTGAATGGAGAGGAGCTGCCCAAGAAAGCAGGTTAGTGTGACAGGCCTGTCAGAGCCTGTTGGCCGCAGTGGGACGGTCCTCTTATCCCCTCAGACACTTTGAGGCTTCCCATGCCTGGCTTCAGGCTCCTGACCCAGACCAATGGAGGGGGAATGTGTGGCTGCCATGGATGAGACCCATGCCATCACCCGGGACTATGATATCGGCCCACAGTCATATTTGTAGAGGCATGATGTCAGACTGAAGATCCTGACCTCTGGTTAACTCTACATGACAGGAGTTCAGCCACATGCAGCTCCATTTAACCTCAGTGTTTTGCAGAGACTGACTGAATGTCCTCCAGATATTAAGGCCAGTTTGATGGGGTACCACATGGGACAACCATGCACATTATTGAGAATGGAATAGGAAAATCCCTAGCAGCGAAATGGTAAAAAAAAAATCATCAAATCATAGAACCTAAAAACATCATTTTTGCTGCAGCCATTGTGAAAATGGCTGCAGCACTCGAGGTGAAGAGCTTTTTTGAGTATTTTATTACGGCTTTAGGAGACATTTCGACCAATGCCTATTAAAACCTTGACCACTCTGTGCCAGATCAAAGAAATACCACACATGAATAATAATTTACTTTATAATTCTGAGACCCAACAGTGAGGGTTTTTTTTTTTTTTTTTGGTAGCCTTGAGGCAGTGAAAGGATCCCAGGCTGAGGTTACCAGCTGCTTTATCATGAGACCTGTTCCTGATGGGGAAGCAGCCATGTGAGTGCTCTTGTGAGATGTCTGATGCTGAGTGTGTGGGTGGGGGGGTGTAGAGGGGCTGGGAAAGAGGCTGCAGAACAGATAATAGTGTGGAGAAAACAGCTGGGAGTAAGCTCCTAAAGAAAGATCATGCCAGGCACAGCTGGAATGCCATTGTCACCTCTTCCTCCCCAGTATGCTGCCAGCTAAACCTTTCTATCAGTGCTTTGGCAAATTATACTTAAGGTTTCATATTATTGACCCATCAATTAATAAAGACATCATTTTGCCTTCCTCACAGCGGGGAACAGCCACTCCTACAGTGGTGGCGTAATCTGCCTAGCAGCTCGACAAATCCCCTGTTCTCATTGGCTATAAGACCACTCCCTACACATCTGTGCAGTGGCATGGTTACCATGGAGATTAGCCTGTGCATTATATCCCAGCCGTGGCCAGGCTTATTATGGTATGTTGTTTTAATCGCATATTGGATCTTTATATAGCCCCTACATGCATCAGCAATGTGTGTGTGAGTGCTTTGCAGTGGTGTAACGGTACACTGGTATCACATTGCCTTTGAAATCTGCCGAGCTAGGCAGTTTTGCAGGTGTGTGTGTGTGTGTGTGTGTGTGTGTGTGTGTGTGTGTGTGTGTGTGTGTGTGTGTGTGTGTGTGTGTGTGTGTGTGTGTGTGTGTGTGTGTGTGTGTGTGTGTGTGTGTGTGTGCAGGAAGCATTGGAATCCATGCATGGACTCCTATTTCTCCTGTGTCACCATGTTTCGCCTTGAAGGCAGGCTGTTAGGCTGCTGATGCAGAGAGCATCATTCAGCCAGCTGCCTCTCACGGGAGCGGTGCACGGGAATAGATGGAAAACTCCACCCGTCCCTCTCAAGCTCCTGCGCCTCCTGACCTCTCCACCTAATCTTCCTCATCCATCATCATGTATCCTCATCATTCACCCGCAACAGCATTAGCGTCTTCGTTATTGTTCATTGCCCCGCGTGTGTGCGTGTCCCTGTGTGTCCATCCATACTGTACGTATTTGGTTTTTTTTTTGTGTGTGTGTGTGTGTGTGTGTGTTTTCGCCTGTTTTTTGGTAGCCGGGATTGACAGATTGGTGCCAAAGAGAAAGTTCTCTTAGTTTTTCAAGGGATTACCAAAACAGGCTGGGATTAAAATTGTGTATGTGTGTGTGCGTGTGTGCGTGTGTGTGTGTGTGTGTGGCGAACTGTGCTGGTTGCAGTGGTGGTGGGGGGAGGAGGATGATTGCATTTTGGGAAAAAAAGAGAAACAGAGAGAGGAGTGCATGTGTCCACTCAGTCTGTTTCAGCCTTATCCCTGGTTCCTGCTCTGAGCCTCGGTTAAAATGCCACGCCGGCTCTGCCTCGTAACTGAAGTCACAGATGAAAGGCTTGACCCCCCCCCCCCCCAGCCGCCAGCCAATTCAGCCCTCTTTTAATGCAAGGTTAATTGAGTCTGACTCAGCGTGTGATGCAAATAGCCTCCAAAGTCTCTTTGATCAATGTGATACAGTTTGTCCTTTTATGAAATACCAGCTGCTGGTACAGGACTGATGTGAAGTGATGCAGGTATTAAATATTCCTTTTATATTAAATTATTTTTCTGATATTCTGTCTATCTCTCTGTAGGAGTCGGGCAGTGGTGAGGATGACCGGCGCTCCCATCCCAGGAGGTGAGACCACTTCCTGTTTTGTCATACTCTGTCTCCAGTTTCCTGGAATAACTCTGTTCTTTCCCACACTGCCGTTCAATAGAGTCACCAGAAACTGTAAGTTTAGGGTCAGGCCACTAGGGGGAGACTGTGCGTCAGATTTACAGTGTTTCCTCAATTACTGACCCACATTTTCAGTTACAGTCCACAAAACATTGATGCAATTGTTGCAAGCACAATTCTTCAGTTGACCTGCAAAAGGGCCAACTTCTGTGTTTAAAAACAAAACCATTTTGCCCAGTTGTTAACACAAAGTCTATTCAACAAATTCACATTGTCATTTTGTACCTTTTCCTACAAATTACCCTGTCCAATAAGCACCTTAATACAACAGTAAATATCAAAAAGAAAATGCAAAATGTGGAAGCTATTGTTTTTGTTGGTAAAGACAAATATCTTTACATATAATTTAGGAACCAATTCATACATTTTTGTGTATAACCCTTGAAAACAAAGTACTTTTCACACAGCAGTTTGAGAGTACTTAATGTAATTTGAGGCGTTTGCCCTTTGGCGCCAACTATTGTATTAACAATGTTTTTTTTTTTTAAAGTTTTCTTTAAATTGTTTTTAATGCTGCAAACAAATGATGTCTTTGTCTTTGCTTTTGTCAATATTTGCTGAGTCCACTGATGTCATAGGCTGGGGTTGATTTGCATGATTCTACTTTGTGGTTTTGTTGGCGTAGATGATCTGCTTTTGATGTGTGTATCTTTAGCTTTCATAAAAGACAAGGACGTCATCACTGTTATTGTCCTCGTGTTTAGATGACTCAGGTAGCTTTGTCTGTGTGCTGCATCCCGGGCCAAGGCCCTCTACAGAATATGTAATTCATAGACTTTACACAGGACAAAGCTGAATACATTGCATTTATGTTTGTGTGAGTGTTAGACTTAGTTTTAGCTTAAAACAAGCGGCTACTAAACATGAGGACTTTATCTTCGCTTAGTCTCTTATCACTCTAAATGATATCCTTACTTTACAGTGTGTCCGCTCACAATCATTACACAGGGAGTGGAACATCAAAGTCTTTACGGCCTTTCCATCTTGAATGGACTTTGTAAGGGACTTTTGTGGACCAATCAAAGCTTTAAGAGCAATCTAAACAGTCTAGAATGTATTGTTATCAGTAATAACTCATAGTTTTGAGTTACCTCATTCTCTAATACTATCTGTACCGTTTATTACAGCAGGAAGTTAAACACTGCAACATATAAATATAAATACTCCTACAGCTGAGACTTAGACAGACTGTTCATATTGTGCTCTGTGAGGCCACTACAGAGTTAAAGACTGTTCTGAGTGAGATGTAGGCGTCCTCTCAGGAGACTGTGGACATCAGATACAGGGTAAAACTGAATGCTTGGAACAAACTATAATATCTTTGTCCAAAACCTAACATAACAACAGCTAATGACAGATTTCAACTGGAGTCCCTACTCCAGAATCTGTCGTCCTGTTCCAGTGTTGTCTCAGCTTTGAACGTTGTCAGAAGGAGGATTTAACTTCTTTACTGCGTCATAGTCTTTTTTTTGTTCTTCACCCGTGGGGATTTTGCTGTTGCCCAGGATCACTCTCAGGTTTCATTCATGCGTGTCTTGGACCCTGTCACACTACATGAGCCCAGCGAGAGCTTGCCTGGTAAAAATCAAATGCATCTTTTAAAAAAAGCTGCCCAGGCTCCTGCTGGTCTGGAGTCATTAAGGAGGGTCAAAGTCTCCAGCCCTGAGCTCATTCACACAGCGGGGGAAATGTGCACTATCAGTATATGCATTTCCTCATAAATCCATATTTTAATGAGGCGATTATTGACAACATCTTGAACAATTGTGTCTTTAAATGAGCCATAGTCACAGTGAAGAATAATTTTGGAGGAACAAAACCATTTAGGGGTGGATGGTAGCAATGTGCTTATGTTGCATCTACACTACTACATGTGAAACAGGACAGAAAAGTAGTTAAAAGCATGGATGTTTTATATCATTTAATGTGAGCTTCCTGTATGGATTATTCACCTTTGGCCTAACCTTCTGCCAGAGGTTTCTGAGAAATCCCACTCACCAAAAACATGTACAAACTGGTCTGAAAGCATGACCTCATTGGCCAGCAGTAATAATAATGAAACCACACGTACACCATATGATAATCATTTCAGTTTATGATTACAACTGGCCCTCGACAAGCCAAGGGCCTCTTGAGGAGCACCTATATTGCATGAGACATGGAGCCGAGTGGAGTTTAACCCAAAGTGAAACATATGAGAAAAGATTTTATGCAGTGTCACACACATATGAAAATTGAAACTTGGTGACATCACTCCTGCTTGCCTTTTAAAACACCCTAATAGTGCCAAGAAGGACATGTGGTCCCAATTATCTGTTAGGTAATACAAAAAAGCAGCAGCAGCAGCTGGTGAAGTCATACCCATGGATGTGCGCACACACACACACACACACACACACACACACACATATACATATAGAACTTATTCCCCATACGAACATCATTATAGTCCTGTTTTACCATTTACATTGCTCGCCATTTGGTCAGCATATCATGAATCCGCACTGACATGCAGGATGCAGCCGAGGGGCCTAGCTGAGTGACCCCTAAAGCGTATTACATAAGAGCCAAGGTCCAATTAACTCCCCACCCTACATACGGATCCAAGTAGCAGCGGGGGCCAATATATCGTATAGGAGCCACTGAGACTGGGGGGGGGCTTTGGCTTTAACAGTACAGTAATATTTTCACTGCGTCTAGATTTCTCGCTCTTCTCCAGAGTCTTTGTCTCTTTTTCTCTTTCAGTTATTCAGTTGAGTCCTCACACCCTGTATCACTCCCTGTATCTGTTATTCTCTCTGTTATTCTCTCTGTTATTCTCTCTGTTATTCTCTCTGTTTCTCCGTCGACGTCTCTTTCATGCAGACACACACAACGTCACTGCAGCGCATTAATGAATCTCTGCCACACACACTGTTGCCTCAGGACGCACACTGACCGTCAAGGACAGTATTCCAGAGTCACGAAACTTACATTTGAGATTTTTGTCCTATTCTAAATCAATATTTAAATGGTTTGAAAAGTGAAAGCTGCTGATAAACTTTGTTCTGCTGTGGCTGCTTCCTGTCGTACTTGTGACTTGGTGCAGGGATGTGATGTGGCACCACCGTCAAAGGTTGCAGCATCACAAGATTGAAGTATGTTGTCAAACATCAGTAGTGTTAAAGCACAACTGAATTAACCCCTTGAAATGTCAGCGACAGTCGTTGCTTTCAGCTCTACTCTCCGTTTGTTTTGCAGAGTACCTATATGAAGTAACCGTTTTTATAATTATTGCTTATTATTAAGTCTGATTTTATACAGTGTCTCATGTGTTTTTATGCTATGGTTTTAGTATTTATACATATTTTATTCCACCAAAACTTTACTTTATTAACATTCTACTGTCTTACCGTGATCATTTTCTTCAGTGTTGTATGTATTTTATGTTATTTTCTTAACTTTTTGTCTTGTTTTTCTTCTTTTAACATCTTGTTTGTTTGTGTCAATCATTTGTAAAGCACTTTGAATTGCATTTAATTTGACTGAAAGGTGCTTAATAAATAAAACCTGATTGATGATTGATTGATACGTTATATAGAGGTGTGTCACTGTGTTGTATCTACTGTGGTCAAAAGCCGGCTGTAGATGAGAAAAGCCCATGAGAAGAGAGAGAGAGAGGCAGCGTTAAGATGTTCCTTTTCTGTCTGACCTTGTCTTCACTTATAGCAGCAGACTGACATAGCTATACATTCTGACACTTCACTGATCAGAATCATTTGCGGTTCAAGTCTCTTCTTGCTCTATTAAGTATGCATGTTATTGACTCGTGCATCAGCTCTGACCCAGATGCACACAGGCAGAGCAGATTCACCCAGCCAAGAATTTAATGAGTCTGCTATTAGAAGAACAAGACGGGCAGGGTCCAAGCTGGAGAACACCATCTGTGTTCACTGTTTGAGCTCCATCTCCACATGTGGAGACATGCCTCTTTAAGTTTACAGGTTGATCCTCTGGCAATTACACACTGGTGGAAACCACACCTGCCTCGTGTCCTCCTACAGTTAAACATGGACAGAACATTCTCCCTGTCCTAGATCAGTGACTTCATGAGCATATACAGCCCAAATACATTCCATTCATTTTGTAGGATAACAAGTGAAGATGCCATAATGCACTAAAAAGTGACATTCACAAACAACATTTCATGCCACAGATTATTCTTTTCAAATTGCAGCATGTGTTGCTTAGCCCCATACTAACAAAACCACCCAACACAAAAATGTATCGTCAAGTATTTTGACCCAGCATTGATTATAGATTATAGATTATTCTTATCAAGTCTGAAAAGCAAGAACATATTTCCAGCCAGTGCAGTACAGTAGCATGTTTGGTTACGGTACACATGCTACTTCTGCTAACAGGTCCGTCTTTGTCTGTCTTATCTGGCTGTTAAGTTATGCTCCCTGTTTCTCCAAGGTTAAGTGCTCCTATTGCAACAGGAGTGGGCTGAGTAGTCCGCAAACATTTGAACTGAAGGCGTTGTAGTCCATCTGTTCTTTGCTTTGCTCTGTTGTCGATCTAGGAAAACCCTTTTTTTATGTTGTTTGTTTTGAGGCCAGGTGTTTTTAGCCACAGCTACTACTCCGTCATACTTCTTAACCTTCGGTGTGAGGGGCATTTTTAAAGACGAGAGAGGGACGTTTTTAAGGGTATTTTTTTAAGGCAGAGTAAATAATTCTGCACGTTATATAGCTTTTTTTTTTTGTAGAACAGTATGCTAACGGTAGCCCATCTCCTGCTCAGCATATGGTAAACAGCTGGCTTCATGCATTGAGCAAGGAGGGATCAGGATGATATACTGTAGGGCTCACTCTAGGTAACACAAACACACACATAAACACACACACACACACACACACACACACACACACACTTTGAGATATACACAACACCGTAACTACATAACCTTTGACCTGCGTGTTTTCTGCCCATTCCCATCAAGTGACTGAAGAAGACGGTTGTGCAACTTGTCCAGGTCTCAACTAAACTCCACAACACACTCTCATGTTACCAGCCCGCAGACACTGAGTACTGGTAAATTTGACGACACTAAACAGAACCACATGACCGCTGTGTGTGTGTGTGCGTGTGTGTGTGTGTGTGTGTGTGTGTGTGTGTGTGTGTGTGTGTGTGTGTGTGTGTGTGTGTGTGTGTGTGTGTGTGTGTGTGGGTGGGGATGTTGTGGTCACAGTTGCTGACAACCTGCCTTGTGATGCAACAGTTGTTGATGGGAAGGTTAGACAGCGTGAAGTGTTGGTGTGTTTCTTTCGTATTTGATGTTATCAGTTTAGCCGGGCAGAATTTGCATGTGGAGTCAGGAGTGTTAAAGACACGCATACACTATCCCCGGACTATGTATTTGTTTTCTACATTGAAAATGTGCGATGAAATCACTCAGGCCCCCTTGGATTGTAAATAGGCCTGTCAGAAATATTTGCGATAAACAATATCATTTTCATGTCATTTTAAGAAGTATTATGCAATTAACTTTTAATTCTGAAGAACATTTGAACATTGGAATTCATATTTAAAACATGAATTAAAATATTCTAAATAATTACAATTAAAAAAAACACGCAATCAAACAATAAATAAAATGTCTCGGTTTCAAAATCGGCGCAATGCCATAGTCTTATTAAAGTACAGAAAACCCCGCAGTTCATTCTGGCATCATGTTGGTTGTGACATTCTTATGTAAACAGACATTTATAAGTATGTATGTATGCCTCGCACATGTAAACATTTCAAAGTAATAAGAAGAGAGCTCCAAGGAATAAAGCGGCCGTGTTCCTTTCTTGCAATTCAGTCATGAAGATAAACGATTACATTTTAGTGGCAAGAGGTTAATGTTTAATTAGTTTTACAGTGTTTGATTAAATTGTAATTTTCACTGGACTAGAGTGTGGACAAGGTTCTTCTGAAAAAAAAAGTGCTTATTGCCATAGACATTCCTGTATTGTGTTTGGTGTCTTAGCTGTTATTGCGGTCCTCTGTAATAGTCAGATTTCCAGGTATACGAACAGTTTGTCAATCTGTTGTGACCACAGTAAGATGACATCAGAGGGGACTCACCTCTGACTTTAACAGAACTGATGCTCTGTGTAAAGGAAACTCTGCTTTTACACATAGTCCACCTTGGACAGGATGTAGGCGGATCTCTGCATGGTAGTATTACAGGACTGAACAAAATGTTCCTCTCACACTTGTTTGACATGTAATGTGGCTGAATGCACTGCTGAAGTTTTATAAGATGCATAAACATGGGCCAAAACAAGTCACACTCATTACTAATACCATAATATTATGAAGAATTCAACTGCAGACCACAAGATCTCAAGTCCTGCATTTGAGATCAATTTTCCATCATATATCTGAACAAAATCTGTTTTTCCATTGGCCAGAAATGTAGCTCGTTCTTTGTGAAAACTGTGAGGCTTGTGTGCAACGCCACATTAGATACAGTGCATGAGAATTTGTTAAGATACATTAGCTACAAATTATAAATATCCATGTAGACCAGGCCTACATAATCGGTTGCAAGTTCAACCTCAGCCTCAGAGGTCAGAGGATATTTATAGACCTAGAACAACAGCACAAACACAATGTGCATATTACAGTGAATAACAATGGGCTGTAAATATAATGACATACTTAATGGTGCCCTACGCCTCAGTCAGACTCTCTATTGATAACGACTCTGCTCTGGAAAACAGCCCAAACATGAAGCAGGCCTTCCATAAACATAAAAGTAATAATTAATCTTGGCTCCGCCACATAGAAGCCCTCAGGTGCCTCAGTTTGTTTCTTAGGCCTCTTGGCACACGCCGGTGTGAATATGAAAAGGGCTGCTGCAGTTTTACAATGTTTTGCAAATTGTTGTCAGCTTGCATAGGACCTTCCATGTCGGCACGCCAGCAGAATATAAAATGTTTAGTAGGCTATAAAGTCAACCAAAACATTGCGTCCATCTCACAGCATGCAGTTAAGTGTGTGTTCATTCTTGATGTCCTCAGACCTCCTTGTTGTGAACGGTTGTTTCTGCACCAGACTTTCTTCAACATCTCTCTATACTACAAGCTTCAGTCCGGGTAACTTCAGCCTGTTTCTCATTTGTTCTCGCTACTTGTGTAACTCAACCACAACGGCCGTGCGTTGGGAGGAAAAGGGCGGCGAGGAGACAAGTGAAGTCTTCTCAACGAGCTCACCAAACCAAAAGTCCCATGTGTGCACAATTGACTGTGTTTTAGATAAGATAAGATAAGATAAGATAAGATAATCCTTTATTAGTCCCGCAGCGGGGAAATTTGCAGGTTTACAGCAGCAGAGAGTAAAGTGCACACAAGAGACATAGTAAAGAAAGACAAGATAAAAATAAAAAAAAAAAATAAAAATAAAAAAACAAGTATTATAAATAAGCAATAAAAAACAGTAGAAAAACACAATAACTGAAATATAATATTTACAGACAGAAAAAAACTATTTTAACTATTATTGCACAGTGTTTTTGCACAGTGTTTTTATTGTCATGTGTCATGTTTTATTAGTTTATTGAGCAGCACATCCACTATTGACCCTCCAAAACCAGGACACTCTATTAGCTGCAGATTGTCACAATATGACCATGTTATTAAGATGATTAACTATTACTAACCTACAGTATTATATACTCCATCACCAAGTACCATGTAGTACCAAGAGTATGCAGCTTTCTTTTTTTTAAACAAACACTACTAGGCAGTGCAGTTTTTCTGATAAGCACACCCTCAGCCAGAGGGCAACATACCTGCTGGGTTAAACACCTGCATGGTTGCCAGCAGTTTGTATACAAGTGTCGATGCAGAAGGGCTGCTGGTGTGGGCGGTCGCACATCCCCGTTGTCCTCATTGGCTCCCCCTACTCTTCCCCGAAAGAAACCACACACATGTCTCCAAAACTCCTCCCTCCTATGACTTCTCCAGAGAGAGTTTGACCCAAGTCATATGTCTCTGTACTGTACGTGGTGGAGGAGATGCATGAATGATGTTTATGGTTTTCTTTTTCAATCTTGGACAACCAGGCGTTTCACCAAGAGGATGAAAATGAGCGAGATTTAAACAGATTGCTGTGCGTAATTTGGTGCGTAATTTGGACACAAGTGCCCATATTACGCAGGGAAACAATTCGTCATTGTTCTACTCTATTACGACCATCAACACCAGAGGAAGGAGTGACTCGTTTCGAAATGACCGTGGGAGAAGAAGAGTAAAAAAAAAAAAAAAAAAAACCTGCCCTCCACCCAAACTTATCGCCGCGATGACCCTCGGCGCGGTGTCCGGATCCGACGGCTCGTCCGCGGGCAGCTTCTGTTCGTGCTGCGGGGCGAAGATGGTGCCTTACTTCAGCGACGACGCGGTGGTGTCAAAGAATAACATCAACCAGCTGTAAGTTCATAACAAAGTGGCACTTTTTTAGAGGATAGATCTTATTTTATAATATTATGTAGTTTTTTTCTTCTTTTTTTTTATACAGTACCAGTCAAAAGTTTGGACACACCTTCTCATTCAATGGTTTTTCTTTATTTTTATTTTTTTCTACATTGTAGATTAATATTGAAGACATCCAAACTATGAAGGAACACATATGGAATTATGTGGATTATGTCATCAGTGTGTGAATGGGTGAATGATATGTAATATACTACTGATTGTAAGTCGCTTTGGATAAAAGCGTCTGCTAAATGACTGTAATGTAATGTAATGTAATGTAATGTGGTAAACAAACAAATGCTCAACAAACCAGAATATGTTTTATATTTTACATTCTTCAAAGTAGTTGAATGAGAAGGTGTGTCCAAACTTTTGACTGGTACTGTACATTAAAAGACATTAACACAGAGACAGGGACAGGTGTCATGAAGTAACAGTGTCCCTGTTCATTTATAGACACCTGAGTACATTTGTGCTAAATTTCACTTCTAAAAAAAAAAAAGAGATCAAACTGTGAAATAACTGTCTGTGTTTGAATTGTTGTATTGTGGATAGTGTGACTGCTAATACTGCATTTAAATATGGACTAAAAAAAAAGTATTTGTCGTAATGATCATTCAGATTTGTAACATTGTAAAACTGTGAGTAATCTGAGCATGTGTCACAGTTTTGCAACATCTGTGCTGGTTGCGTTTCCTGGTGACGTAGAAGGTTCTTACTCATCTGTGTTCTGCTTTATGACCTTACTAAGACACACTGGCTCCACAGGTATTGTGATTCATACTACCTGTGTCACAGGTCTAGGAACTCTTAATAGTGGGAAACCACAGTGCTACTGATTAACTGATATAAGCAGCTGGTTGCCATATCAATAGTTTTTGTCCCTCCCCTTTTTGTTTGTCTTAGGCTGGAATATTATGTGTTTGAACTTGTGAGTGGTTGTTGTGATGAACAAAGTTGTTATTAAGTTGCAATTAAGATTTAAATACAAAATTCAGAAAAATGACTTAAACAAGCCAGAGGAAGACAAAAAAGACAGCAATGTCGTTTAGAACTTCATATATTAATGTATAAAATGTGGTGTATAACCATAAAAGACTCACTTAGATCCACACTTTTCACTCTTAGTTAAGGAAAACCAGGATACAAGCAACTGAATATAACTTTGAATACAACCCATAGCATAATAGGCTACACCTGCATGATTTGCAACTGATCAGAAAGACTCTGCAGTTAATTCTTTGCCCTGCTTTCCACAGGTCAGCCAACTGAACTGAATAGTACATTTGTTTCTTGCTTCATTGATACTAATGCAGCGATTGTGCTGCGATGTAAGGGAGTTAACACTAATGAATCTTACAGTGATCTTCAGAGTCTGCACACATCAAAGCAAACTGAGGTAAAAGGCTCCTTTCTGCTTGTGAGATTTAAAAAAAAAAAAAAAAAAAAAAAAAAAAAAAAAAAAAAAAAAAAAAAAAAAAAAGGATTTATTTCACTTGTAAATGTGGTGAAGACAAGTTTGCCCTTCAGGACAGATCAAAGGCTGGTTCTTTTCCCACTGTTTCCAAACTCTCATGTGGAGCTGGCTTAGCAAATTTAGGGTGGGGGGGAATCAATGTGGAAAATGACAGCAACTGGATTAAAAGATGATGAAATCAACATTAGCCAAACTCAATTTATTTGGTTCCAGTATCTGTGTTTTTTTTTTTTTTTGTTTTGTAACATTTTCGTGCAGTCAGCAATTTGTTGTGCCCTGCGTGAGAATTGGCCTTATGTGGCGGTTTTCGGGAATAGTCGAGGACAGCCTGCCTCTCTATTGCATCGTTTCCCAGAACGTTTTACACATGATTGTGCAGTGAGGTTATTGGGTAAACTGAGCATTTAGTCTTTATTAGAGCTGCACCCTGTCTTTAGGGAAGTAAGTGTTGGGTTTTTTTTGCTCTTTTTTTGTGAGTTTGCATAAAAAAGGTCGATGGGAAGGTGACACACACAGGCGCGTCTGTCTAGTAAAAAGCAGTGGATGTGGGAATCCTCTGACTTCCTGGTTTGGTTAACAACATTGCATGATTGTTTTTTGTCACCACTCCCTTGTATTGCTCAGGATGGCCCTCATTGCGACGCGGGGGGATTTTTAGCACCCTTTGATCCGTAGCACCTACAGTGTGTCGGCATGTTAAATGTGTGTGTACATAATGTCTGTTTGATTATAGTGTGGACGCCTGTAAGCGCCAGAATGTTTAACTAGGTTTTGAATGAGTAAATTACAAGGCCCGAGGCCAGTCCGCAGAGTTAAGTGTTACCTGTGGCTAAATGGCATCTTAAAAACCCCCATTGTTTTCCCAGCAATTTTAGAAATACCAGTAAACCCCCTCTCTTCCGCTGCACTTTTGTGTTGTGTACGTGGTTTTCCAAAGAAAACAGAAGAGATCGAAAAGTGACAAAGTGAAGTGTGTGTTTTAGTGTTTGTGTGAAGGGACTTCAGCAGCTAAACAGGGATATGAGCAGCTGGATTTAGGTCACTACTTATTCTTATGTGATGGGTCTACAATCAAATAAACACATAACTTGGTTTAAGTTTGGCTTATTAGCTTCAGTAAATGGCTCGAGATCAGAACAGTTGTGTAGCTGCCTGATAGTGTTTGGTAATGGTTGTGTTTCCTGGGAGTTCCACATGTTGCAATGATACTTTTATTTGTATTACCACGAGCTGTTAAAGTGGGAATGGAACCACTTATTGAGCCAATGTTACTACCGACTTAGCTACAGATGTCCTCATTCGAACCAGCGTTCAATTATATTTCACTCCGCTTCTTCAGTACCCTTCTTCTGCCTGCAGTTTGTTTAAAACTGCAAGTTAAAATGTAATCTGAGTCCCTCTCAGAATAGCACGGCATGCCGGGGGAGGTTATGTTTAGTTCACTAAGGTGGCTGCTTCTTGGACCGCGGCCTGCACACTGGATTATTAAAGAAACCGTAGCAATATTGTAGCAAAACATGTGGTTCTCACTCGCACATATCCAGAAGACAATAGCAATGTGTTGACAGTCGTCTGAGCTATTTGATGAAGGTCTATGTTTAGTTTGACCTGGTATTCCTTTTTCTTCATCAGCCCTGACCCTCTTCTGCTCTAGCTGTCCCACATCTTCTGCCCGTCTAATGCTTTGCCCAATAATCTGCTTTGCAAGTGTAATAAATCTTGAATTTATTTCTAGGTCTAGGTTAACTTGACTGTAATGTTGGAGAGTGAGATGACGTTTTGGGCCTCTACTTCATGACGCCCCATGAACTTGACTTTTTTTCCCCCCTTTCTCATCCATCTGTCACTATCTTCTGCTTGTGACACATTTTTCCAATTGTCGAACTTCCGAGCAGCAGGGGCTAATGTAGACACGCAGGCACACGCACACACAAAGCAGCTAACTCCCTGTCTTTTCCCAGGGGCTGAATCTGTCCCCGGTGCAAACGCCTTAGCAGGGCCTGCCCCCCATAAGAACCAGGCCCTATATTTATCCCGCTCTCCTCCTGAGAGTGACTAATATGGACACAGGCAGGAGGGGGGATGGAGGGGGTCACCCAGTTATCTGCCCAATATGTGGAGTGGTCCTTACATAGTGATGATTGTGTCTGTGACTGTTGCCCTAACAAGTACCTAGCGCTTTATTTCTGCCCAAAAGCCTGGTTGGCTGGATGCCAAAAGATGACCCACCCCTCTCTCTACACACTCTGACTAGTATGTCGTTCTGTATCTCCCTCCCTTCATCGCCTATTCCCCATTTACATACTCTGTGAAGTCAAATCTTAGTTGAACCCGCTGCCCTTTTGTCCATTTCTTAAATAGCTTTATCCTTCTGTGTATATTTTTGACTTTAAATGAGCGACTCTGATTGAAATTGCCACCTTTACAGTTGTTATTTATTGTTGGAACATAACAATGAGCTCAACGTACACATAATGTAGTTCATCTGAGTTCATGCCAACAAACTGACCAGTCGCTGTTTGGTTATTACAGTATTGCTAATGTAGCCTATCAGTTTCAATTACTAGTCTACACGCAGCTGTATTACATAAGTTGACATTGCTAATGTCATAACAGAGTTTGATGCAGAGATAGTTGAAAAATGGGTCTCAACATATATAGTTAATGTGTGTCATTGGCTATTTTGATTAGTTAATTAATCATTTTGTTTATGAAATGCAAGAAAAATTAAGAAAATTGTTTTAAATAATTTCCCAAAGCCCAATGAGACATATTGAGAATCCTCGTTTTATGCAACCGAAGGTTCGTAATCCAAAATACACAGTTTACCATCAAATATGGCAAAGAAACAATCAAATCCAAGCAAGGAATGTCTAGCTTTTTGCTTAAAAAATGACTAAAAACAATTGATTATCCGACAGGGTAAATACTGATACATTTTCTGTCAGTCATCAATAGATTAATCAGCCAGTCGCTGCAGCTCTAGTGTGGAATCAGTGGGAGGTGCAGTGTATGTGTGTATGTTTTGTCTATAATTAGCTATACCTTTTTATATGTTTCTGTAGAAGGAGCCTAAAACCCTCCCTATAATCAGAGCACATGCAGGCTTCAGTGTTAATAACTTCTGCAGAAGGCTGTCTTGTCAAAGAGAAGCTTTTTATGTACAGTTAGACAGCCATGCTCTTCTGAATGCATGCTATCAATAGCTGGGACTTTTAAAGGACTACTGTATTTTTAGAAACTTTACTTGAAAGTCAGTCACCCCCCCTCCACCCATCAGGCTTGGATTCCACTTCCTCGATGTGTCTGTGTGCAGGTGTAAACGTGTGTGTGTGTGTGTGTGTGTGTGTGTGTGTGTGTGTGTGTGTGTGTGTTTGAGTGCATGCACGTGCATCGCCTTCCCGCGTGATTTTCCGTGAGAGTACGAGTGTTATGTTACAGTTGACATTGTAAGCGTACAGTAGCACTGCTATACATGGCATTGCATTGCCAAGTGAAAAGTAGGAAGAGGTTGTGAGAAATGCAGAAAAGAGGAAGTGACAGAGGGTACAGTCAGAGGAAACAGCTGGGTCAAGGATGACTGGATTATAGGAAATAAGCTCAGCACAAAGCTGTGGTTTTTTTCCCTCTCTGTCTCTGTCGGCCGTCTGCGTCTCCTGATGCAGTCGGTCTCAGCAAAACTCAGGAAGGACAGCAGGATGGCTGGAAGGATGCAGAGATGAAGTTACAGTGAGAAAGGGCACGACAGGAAGGCTAAATAGCAGACAGCAGACAGTGTGAAACTGAAGAGAGAACCTGATGAACTGTAGAAGTTAGGGTTCATTGAGTGTAGACTTGCAGGCTGCTGCAGAGGGCAAAACAGATTATCCAGCGCGGCAGTTAACCGTCAAAATAAAGCATATCAACATCAACTGTTTGCGCAATGTCAAAATATGTTTGTGGCTCTGATGTCATCATCTTTCTTGGATTGACCCCAGCGATCTTCAGCGTGTGTCGTTGTCAAACCCCTCATATTAAAGTTCAGCAGAACAGGTCGACCTGCTCCCTGGATCAGTGTATTCCTCTAGTAACACTCATGTACCCAGTATTTGATCCATGATGTTACGCACGACAAACTGTTAGCTTAAACTTGACATTTAAGGCATGTGACCTATTACGATCTGCCAATAAAAGGGGGGATGATGGGATGATGGGAGTGACGGTATAAATAAACTCAGGGAAAGAGAGTCACATGCAACGGATGAATAAGCAAAACAAGGACTTTATCAATAATTAGGTGACTAGCGCTCAATAAAAACAACTGAAAACTACTTTCTAAAAGGAAAGCAGTACAGATTATCAAAAGTAACAATTTAAGACCTAAATCGACAAACTATTGGTCGCATCCAACACAAGCACACAGCTCAAAACGCTGCCTCCACTGGCCTATTTACCACCCGGTCCTAATCAGTGATGGAGCCCAGCCGCTTACATTCACACACTGCAGCTGCTGGACGGGGAAAAGGGTGGCACCTGATAGACACTGGGGGGAGAGAGAGAGAGAGAGAGAGAGAGGGAGAGAGAACACACAACACGACACGTAACAGGGCCTCTTAAAAAAACACTCCTTCCGTCAAATGTTCTTTGTAAGATATTGAATGTGGTACGGCTGGGGATATTCAAGCCAGCAGATCATTTAAATGCTGTAAAAGTAACCGAAATGTTTTTTTCTCTAGGAATCTGTTTCACTTTAAGTCCCACATTTGGCTGCTTGACAAGGCTTGTGGTTGCCCATGTTCCTGTTCCTCGATGGGCTAAGTTTCTGCCAACTTGTGGTCTTAATTTTTTTAGCAAAACCAGCAAAGCCATTTTGCCCATAGTGTGATAAAACATTTCACATGCATAGTTTTATTCAGCATTATTGTTTTGTTTTTTTGTGCTCTCTGCATCCACCGTATAAATGCAGGAGCACCAATGCCCCAAGTGTTCACTCTCTAAGTGGCTGACCTCTTGCTCAGCATCATTAATGTTATGGTTTACTGGTCCCACGGCTGTCATTTTACATGTTCATAAGCGGCTGCAGAATCTTCCGACCAGTTTTATTGGTATCCAGTGGGACTTAGTTGAGTGTGCAGCTGTGAGACTTCAAGAAAAAGCCGAGTTATTCACCAATGCAAGCAGGTGCTCACACAAACACACTCGATGTTTGTTGTCCAGTTCAAACACTGACCTTAGTTTATTGTGTGTCCTCCTCCTCAATGCAGTGACCTCAGTCACAGTTAATAGGATTAAGTGTTCCAGAGAGGAACACAGCCCCGTTTGATGCGAACTGCTTTGGTGTGGAGCCAGAGATCCACAGTAACTTTTCCACTGGGGTGACCAACTTTCTCAGTCGGTCGCACCAGGACATGATTTGGTCGCATCCTTTTTTTTTTTTTTTTTTTTAATGGTTTCAGTCGGTGGTGAAAGGTAAGGTAACTTAAGTCCATTTAATAAAGTACTTCTGCATTCAAGTACAGTTTTGATATACAGTAAATAAACCACTTAACATTATAAAAATGAATACAATTAAATCTATTGCAGCAAGCTACAACATATGAACTTGTGTTTGTTACTGCGTCAATAATAATAATAAACTAATATTAAAGTATATAATAATGTTACAACTAAGGAGCCCAGAGAGGCTGCATAGGAAGTCCTTTCTATTTCATTCTTTAGTTAGGGCACATAGTGTGTTTTTTTTTTTTTTTAATTCATGGTATTAGTACTTTTACTTCCGCAAAAGATCTTAGTACTCTTAGTGCACTCATCATGAGTGGCGTCTGAGTCTGAACTTCTCGTTTTATCCTCCTCACCAGCCTCTTCCTCTCTTTTCTCTAACATTTACAGCTAAATGGATCGTTTCGTGAAGTTTTCTGCCGCTTCCCTCGCGTGCTGTGCACAGCCACATTTTTTAATGTACGGCATGTAATTAGTCTCAACCTGTGCACAGAAAAAACTGGCGCATGTACGTGATTCGAGCTGAAAAGCATCCTCGCGAGGGATCACTTTCGTGTGCACAAAAGCAGTGCCTCTAACCCGGAGCAGAGGCGAGCGCAACTCAACCTACCTTATGCGCTGAAAAATGGTCAATTCTTCCTCGTCAAGTTCACTTTTGAGACTTTGGAGGCGCGGTTGGAATAGACTCCATAAAGATCATGATGCACTCGCAACAATGCAATAACGTAAACATTTTTAGCTCACTCGTTCACAAAAAATGATTGCATACACTTTTGCTCCAATCTGGAGTCCGCTTGTGTGCTGTCCAGCTCTTATCTCCGCTCAAACACTGTGGAGGAGAGGACCCGTGCTGTCTTTCCTCTCAGACCCCCGGTCTCCTCACAAACATCCCTCCCTACTGGCAGCTGCAAATGTGAGTAAGTCTGTGTGTGTGTGTGTGTGTGTGTGTGTGTGTGTGTGTGTGTGTGTGTGTGTGTGTGTGTGTGTGTGTGTGTGTGTGTGTGTGTGTGTGTGTGTGTGTGTGTGTGTGTGTGTGTGTGTGTGTGTAATCCAGCTGTGTGGAGGAGAACATTGTGTTCCGAGTTCAAATTGGGGCTTGGATCTTTTTTTACTTTCATTGGTCGGTCAGCTCTGATTTGAGGGAGCCTGTCGACCAGAAGCCGGCTGATTGGCTCATTGTGACACTGACATCAGCCCGCGACAATGCTCGCCTGTTCCCTGTCCCCATCTTTTGCTTATTATGTGAAGCCGGGGTCGAGAAAGTGATAACAAATTACACAAGTTACACAATATACCAAGTATGATTAGATAACTCGGAAGGAGTCCCTGTGTTTGAGGCTTCCATTCATGTGTTCTTTTCTTTTCTCTGCCCTTCCAGTATCAGTGAGAGTTTCCTCACCGTGAAAGGTGCAGCCCTGTTCCTTCCCAGAGGAAACAGCCCCACGCCCAACTCTGCCCCCGCGCCAGCAGGAACAAGCACACAGGTAAAGACTTGTACACACAAATGACAGCTGCAGCTTCTCCCACGGCCGACCGATTAGTTCTCATCCTCAGAAATGAACTCCGAGGAAGAACGTGAGATTAAATAGCACAGTGTGTTTTCAAATGAACATTCCTCTACAGCATCATCAGTAACAGCTGGTGTTAACTTCACAGAGGCTGTTTCACAACAAGGCAGATGAGTTCAGAGCAGTCAGTTCACTGCTGCGTGCAATGTGGCGGCCAGATTGTTTGAGGGATATATATATATATATATATATATCGTCAAAGAAACCCACGCGAAATATCTTAACACTTATCTTTAACAAAAAAAAAATGGAAACAAGAAAAAGTAGAATCTGCTGCTGTCTGTGGATAAAGACAGCCTTTGTAGTTGGACCTTATGTGATGTGAAATCTGCTGATTACTATAAAAAGCATCAAAAGCTTTTTCTTCCAGAAATATCCAACTTTTTCTCTCAGATGTAGAGATCGGGTTGAATGTAGACCGTAGTGAAAGAGACTCCAGTGTGAATGGAGTCTCTTTCTTGCCACAGGGTAAATGAAACATTATCGTAGGTGTTATGTCAAACTACAAAATGCCAAGAATGCAAGTGTTGTCCAAAAAAAAAAGGACCTGAAACTAAATGAGGATGTTGAAACCCTTTCTGTCCAGGTGACCTTCAGAAACATCTTCAGACCATGTTCACTGTGCTGCGGCCGGAGGACACCATCCGACTGGTCAGTACACACACACACACACACACACACACACACACACACACACACACACACACACACACACAGAAGCGAGGTGGCATTGTGATCAGGGAGATTATATTCCAGACGGAGAGGCCGGTTTCAGTTCTTTGTTAGCAAACATAAAGAACTGAAACTAGTTTTGACGACATTGAAAGTCTTAACTCTTGTATCTGCACCCACACACATACTCATACAGTACTCCCAAGTCTTTTTTTAGAAGTCCCTGTAACATCTTTGATAAAGAAATATTCCAGCAATATCTTGAAATCATCTCCCCTCCATCTTTACCCGCAGGCTGTGCGTCTGGAGAGCGCCTACCCTCAGGTAACCCGCTACATGGTGGTGGTCTCCACCAACGGCAGACAGGACACGGAGGAGAGCATCGTGCTCGGCATGGACTTCGTCTCCTGTGATAGGTCAGTGGCACAGCAACGCTACAGGACTCTGTCTTGTAGGGTGATATAAACACTTATTAAATCCCACCAACAACAAAAAAAGATTTATACTCCTTCTTAATGTTGTCCGTGCTACGTCCCTGTGTTATTTGAAACACAGTGTTTTTCTTGTTTAGTTGTTTAACGCGTTGATCTTTCTACCTGCAGCTGCACAGTGGGTCTGGTTCTACCTCTCTGGAGTGACACTTTGATCCACTTGGATGGAGACGGGTAAGACACCACACCTACCTGCTTCCTCTTACTGTTCTCTGGGGAAGCTGACTCTGCTCCGATGACTCTTATTTACTCATTTTATTGTAGGGAGATGTTGTAATATGGCTATAAACTATTAAAGGGCATCCCGTTTCTAATCTCTCTCTCTCTCTCTCTCTCTCTGTCGTCACAGTGGTTTTAGTGTTTCGACGGTGAACAGGGTTCATGTTTTCAAGCCGGTTTCTGTCCAGGCCATGTGGTAAGCAACATTTTATTGTTTCCAGTAAATTACAGCTATGTGAAGTTACATTAAGGTTCAGTATGCAGGTTTTAAAAAGACTGTATCCATTGTAGCCCCCCTGTGATTTTGACCTCCAGCCTTTTATCTTTGTCACCGTTTCTTATCTCCCCCCCCTTAGTTTTTTCTCCCAGTCTCGTTATTATTATCTTTCCCTGTCTCACATGCCACTGCTGCCTCTTCATTTCCGTACTGGTCTTCATTTCCTTCTCCCTTTGTTACTTTGCTGCTCGCCTGACCTCCCTCTCCTAGAACATCTCCTGATACCTTCATCTATCTGCAGTTATATCTCTATTATGTCTCCTCATCGCTGTAATCTTTCCGTTCTTTTCTTCTCACCTTGTTTCTCTCATTCATTATTCAACCCAACTCCCTTTATTATATTTCTCATTTGCAATTATTCATACCTCACACAATTTTCACATAATGCTTCCCTTCCTTTGCCTATTGTTAAAGCTTCTCCTGGTTTAAATTATTTTACTCTGTCAGTCATTTTCAAGGACACTGTCAAGTTTCACTCTGTAGTGATAGTTTTTTGTCTTTATGCCCTCGAGAAAACCCTCTCAAGTGTGAATCCTCCTCCTTCTCCTTCTGCCTCAGGTCAGCCCTCCAGTCGCTCCACAAAGCATGCGAGGTGGCCCGCTGCCACAACTACTACCCGGGCAGCCTGTTCCTGACCTGGGTCAGCTACTACCAGAGCAGGGTCTCCTCTAACCAGGTCTGCGTCAACGAGTGGAACGCCATGCAGGATGTCGAGTCGCACCGTGCCAACTCACCCGTTCTCTTCACAGACCTGTGAGTAGAGGCCTCATGAACTTACTCACACACATGCACACACATTACGCAAATCCACAGGTCATACTGATGATGTAATATGTGGAATATTGTTTGTTTTGTGGGGCATTCCAGACAGGGAGTCAGTATCACAAGTTTTCATTTTGTATGCCATGGAGGCACAGCCCCCATTGATGTGTAGTGCAAAGTTCCTACTGAGTGAGTGAATGTTCAAATCAAAGGATGTGTGGATCGGATGCTCACAACAAACACTGCATTTCATTCCACAGGTCATAATACTCTAAATAAGCAATATATAATACATACAATTAACAAAAAATATTAGTTTTTATATTTATTTCAACTTTCGAAAGTATTTATTATTCCTTTCCCCAATACTTTACTATATAAGGACATTTATCATGATCATGGTTACAGTGATCAACCCCTAAACAACTGACAAAACCATTCCTATGCAAAAGCTGTTTAGATCCTTCACTTATAGTTATCAAGTAGTCCTCTTACAGTGTTCCTTCATTCACATGACAACACTCATCCCTCCATCATCCACAACCTGATCTACTCAGTAGTGTATCCTACTCAGGGTCACAGGGGTGAGCGGGGCACATGACAACATATGAGAAAAAAAATAAAAAATGAAACCGCTGATACTATTTTTTCAGTACTGTAATTTGAAAAAGCATTTGAAACAACTGAACTGTATTGTGAAACCGTCAAAAAAATTAATAATTAGCGAAGCTGTCCGATTTTATTACTTCTATATTCATGTAATAAATATACACATGTCAGTTAGATGGTAATCTGCATGAGAACCAAAGAAAAATAAAAAAGCAGTTAATATGATAATCATTATATGATAATAATCCCTTTTATAGAAACAAAATCAGATGTAATAGGTATGGCCAATAAGTTTTATTAGAAATAGAATGCACTCCATCACAACAGCATTTCCTAACCTATTCTCAAATGCAGACTACAGTCTTCAGAGCCCTGGCCTCTGGAGCTGTGGTCAAATGCTCTTTTTAACCTCTCAGGGTGACAAGAGGCAACACAGAGAGGCAAAACATGCTGATAAACACATGGATTTAATCTTTGTGACAGAGACGTCAAGAGGTCCTCAAGTTAGCGTCTGCTAAATGACTGTAATGTAATGTAATGTAATGTTAGCATAGAAAAGTGCAAACACAGGCTGCTGGATTAATGTCTTAACTAATACCAGAGAAATTCCCCTCTCTGCTGCCCAGTCACGTGCCTCGCGCCTATTTGGAGCGTCTCTCCTTCTCACACACACACACACACACACACACACACACACACACACACACACACACACACTTCAGAGATCCTCCAGGGTCCAAAATAGAGGCTTGAGTTGACTTGATTTACATTTGGGGAAAAAAGGAAAGCAGACAGACAAATAGGTAGACCAGCAGAGAGACGGACAGAAGCAGGTGGTAGGCAGAGAGAAGGAGTTGAAGGATGGGGGTCTTAAGGGGGGATTAGGAAAGATATTTTGCTGCTACATGCACCCACCTGATGTCCCTGAATGAAAGGGAGAGAGAGAAGTGAGGACAGAAAATAGAAATCAAGGTCCACTTCAGACTTGATAAACAAGAAACACCCATGTTTACTGCCTGCATTGAAACAGAAGTACTTCACACAATCTTTGGCGGAGGTGTGTTTGCACTCGAGTACACGTATCATTAAGTTTACCACCCTGCGCTTTATGACCTCCAATACACACATCCAAACACAAAAAAGTCCCTGTTTGTTGTCCCACACACGGAGACTGCCAAAGCCACATGACCTGCTGGTGTTTGTTGACATGGCAGCTCATGACCCAGTATAACCATTGGATGAGAAGTTCAGAGAAGCAGGAAGTGGTGTATACTCTTTGCACGTTATCGTGTTTGTCGCTGGTTACGATTACTGCGAATTCCCGTAGGCTACTCCTCTATCAGCCTTACAAGGAAGTGACATAACATTTCCATTCTTCATGGAACTAACTAACCCGTATTTGTTTGTCTTACCCCCGTGGAGTCAAATCTCTTGGGGTCAGTAGGCCTTTCAGCGGTGAGGTAAACAAGCTGACTGTTTCCGATTCTTCGACACAGATAGACGCTTTATGAGGCTGCACACTGCCCGTCTTTATGACTGCTGACCCTCACTGCTCTCTATTATTACTGTTAGGATCCAGTTAGAGGCAAAACAAGTGAAACTTAGACAATGAAAGAAGGAGAATCTAGGAGACAAACTGAGCTCTTCTCTCCAGAGAGGTAATTTGGCCACTTGTTGGTATCATCAGTGTGACGTCCAAAAGGCTAAATGCGTCCCCCAGCAGAGCGGTTAGAAAACGGAGCCAGGCACAACAACAGGCACACTCCACAAGGGGGCTTTGTTGTGGAATCGCTGATGGGCCATGGTCTCAGATGTTCTGGTCCCTCTCCAGTTTCTGAGAATCAGACAAAGTGGCAATTCTCTCGTGGAACAAATCATCTCTTTGAGAGTAAAGTGAGAATGAATCAAAGAACAGAAGGGAATCATTGCTGTAACTGAAGGTGGTTAATTGTGTCAAAGTGGGGTGTTTTTTTTTTTTTAGACTTAGAGAAAATGTGTTAATGTTGTTTTTTCATGAAGGTGTTTGTGTCTCTATGTGCAGGCCCACAGAGAGGGAGCGCACAGAAAGGCTGATCAAGACGCGCCTCAGAGAGATCATGATGCAGAAAGACCTGGAGAACGTCACCTGTAAGGAGGTAAGAGGCACAAAGATGAGTGTGGTGACATTTGCAGCTGGGTTTAGCAAACATCTTGTTTTTGCTAATTCAACTTTACTTGTTGAAATACCTGAGAACCAATTTTTTATTTTTTCCCATCGTACCAGATCCGAACAGAGCTGGAGATGCAGATGGTGTGTAACCTGAGGGAGTTTAAGGAGTTCATAGACAACGAGATGATCCTCATCCTGGGACAGATGGACAGCCCCACTGAAATCTTTGAACACGTCTATCTGGTAAGAACCCATGAGTAAAAAAAACTGTGGATGTTTGGAATGATCAATGTACAGGAACCATGCTCAGAATCTCCTTTTATTGTTTTGCTATAACCTGTAAATTATATTCTTTATTTTTGTCATGCGTTGACACACCTTGGTATTAACTGGACTTGTGATGTCTCCAGGGCTCTGAGTGGAATGCCTCTAATCTGGATGAGCTGCAAAACAGCGGGTAAGACATCAGTCTGTCAGTAACTCACCATACAATTCACACTCACTCAAAGGCACACTGACTTATATTATTTTAATAAAGGAGAAACTACACTTCATGTATTAAATGTGTTTTCAAATTGAAGTTCATTGAAACGAGAGAATCCATTACCTCTGAATCAAAGTATCACTGCAATGGTTCAAACATTTGATTTAATCTAACTGACCTAATTTAATTGATGTTTGACAAAATAATCACAATCTACTTGCTTTTGGGGAGCTTTCAACCATACTTCACTGTCTTCATGAGCATGATACTACTTCGACCTTAACTCAAATCCACAGTTGAAGAATACATATTCCAAAGCACCAGCAGTAACCAGCTGATTGTTTTTCCAGTTCTTTCCAACTAACCCCCTGTGGTATTAGCTAAGCATTGATAATTGGAACAACTAAATATAAATTGATGACAGTTTTATTGACACTGAGAGGTCATTAACCCTTTTTTCCCCTGTCTCTTATGTAGAGTGCTCTACATCCTGAACGTGACCAGGGAGATAGACAACTTCTTCCCGGGGATGTTTCAGTACCACAACATCCGAGTGTACGACGAGGAGGCCACCAACCTGCTGGAGTACTGGAACGAGACCTACAAGTTCATCACCAAAGCCAAGTACGCGTAAAAACACACACAGGATTGTTTGGTTCTACTTCGGGGTTCTCAATCTTGTAATCCAACACGATTTAATCTCTGGTCCGTCTCCGTCTCTTTTTAGGAAAGCTGGTGCTAAGTGTCTGGTTCACTGTAAAATGGGCGTGAGTCGCTCCGCCTCCACGGTGATCGCCTACGCCATGAAGGAGTACGGCTGGGACCTGGACACCGCCTTTGACTATGTCAAAGAGAAACGGGCCGTCACCAAACCCAACCCGTCCTTCATGAAGCAGCTGGAGGAGTATCAGGGAATTCTGCTGGCCAGGTGAGCTTTCACGTAGAAAGAAACTCTACAGCGTGCACGTTCTTTAGGGAGCGTTTTGGGTGCTAACAAACTGTTGTTTTTCTTGGCTTCCACAGCAAACAGAGGCATAATAAGCTGTGGCGCTCACACTCTGACAGCGACCTATCAGATCGCCCAGAGTCCATGTGCAAAGCCTCGTCTCACTCTCTGGGCCGCTCCGACTCTCAAAACAACAACACCACTTCCTCCCCCTCCTTACATCACTTCCTGGGCGTGGCCGTGCTGCAAGCGCTCGGCGCCGAGCCCGACGACTCTGCCAAGACGAACGCCACACACACGGACTCGAACGGTGTGTGTGACTCACCGGGTCAGGAGGAGGTCGGATCAGATTGCGGAGGCCCCCTCCTGCTTCCCCTCCCCAGGCCCCGAGCGGCCACCGTGGTCCCAGAGGAAAGACTGGACAATTCAACCAGCGTGGCCGTCACTGTGCCTGTTGCTTTACCCCACCCTCCACCGTCACTCCACATCCTACCCCCTACACCCGAACTCCAACGTGCTCACCGGAGTCCCCCCACCTCTCTGTCTATTTCAGTGCCCAAACACAAACCGGTGGAACTGTCCCTCAATTTGCCCGAGCGAAGCAGCTCAGAAGAAATCTCTGCTCTCACTCTGGGATCCGCTGACTCAGACTTGATAGACCAGTCATTATCAGATGTAGCAAGTGACCAACAGAGCCCCCTCAGCCCCGAGAACAACACTCCCCTCACCCTGGATCTCCCTCTTCCCGCCAGCGATGACAACAACAACCCCAGCGAGTTACAGACGGGCAGCGGCCGCGGCGAGGCCGACGGGTTGTCCAACCACAGCACGGACAGCATAGACTTCTTCAGCGCCAGGGAGAAGTTTCTGGGCCTGGCCCAAGATGGCAGATCCAGGACACTGTCTGAGCAGGCACAGCAAAGGACGCCTCTGTCATCTGAGGAAAGCGAAGACACTGAGGTTAAGGAGGAAGAGGAGCGAGGCTATGGGAGTAGTCAGGTACGCTGTCGTTCAGCTTCATCCCTCTGTTAACAGTTTGTCTCTGCTAGTGTAACATGCTTCATCCAGACAGAATTTTTTGATGTCCACTTATGTCTGCGTATTACATTTGCTATGCAAAAGTTACCCCAGTCTGCTCATCCGACTGTCACGGCACCGTCTCATTTTGTATTCATATTCTGGACTGCATGTTTAATTCAAGAGGCCCACAGCCATGCAAAAAGAGTTTTATAAGAGGGAAAGATTTTCTTTCGCGTTGTCATATTATTTTAGCCAAACTTCACTTGTCTTCAGAGATACAGTTCTATCAACACGCTAGTCTGTGACACAAGCAGGATTTTGCTGCAAAGCAGGTCTTTTACTGGAAAACTCTAAAACTGGAACATGACTGCTCTACAATTAGTTTACAAGGCTGCATTCACACTGAATCAGTGGGTAGTGCGTTTAGGCTGAAGGGTTGGGGACTGCAGGGGTATGCTGGAAAATAAATATATTCTGAAACAGAATCTAATATGGAGAAAGTCACTCAATTTTAGCTTTACGCACTAGTTTAAACCCGCCATTCTCACAGGCCTCACATCCTGGTCTCTTGTTGGATTTTACTCTGTTGATGCAGACAGACAATCACTGGTAGGACCTGGTTTACAGTAGCAGGGTGACAGTCCAACCCCCCTCCACAACCCTGCTCTGATCGGTGAAACACCTGATTGGGTGCGAATGCAGCTTAAGGATTTCATGCAGCAAATGAACTGAGCCAATAGCACAGATTCCACACTAAATCTTTATTAATAATAGCGACACCTGCTGGAAAATGAGAAAACAGTCCAGATAACATGTCACTCATTTATCTCCTACTTTCTTATTTTCTATTGCGCTCTCCGTTTAATAGTGTTTTTATGTATAACTTTAAAGTTACACAACTATTTATTATCAATGTCACAAAACACACATAAATCTGAAACAACAAAAGACAATGACTAATACTATATGTGTATGTCTCTCTATCCCGCTCTCTCTTTCCGTCCCTCAGGCGTCCCCACAGTCTGATGACAGCGTTGACAAAGCCAGCCCCGATGGAGCTCACCATGACAACGGCGTATCAGTCCGCCATATTGTCACCGAGATTGAAGCCATATGCCACCCTGCCTCCTGCCTCCCTGCCCCTTCCTCTTCCTCGCTCCCTCCATCCTCCCACAGCGCTCAGCTCATCCGACTGGACTCTCAGACGGAGGCGGAGGCTTCCGAGCTCCCGCACGGCTCTCTTACTCCACCTTCGCACCCGCAGTCCCCCTCCATGCTGCCGTGCGATTGGCCGGCGGGCTCGGTGCGGCGAGCCACCGAGCAGCTGGAGCAGAAGCTGAAGCAGGAAATGGAGATGGCGGCGGCGCAGCGATCGCCGCTGCATTCTCCCAGCGCTGAACAACCTCCCGTCAGACTGTCCCCGTGTCCGCTGAGCACCGAACACCTTCCCCATCGCTTCACTCAGGACTGCACAGAACTAAAGATCACTCAGGGAGAGATCGCGGCTCTATCTGCTGCCACGCCCAAAGACGAAGAAAAGCACACAGGGTCGCAAATAGAGCTCAACTCCTCAGGTCAGGACAACCTCCCAGACCCTCCATGCTCCACCGACTCAAATATCACACGAGTCTCTGGGGCTACACCTATCATTGTGCCCACTTCCACAGATAGCCATATGTTGACATCACCACAGACCTCCACTAGTCAGTTAGAAGAATCATCTCTAGATACCTCATCCCAATCCCAAAGACAAAGCCAGTTTAACAGCCAAATCCAGCAGCATCAGACCCATCAGGCCAGTTCTCACCAAATGACTCTTGATGGGGTGACAGTGAAGGAGTCAGATCCAGATGAGAGGCTGGAGTCCAGCTCTCAGGGCGGGCGGGGGGGCTGTGGCCCCAGCTGTGACGCCGAGAGCAGGCTGGCTCGCGGCAGCCAGGAGCTGGAGAGGATCCAGCAGACACTGAAAGAGCTGCAGGCTTTCCTCCACGAGGGGGTCAGCCTGGAGATGACAGACAGTCAAGACCAGGAACTGGGGCAGCCTCAGGCGCTGAGAGACAGCATGGACACAGAGCCGGAACCTTGTAAAAGCTCGAGTTCTGAACAGACCCCTGCAGACCTGGAAATAGGGCAGCGGCGCCGGGAGAGACAAGAGGGGAAGAGTTTCCTGGAGCCGATATTGTGGCACAGAGCCATGGAGCTCGAGGCTCGCATCCGCCAGGCGGGCCTCACCCCGCCTTCTCTCATGAAGAGGTCGGCCTCCTTAGCTAAACTGGACTGTCTGGAGCTGTCAGCCAACGACCTCAGCGACTTGGACCTGAGGACACACAGCAGGGCGACATCGTCACATTCCCAGGACTCTTTCTCCACGTCCACATCTCACCACGACGACACCTGGAAGAAGCAGAAAGTGTTGGCTCGAAACACTCACGTGGGAACGCCAGGTCTGTCCCACGGCGGCGGGGAATTTGATGAGTCATCCTCGTCACCCTCCCTCTGCTTCCCCTCCTCTGCCCCTCACTGCTGTGCGGAAGACGACACAGGTGAGAGGGAGGAGCCGGATGGCGTCGGGAGCGGCGGGGTCGCTACGACGCGTCAGCAGGGGAGGGGACACTCGTCGAGACGATCCCGCAAAGGCTCCGCTGACAAAAAGCAGCGAGCCGTCACTGTGCTATACAATACCATGTAACCTCAGCGCAATGGACTGGAACGGACACGACTGGAGCTGTGCAGATGTGTAGGAGAGACTGCATGATGTGTATGAATGTGTAGCAGTTAACTGGAGACCTCTGTGTAACCTCCGATGTATGTTAAGCGTGTAAGAATTGAATGACAAACATATGTTTGCATGTAAACCACTGGATGTGTTGTGTTCAACTGGAGTTCAGGTCTGTATGTACAGTAATGAAATATGAATGTTGAATTTAAAAGTGAACCAGTGCATACTTCATGCACTCCGTTATATATCTGTCTCCCTTTTTCTTTTTTTTAAGAAGCGTTTGTTTTCAGTGTTTGACCCTCACTGCCTGTTCAGAGTTTCTACAACGAGAGGGGCTTTTTCTCCAAACATGCACTTTACTGTTTCAATGATTTTCTTTTGTTTGAAATCTGTTTCTTACCCACGTGGGGAGGATTCTTTTGCACTGATCTCGGTCAACTCGTCTCTGTATGCGTGTTTTTTTTTGTTGTTGTTTTCAAAGTGCACAGACGTGTCTTTGTTCAGATCTTAATTGAACCAGGACAAAGCTGATACCTTGTTTTTTTTTTTAAGTCAATGCATTAGCAGTAAATAAATGGTGAGTTTGTTTTCACTGCTGTTATGGTGTACATTTGTTTTGTTTTTTTCAGATATGCTTCATCCGAAACATATACATTAATTTTGAGAGGAAATATATGAGCTGAGAATGAGAAACAAAAAAAAGTATTAGCAACTTCACTGCCACCTGCAGGCCAAGCAGAGAACTACAGTTTTTAACCTGTCCTGCAGTGCTAGATAAGGAGTGAAAGCAGGTAATGGTAGTAATGAAAGTGGGTAGTTACAGCAGTGCTCTTCTTTAAAGTAAAAACCTAAAAGTGCTACAAGCTAACATAACCAACCAAACCCTCCACTTGGGTCAAAAAAACACTTTTAATGGGTGAAAATGAAGCTCATAATCTTATTAGCCTATTATTGTGTTCTACCTGTCATTTGTAACTGCACGTCTCTGTTTCTGTGAACAAGTCAATCCTGTCTCCGAGGGGAAATGATCTCCATCGGTGCTCAGCACAGCTTATTTCAGGCTGACATTTTATCTACCGTTTCATGTGGGTAATTAAATGCTGAAATGTAGGCCACCGGGGCCCCTGCTGTCGCGTTCTGTGTGAAAAGGCCCCTCAGCTGGCAGGGCTGCTGCACCACAGTGGGAGATAATTGCTCAAGTAAAAGACTAAACTATTAGTGAGATTGAGCGAAAATGTGGTTGAAAGTGTAACCTTCTCTTAACGGCAGCCGCAGACATTTGCCTACTGTGTGGTTAGCTAAAGTGAACTATTTTTGACTTCTTATGAAATACTATAATATGACTAGTTCAGATTACTTTTTTTTTTACAAACTATAATTTGACTTTATATCATATTATACAAATATTTATTATGACTTATTATGACATGCCATACAATTGCTTTTTCTATGACTTTTGTACTACGACTCTATAACATATCAACTATGAAATTTTCAATTTCTCTATTCTATGATTTTTATAATAAGTTATACTATGACTTTTTATGTCTTTTGACATACAACACTATGGCGTCTTATTACTTTTTGACATAAAATACTATGACTTTTTTTTACTTATTATGACCTACTATATTATAACTTCTTAATGACTTGTTAAGACAAATTATTCTATGACTAATTTCTAACATACGGTAGCATGAATTAATGTCTTTTTTTAAAGACGTTTTATACTATGACTTTTTTTGACAAAAAATGTACTTTTTAATGATTTTAAAAAGTCTTTTTCGACATACTTTTTTACTATATTTTTATGACTTTTTTTTTAATGACCTTTTTTACTATACTATGACTTTTTTATGACTTTTTTCGACATTATATACTGTGACATTTTTGGCACAAAATACAAATATCCTAATGGGATAACATACAGCATGGGGCTCATGTAGGATTTGAACTCTTGGCCACCACTTGATACATTTTGGCAGAATAATCAGTACACAGAACCTACCAATTGAGCTATCCAGGCACTAGCTGGACTGTCTTACTATCTTGTAGATATACTACACCATTATGGTTTTCAGTCATGCCATACTATGACTGTTTTTATATTTTGCAACAAACAATGCTATGACTTTTTTATGACTTTTTTTATGACTTAATTTTTTTCGACATACTATACTATGACTTTTTTTGACTTTTTAATTTTGACATACTATGACTTTTTTTCAACATACTATACTATATACTATGACTTTTTTCGACTATGATATTTTTATGACTTTTTTCAACATACTATACTATGACTTTTTTTCAACATACTATACTATGACTTTTAATGGGATAATGACTTTTTTCGACATACTATACTATGATTTGAAATACTATGACTTTTTTCGACTATGATATTTTTATGACTTTTTTTGACTTAATTTTGACATACTATACTATGACTTTTTTCGACATACTATACTATGACTTTTTTTGACTTTTTTACGACATACTATACTTTTTATGACTTTTTTCGACTATGATATTTTTATGACTTTTTCCGACATACTATACTATAACTTTTTTTGACTTAATTTTTACATACTATACTATGACTTTTTTTTATGTTTTCTATTTCGACATACTATACTATGACTTTTTAATGATTTTTTTTACTATGAATTTTAATGACTTTTTTCGTCATTCTATACAATGACAGTTTTATGACTATACTATTTTTTCGACATACAATACTATGACTTTTTTCGTCTATGATATTTTTATGACTTTTTTCGACATACTATACTATGACTTTTTTCGACATACTATACTATGACTTTTTTTGACATATAATATACTATGACTTTTTTTTTTTTTATGACTTTTTTTTTACATTGATTTATGACTTTTTCGACATACTATACTATGATTTTTTATGACTTTTTTCGACATTATATACTGTGACATTTTTGGCACAAAATACAAATATCCTAATGGGATAACACAGCATGGGGCTCATGTAGGATTTGAACTCTTGGCCACCACTTGATACATTTCGGCAGAATAATCAGTACACAGAACCTACCAATTGAGCTATCCAGGCACTAGCTGGACTGTCTTACTATCTTGTAGATATACTACACCATTATGGTTTTCAGTCATGCCATACTATGACTGTTTTTATATTTTGCGACAAACAATGCTATGACTTTTTTATGACTTTTTCCGACATACTATACTATGACTTTTTAATGATTTTTTTCGACTTTGACTTTTTAATGACTTTTTTCGACATACTATACTATGACTTTTTTATGACTTTTTCGATATACTATACTATGACTTTTTTATGTTTTCTTTCGACATACTATACTATGATATTTTTTGACATACTATACTATGACTTTTATGACTCGTTTTAACGTTTTATACTATGACTTTTAACTACATACTGTGTCCACCTCTTAAAGAATGCCTCTGGTAGAATGTTTTCTCTGAAATAGAAGTAGAAGTACACAGTACGTAGTATACAGTTCGGTTGCATGTTAATAAGTTGTTAATTAATAATAGTTTTATGGGCCTTTTGTAAATTATTTCGGGTTAAAATTATTCAAAAATAGCTAGAGTAGCTTTGACTTTGGTGTGTGACGCAACTATGTCATGGCAGATATATTTCTCAGGAGTCCCAAGGAAGCGCTGTGTTGTGTGTGAAGTTGTAGCCTATATGCGGTTCTCGAGAGGCCAACCCAGTCAGTCTGTTCCAAACAGGTATGTTTTGCACTAGCACTTCCTGATTTGAGTGTTAAAAAATCAACAACAAATGTTCTTTGCTGGTCTTCATGTATCAAGTAGAAAGCTAAGATCCCTTGATTGATGATTTCACCAATTACACTTACCTCGGTGGACGGCGCAGAACGGTCACACGGGACAACTTTTTATATACAGTGCGTGTCCCAAAGTGAACTGTCAGCAGGAAAATAGTTGAATAGTGAGGAATAAACTTTGTGAAGCAGAAGAGAAAGGGTGTTACGTGAGATTGGCGTCCTTCCTCTTAGCATATTGATGCTCTCAGCTGCACTGTCTCTCTCAGACACACACACCTTGTTTTGTCTGTGGCTCTTTACATATTCACTTCACACACATCTGCAGCCCAGTGCTTCCACCATCCTGATGTTATTCATAATGTTGAGCTGAGTCAGGGCAGTGGATAAGTTGCGGCTGCCTACTGCTGATTCACTGAATTATTTCATTCTCTGTTTTGCCATTCTCTCCAACCCACCACCAAAACACAGTAGAGGGTTGAGAATATCTAATCTGTCCTTTTCCTCCCTGTCAAGCTTGAAATAACTACATCCATAACCCCCCTCGGATTAAGATGAGGCGCTGGGAATCCATGTCACAGGGAGGATGATGGAGGTGGAAGCTTCTAAAAACAGATCAACTCTCTCTGGTGCCGAGTGACGCTGCAGCTATCCCTATCTCGTGAGAAATTAATTGCCTTTGTCACCGTCCTACACTCGAGAGGACTGGACTACAGTGGAAAGCTGCAGCTGAAACTTGGTGTGGGGGTCAAGAGATTTGAAGCATGTGAAAGCTGTAATTTAAAAACAGATTAAAAAATAACCCACTCATGCAACGCTGTTCCAAAAGATGTTTCTTTATTTGGATCATTCTCTCAACTCATATGCCAGCATTCACCATGAAAACATCTTGCTGCATCTCTTTTATGCAATATTTTTTAAAAAGTAAAAAAATGAATATTAGATTCTTATCAATTAGGCAAGCTTAAATGTGAATTGGAGAGGAGGCCGAGGTGGTTCACCTCAGTTTGTGCTGATATTGGAGTGTGAAAGTTCTACATTTCTTTCGAAGAAACAATAAAACAAAGAAGGAAAAAACAAGCTGTCCCCATCTGCCCTTGTTACTTGCAACAAAACTGCAAACGTTCCTCAGTGCTTGGCTAGCCTTGAGCCCTGCAATATGATGTTACTTACAATTATGAGAGCAAGACTGAACAATCTTTCCAATCCAAGAACAAAATGCTCCACCGTCGTTGTTTTGGGTCGATTTTAGATTTGCTTTTGTTTTCAACATGTTTTGTTGTGGACCCAGCTTGCTGTTAGCTTTGGAATAAAACCTAAAATTGCTGTCAATAGCCTCTACAGTGATCCTTTCAGGGCACATTTTCACTCAGAGAGTGTTCTCTAAGATTGCAGGACTCCAGGCAAGACTTAAGTAGGACAAAATGAACCTCACAAGTGTGCAGACCATGCTGAAATATTGTACACACATCGTACCGTGACTTTGAGGAAATCATCCGCTCCTGTGAGGTGAGAGGATGCAAATGTACACAAACAAATTTTCCGTAACATTTCCACAATCTACTTACAAACCACTATGAAGTCCCTTTATTGTTTGAATTACACACAGGCCAGCCACAAACTCATTCAGTCACATACAAGTTAGTTAGCACACCCAGAGTTCATCTGGTAGTCTCATTAAATCTGTGCTCCTGCAGTCTAACTTCAGGCTAAAACTTAGAGCCGACCTGAGTTAAGCTTGTGCTCAAACTCGTCAATCTACATCCATTAACAGTCATATACTGTACGTGATCTGCCCACAAGCTAAATACAGTACATCTGGATTTTGTGCAAATAAAAAAAAGAACTCAATAATTTTTTTTAACGTTTTTTCCATTAAAAGTCAGGTTTGTCAACATTCAACTCAGCTTGATCAAGAAGGTTACATTATTCGCCAACACAACTGGTCCTGCTCTGTCCACACAACTGTTTTTGAAATATCAGTTCAGACTGAAAACCACACAACTCTGTGGCAAAACAGTGAGCGTGTGTGTGTGCTAGAGTCGGCCTAACACAATAAGTTTTCAGGACAGAGGGTGACCCGTTGACAACTGAGCTGAGAGCTGGTTTTGAAAGACACACACAGATACACACACATACCTGCAAACAGACAGACATCACTCATCCACAGAGGCATTCCACTAAAATTGATGTATTGGATGGATTGTTGTTTGTAAACTGGCACTGGTCAAGAAAGTACAGTACCATGTGGCACCAGAAAGAGAAAACTGACGACTCTCTCTGGCTGTCTGAGGCCGGAGAGCCACATCGCCAAAATGGCTTCATGGGAAAGGTCTGGCAAAGGAGATGGGAGAGAAAGAAGGAGGCCAATTGATTGCATGGAACCACCGAGATGATTTTGCCGTTTTTTTTATCCGGTCACTTACAGAGTGTGCTTTGAAAGTAACCTATACTGCCCTTTTCTCCCATGTGTCCCGGGTCCAGACCCCTCCCCTCAGACCCCTGCTGGGCCACTCAGCTCTCATTTCTCCATGAGTGAGAGCCGGATGATGCGCTGCAGCTCCGCCTCTTCCTGCCGCTGTCGAAGCTCGGCCTCTTCCTGCTCTCGAGCTGAGATCTCCATGGCGATGCGCAGCTGCTCGTCGTAGCTGCAGGTGGTTGGCTGCTTCTTGGAAGGGGTGGAGCAGAGGCTGGAGGGGGCTCTGGGCTTGTGCTGGGGGGTCCTGGGGCGAGGAATAGTGAAGGATGAAGAGGATGGAAGAACACAGGTTGAATTACCTAGGATTCATGCTGTCGTATAATAAAAGGAAACTGTGAGTGAAAGATGGGAAATTACAACCTTATGGAGTGTTTTAGAAGACGTTAAACGATTTGTATGGTAGCTATTGCGGCCTGTTTGACATGCAATGTCAGCAGTTTTGGTCCTTTAACACCTGTCCTGCATCCAAATTAGAGCTGTAATTAAAAATTCACTTTATCACAGTTTGAAGCAGCAACACAGCAGAATAACAGCTCAGGACAGCCGGCTGCTGAGGATGAGAAGCAACCTTGCTTCTGCTTCCCCTTCTTAGAAAAACACTGAGGATGTTCTCTGACCTGTCTCACAGAGCCTATTTATACTTCTCCCACTGTTCCTCTCGAATAAGGCCAAGGACTATGAGGAATTTTGCATTTGGCTCCTTTAACTTCTTTTCCAACTGCAGACTGGATTGTTGATTTATCAATGTTAAATGTAGATTAATTTAAAACTTCTGCTGTATCAGACGTTTTGACCTTTAGTAATGACTTTGACATGCTTAGCTTTAGACTTGAGGGATTATTAGAAAGTTAAACCCAAGTGCAACCATAGAAGACATTATGGTAACACCAAGGACACTGTATTAGAAAAATATTGTATTATATTTACTTTACTTTTAGTAAACCTACTGGACCTACTGCCTTTCAACAATATTTTACCAGATGTTGAGTTAGCTCAAGACAAAAGAGAGAGAAAGCAAATGTCGTGCTGGTAAATTTTCACAACCTGGCAAGCTAAAAGTTAGCTATTAGTACCATCTTATAAACCGGTAATAACCCATAAGTGTCACTATGTTCTCCATTATAGTTTCACTTTTGTTTTCTCCCCAAGTTTATTTGAGATCTTCTGGGATAATTTAATTCTTGTCACAAAAAGGACATGTTTAAATTACTTTTTTAAATATCAAAATAGTCAGAAGTCTCTATATCACATGAAGAATAATTTGTAACAAGGTATTACGCATTTGCCTTTTTACCCCTTACAGCACATGACTGAAAGAGCACCACAATGATTGCTTTCAACCCCAATTTCCTCTAACATCATAAAACAGATGTAAGTCAACACTGCAAAAGCAAGATTGTGTCAAATAAGGGAAAGACTGTGTATCTATCCAGTCCTCTGCAAATAGGGGAGAGAGAAAACACTGTCTAAAGATAACACGCTAAAGTCAACAGCAGTACTGTCGACTGTGAAAGCAGGAAACTCTCCCATCCTCCAGTCTCCCCCTTTCCACACACACACACACACACACACACACACACACACACACACACACACACACACACACACACACACACACACACACACACACACACACACACACACACACACACACACACACATCGCACAGCAAATAGGGGTTGAGAGGAGAATAGCAGGATGGATAAGAGAATAGAGTTGGGGAGGACAGGACAGGAATACAGGATGTGAGTCAGGGATGGCGGGAAAGATCTGCAGGATGGAAAAGAATGCAATGGAAGACTGTAAGACACTGAAGAATGACAATATAACAGAAGAGAGAGGAAGTAAGAGACAATAGGGGGGAAGGAACAGCAGGAAATAACGCTTTTGTTCTGACAGTCATGGAGATTTATGGTTTTTTTAAAGATTACAGCTCTTTTGAAGAAAAAGGTCCCATTCATTTTTATAAACTGATGCTTTTATCCAAATGTATCTGTACCTCCTGGTTGTTTCCTGATAACAGAGGGGTTGGGCTATACAGTGATTGACAGAGCAGAGAGTAAGTCTGAGGAAAAGAGAAAAGGTGGAGATGGAGAACGACAGATGATGAATGGGATTAAAGAAAAAGAGACGTCTGACCTCTCCAGACGACTTGGGTCACCGGGTAGAGGATGTGTTCCTGGCTTGCTATTGGTCAGCGCCTCCCAGATGGTCACCTAGACACAAAGAGGAGGTACAGGAAGTCAGAGAGCAAACACAGGAAGTGGGTAGTCGACAAATAAAGAGATGGTGGTGCATGGTGAAACAAAAGCATCCTCCCTGCAGGCCATTTCCTGTTAATGTATGCTAAAGTACCTCTCACACACAGCACAGCAACAGCAAGCTGGCTTTATTATGAATTATGAACAAAATCGATCCTAGCCTTGGTTTCTTTTGTACACTCGCCCAATATTAATACTATACTATACATACTGATACAGCTATTAATATTGATGAGCAACTGTTAAAAATACTACACAATTAATACACCTTAAACCAATTAAACAATGACTTTAAGGGTTGGATGTTCTCCCTTATTTCACAACAAAGTGTGCATACTCTACTTTACCTCACCAGTGATCATTTACAACAGCATAGTTTTTGCATTTTTACTCAACCATGAGGCCCTGTCTTATAATTTAGTTAAAATACCTTTAAAATGTACTTTTATTACTTAACATGTATGGGGGCGCTCAATTGAGGCCCTCATATTAGCCCTGGTTCCCCCTAACTGGTCAATCCGGTCCTGTTCCTACCTTCTACCAGGTCCCTAATTTAATTTCAGAAACCTTTGAAAATATATTCACTAGAGAAACTCCAATTTTAATTGAGATAGTTCACATGAATTTATATGAATCTTGGTTTCTTTGACAAAGTTGTGTGGTTATGTGGTGCAAGCTCCTCAAAATGAAATGATCAGGCAAACATCTGTGTTGAATGCGGACTACCTCTCTGATTCTTTGTACAATGCTTTTGTCCTGCATCTGCACAAAACTATGGTTGCACATGCACACTATGCATCACCTTCCATATCCTACCTGTGACAAAAAACAAATCTCCCTGGCTTCAACTTTGAATAAACTTTCATAACACTGCAAGTAAAGATTTATAATGAAGTAAGTTTAAAGGAAAATAGGAATAAAAGAATGAAAATTACAACCTTATGGTGTGTTTTAGAAGATGATGGCCAATGTGTACAGTAGTTAATGTATTTTATGTTTTACATTAAATGTCAGCAGTATGTTCCCTTACCACCTGTCCTGCTTCGAAATTAGAGTTGTAATTAAAAAACTGGCACATTTTTTCATCAGCATCAGTACAACAGCAGCTCAGGAGAGCAGTCTGCTGAGGATGATTATTCAAACTACCGCACAAATCCTCAGCTGCAACCTTGCTTCTGCCTCCTCTTCTGTAGCCAAGCTGAGAAAGCACTGAGGATGTTCTCTGACCTGTCTCACAAAGCCTATTTATACTTCTCTCTCTGTACCTCTGGAAGAAGGCCAAGGACTATCAGGACCAGGATCTCTGGGATTTCAAAACAGCACCAATCCTGGGGCTGTGTGTTGCACATAATGGGTCTGGGCTCCACACATCACAGGCAATTTATTCTGCTTATCGATTTTGCTTCTGTATTGATTGTTTTTATTTTGAAAGTGGTCGCTTTTTTCATGCTGCACTGTATCTATTGTCTGGTCTTGCTTGACTTATTGGTGAATTTACTGCTGTAATTTGTAATCGATATTTCGTAGGAGAAGTATTGGGCACCTCGGTTGATATGGCAACATGGCTTTGTCAACCTTGAACATTTTCAACACAATAACATTTTTGATAATTGACTGTTCACTAAGCCCCACCCCTTAACAGTGATTGTCCAATTGTAGCTCAGCAACCATTACTATGCAAGACAGGTCTGTCAGGCTTTGGACTTCTGATGTCTAAAAAAAGTGTGCATGGCCTGTAGAAAGAGAACTTATTCAGCGTTTGTAGAGGCTTGTAGAGATTTTGGGGGGTTTTCCAAAAATTGTTTAAGGACTGGAAATACCAGTGTGCTGTAATGTAGGCTGCAAAAGTAATCATGTCCAGCTAACTAGATTACAACAGTGGAAACCAAGCTATACAAAGCCAAGGCGCTATTTATGAGCAATCTAAAGCTAGCAATTGGTTAATAAAAAAAAAAAGCTTTGTATAATTAGTAGGCTAGCTGATTAAGATGAACCTTCCAGCAACAGTTGTCATGCCAACTTTCTCTCAGGAGTGTCACAGTCAGTCCACCTGATCATATTCGGAGCCGGCCTCCAGCAGACTCTGCTGTATGGCAAACTGCAGCAGGTCCTCCTCCTCATCCCTCATGCTGTCGCTCTGTTTGCCCCCTAGCATGGAGTATCCAGGCGGGGGCTCAAACACACATGGGGGAATCTCTCCGGCTCGACATGACACTGTAACACACAGGGGGAAGGCAAAGGGCAAAGATATGTCTGATAACTTGTAGACAATAACTTGCAGCTTCAGTTCACACATTTAACTTTATTGTGCACTTCTCACAACTTCATCACATCTCCTGACTCTTTTAATAACAACACTAAATAAAAAAGAAACTGTGAATCACTTAAACTTGTATTTGCTCTACTGGCCATGATGATCATTTAGTAAATTAGGGTCACAAACATGGTATGCGTCAGGGTGTGGCTACCTCATGATTGACAGGTTGCTACCGGAGCTGTATACAGCGTCTCTACCACGGCGTCACCCAGCAGTCCAAATATAAGCACACTTCACTTCACAGGTTGAAAGAAATAGATGGCATCGGCCAAAATCCAAGATTTATACTTGAGACTACACCCACTTTTATACCCAGTCTATGGTTTAACTTTATTGTGGGCTGCACTTTACAACTTCAACACATCTCCAGACTCTTCATAACAACCCTAAATATGGCACACTGTTGTAAAACTGCCGTGTTTACTGCAGCAACTACAGCCAAAACCGGTGGCGGTAGTTGCTGCAGGCAAGAGATGGGAAGGAGTGTTATCTAACAGTAAAGGAGATTAGAACAAAGCAGAGGAGCAAGAGAGGAAAAATAGAACAGTACTTTCTGAGTAAAAGGAAGATTAATGGAAAGTTAAAGAAGCTGTATAATTGTCCTTGCATACTATTATCCTCAACTCTCTGTAATTTCACAGGACTATAACTCATGTTGGAGCATTTCTGCCAGATAACATCGAGGACTTCTACAGAGGTCCATTCGGAGCGGCACACAATAAATTGTATCTTTCCCCTGCAAGGATGCAGAGTTAAAAATGGCTTTTGGGATTCAAAAGCGATAGGATGACGAGTAAACCATAATCTCACACATAACATAAAGAACATAACCTATTGTCTAATGTCAGTGATAAATACTCCTCATATATTATCATGCAGCTGTAGAGTCGTTCGTGGACTGAAGTATGGCCCAGGTTCTGCAGTAAATGAGGAGACTTTATACAATAGCTTCTTGAAAAATGAGCTGAGTCTCATGTGTAGTTTAATCAGCTGAAGAAAGAAGATTTCCAAAAAGACGACACTATGATACAACGGGAGTGTATGGGAGTGTGGTCTTACTTGTGGAACTGGAGCTGGAGACGCTGGAGGAGTCACTGCCTGGGGACGGGGTGTCTGTCCTCGGGGGGTCCCTCTGTCCGTCCCCCTCCACCCCCACTTCGTTGTCAGCCCGGACGCCAGTCCCTTCCTCGCAGCCGTTCAGGTTGCTGAATGTGATCCTGGCGTTTAGGATGTGGTAGAGAGGGATCTCTGCAGGGAGTGGAGAGAACAACCGCAGATGAAGATATTTTTATTGTTATTATTGAGTGATCTGTTTCTGTCTTGGCATCTATCTCATCATCCAGGTAATCGTGCATATCATTTTATCAATTATTTTATTTATGTGAGATTATTTGCAATTTCTTCTGTCCTTTTTACTCACTTTATCTTTCTGCCTTCATTACTTTCCATCCATCTTTGTATCTATGTTAATTCCCCATCTTCCCCCTTATTTAACCAGCCATTATTTTAATCTCTCTCCCTCCATCCTTCCATCCATCTCACTCTCCAAAGACACTCACCGATCTTGACAGGGAAGCCAGGCGGCAAACGCAAAGTGATGAAGTCTCTCAGCTTTGCGAACAAGGCGTTGGAGATTGCCATGAGATCGATGATCGGCACCACTTGTTCTGCCAGGGACAGAGGATGGGACTCGCACAACCACAACTTGGCTTTAAACCTGGAAACAAGAACACACACACAATCTGAGGATACTGATGAGGTGACCAGCAACAGAGTTTGTTGACGTAAATGACCAAATACAATTCTGTGTGCAGAAGCAATTTATGTCCTCATTCAAGTGATAAGCTCTTTGTCCGGACAAACACAAAGACATTGATTATATCAGCTAACAAGCTGCTGAGTTGTGTTGAAATTGAGAACAATCGATGCTCATTGAGAGGCAGCTCTGAAATCTCAAACACTTCGTTTTCAGGATGTCCCGTCACTTTTCATTTAGTGCCAAAGAACAGTGAAACTGACAAATGAAAACGACAGACAGGCCAATAGTCAGTTAGAGGAACATACCGCAGATGATTGGACAGCAGGTTGGGAGTTGGATTAGAGAAGCAGGATATTGGAAACCAGTATATTTAATTAAGCCTTTATTAGTCCCACAATGGGGAAATTATTTCTCTGCATTTAACCCATCCCGGAGGAGCAGTGGGCTGCAATGAAGCGCCCGGGGAGCAACTTGGGGTTAGGTGTCTTGCTCAAGAACACCTCGGCATGTTGCCGGTAGAGGGGTTTGAATCTGGTTACGGGACAAGCGCTCTACCTCATGTGCCACAGCCGCCCAAGCTACATAACAAATAAATAACATAAATGGCTCAAAATGGAGAGTAACTGCAGGGTTATTTAAAAAATATATTTTTTTGTTTCCTTTTAGCAAATAATCAAGAAAAGATGACGTGTCATGAGCTGGTTGAATATGTTTGTGTTTTTTTCCCACTATTATTTTTCCCCTCAGGATCTCGGTGCTCAGCGGCCATGAATGGCTGTTTTTACTCTGCCTGCATGTCTGTGTAAGCCTGTCTAATCTCTGTCCATCAGTCTGTCAGCTCTGGCACTTGGGTGGTGAGTTTGGAGGGCGACTTCACTGTATGCATGGCTGCCTGTCTGTTTTCCTGTCTGTCATGTCACCTCTGGGTCTTGGTGGTGAGCTGGCACGGGTGGCCGATGTCCCTCTGAGTCGGTGACGAGCTGGGGTTAAAGTATTCCTCAGCCGTCAGCGCCCCGGGGTTGGTCATCGCAGGACTCGTCATCTGGGTCACCAGGGCCTGCAGAAGGTATATAATGAATTTGAAAAAAAACTGATGTAGCCAAGTTTTCATCGATCCATACTGCAAATATGTCTGTCTTTATTTGCTATTCTCTGTCATAGAGAAAACACTCACCACCCACTGGGATTTCAAGGCTATCCTCTTACCTGCTAGCATTTTCAACAGCTCAATAAAAAAAAGAAAATCTACTCAGAAGCCAAAACTTGTGAACAAATGACAGAGCAGTTTTTCTTATTCCAGTATTTTATAATGCTACAGTAAATTATGCATCTGTTGGTTCACTGCTCTAATTAGTGGCACACTGTTTCCCGTTAAGTATGATCTTAATTAAAAGGTAAAGGTTCAAAGACAGGGCACCATTTCTGGAGGAGGTAGAGCCTGCTAAAGACTTGTGAAACAGAAGAAAAAATATGTCCCTGTTGTTGCATTTTCCTTTCAGTTGAAGTCAATTCTTCACAATCAATTTAGTGTTTATCAAAACTGTGACATTACAGCTTTACAGTTGTACAAAGTATTAGCAGAGCATATGTTAAAGCCCAAAAAACACACCAGGTGTTGTGTAGAGAGGATAGAGAGGCATGAAGCTGAATAGAGCAGAGGTGACAGTGAGGGGGAACAACAACAACAACAAAAAGATGGAGGGATGGACATATGAGTCATAGAAGCTCTCCAGGAGAAACAAAAAAATAATAAAAACATAATCAATATTTGAGAGCAGGTTGGAGCCCCTGACTTATTGTTTTACTCTGCAGGCATGCTCTCCTGTTGACACAGAGGACCAGGATTCATACTCTATCAATGTCCAATGAGGAAGAATAATCACATAAATCACCAAACACATCCTTGTTCTCTACTCAACCACTGTGCTTTTTTTTTTATTTATTAGATTGGATTTGAAAAGATTTCCTTAACCCACGGAACACAACAATGCAATCCGTCATTTAAACATAACACAGGAAAACACTGCAATTGCAATTTTAACATCTAAATAAAACTGTCCTCTTACGCTGTTGTTGGGTCCCATGTGTTGCTCAGCAATCCCAAGGAAGTTCTGCAGTGGAGTCTTCCCACCTGCTCAGAGACAAACAGCAGTGGTGAGTTAGATTGAGAGAATGTAGTTACACAATGTACAAACTCAAACCGTCTTGTTAGTCTGAGTTGTATAAACACTCACTGCACTACAGAGCACCCAAAGCTGGCCTCAGTTGGAGCTCGTTTATCAGGAGATGATGAGGAATGGGCTCATTAATCTCCACTGCGGTGTCATTCTGCTACACAATGTTTTGCTCAAGACAACTTATTGCATTTTGTGTTGTGGTCTTATTATCAGCTACAAGCCAGCATTAAATAAACAGAGCCACACTGGACTGAATTAAATTTAACTGAAGTAAATTATGCCTCTAAGACAATCAAACATATTTTCTAAATATCCATGGATAGCAGGAATATATAGTCACAAATAAAGATATTACTAAAACATAGTCAGTAAAGGTGCCTACAATGTATATCTGGACCCCAAACAGCATCCTTCTCCAGCAGAAATCATATTAAAGTCCACTTCACCTGAGTGTTAACAGTGATACAGCATGCACAGCAACATGTGTAGGTTACTGCCACCATTGGACTATGATTGCATAAACAACAGGAATCTCTAAATTCTTCAAACAAGCAAACAACTTTGTGATGAAACACTGAGAAAATCAGATCTTCAGACAGCAACAGTCAGATAACCATAATAGGGTCTTAAAGAGATAAAAAATAAGCTTTTTGTGGAGTGTTAAGCTTTCTTCCTTGGATTTTAAAGACTCCCTCCAGAACATTTTTTATAGTCAGACACGTACAAATACTCTGTTTGGCATAATAATGAGTGTCTGATTTGTTTTTTTCACAAATAAGTTACTTTATTAAAGATTCCTAAAATGATATCCATTGTTTGCCCTCAATAAAACATCCAGAATCTACGAATATGCTAAAAATATTACCTTTCCCAAGCTTAACGGTTAGACACAAGATGTCCAAACTAGTTGTGATGTCGCAAAATCCTTTTTATATGTAAATGTATTAAACTTAAAGATTTAAGGTAATTACAGAGAAGCTCTGCACGTGCATCATTCTGACAGAGATCCAAGTCTAGTAACAATAAGCAAAACACATTGTTTTGAGTCGATGGAACTTTAAATTCCCTACATAAAAATAAAAAAAGGATTTATCTACAACATTAAGAATTCATAACAAAATAAGCAGGTATCAAAGTTGGACAAAAACATCTTAGGGTAATAGGCAATATCTATTCAAACATCTAACACTTAAAAAACACAGCCAATCTGCTTCATTAGGACTATGTGGGTGTTTTTGACACATATTTAATTGACAGTGACCAAACAACTCATCACATTTTGAATCATATGTTGCTTAGTCCTGATTGGTACTTGACATCACCTTTTTCTAACTGAGCCCTGAACACTTCAAACCAGTGAAAGGGTCCCATAATGAACGAACCCTTTATTTTTAGAGTGCCATGGGGAAACCAGCAGCTCATTAAGATATGAAAGAAATATGAGCAACATGTTGTGTGGCTTGAACTTTCAGACAGAAGTGGTGCTGTGGCTGTCTTCACTAACCAGAAACTAAATTAGTGCTAAAAGCAATGCAAAGGTCCATCAATTAGTGTTAATGTCAGTGGTGTCATGGTGTGTGTTATATGACAAGTATCCACATTTTGACCTTTCAGACCGCTGATCAGTGTACAGCTGCTGCTTGACTCAAGATACATTATGTGTGTCTCTCTAAGGATATATATATCACTCATAACTTTTTTATACAGTGTTGACAAAATGATGATAAGTAGCACAAGGGCAGGGCAAATGGAGTGAGTCACCCATTCAGCAGCCGGTGTAGCGCTTCCAAGAACACTCCCCACCTGCATATTAGCAGAGTGCAGATGGGGTTTGTGACCTGGGAGAGCGGAGCCCTCAGAGGAGCATGTGATGGTTGATCCTCGCTGACAGCGACAGACTGGAGAGAGGAGCCCGCTAATCCTGTTTGATTTATGATCTGAACCAGAAAAAACGGGACGCAGACACCGATCTAACCTTACAGGCTGTTAGCCGGAGCCTCGGGGTGATCTCATCGAGCTCAGGTGAGAGGGATTACTCATCGGTGGGCGCTTTTATCGGACTTGGCGTAGCACTTGGGCTGAGGGTTACAACGGCACAGAGGGGATAATGGAGAAATTCAGCTGCTGCAGCTGTGAGGCACCTGCACGCAAGGAACACCTCGATGGCTTAAGAGGCGACGACGTCTCAGGCCCTGAAGTAAAGCTGACAAAATAAAGTGACATACCTTTTGTCTTGTTCTTGTTCTGATCTGACAGATGGTCAGTTCTGGTCCTGGTGATCAGTTCCACATTGGATGCTGCGTACACCTGAAAGAGAAGGAGACAAATAACTTTTGTGTTCTGTTGACACTGGCCTAACTAAATAATAATATCAATAATATGAATAATATGAATAATATGAATAATTTGAATAATATTAATAATATCAATAATATTAATAATAATGATCATTGCAAAATCAACAATCTATCCCTAAATATATATTTTTACTTTCTCCTAACCTAATTAAAACCCATTATGTATTAAAGTATTGAAGTGGTAACCATTATCTCTTGCATTGGCATACAGAAATGAGCATAGTCGTAATATATATAAGTATTGTTATTATATAGGGTCCTTTTGTTTGCCTTATTAAACTCCAACAACAGATTTATTTAGGGTTTGGGAGGGGCACTGTTGTATAGCAAGTACCGTCGACACCAATCACAGATATGGATATGTTGAAAATTCTTTGTATTGAACCATGTTTTACACTCGGATATATCATTTTCTGTAGTGAACTTCTGAAACATGTCATCAGCTCACAACCATGTTTATAAGAAATTCTCATTACATTTATGAAGGACATGACGTATTAAAGTATTACAACAATGTTTAGTATGTTTAATATGACCCCAAAATAAACATTAGAGATACAAATTGATGGTAGCAACTGGTTGACAAAAGTGGTTCTGAAGTGAAAAAAGTAAAAAAAAAAGGGGAAAGAATAATTCATAAGTTGGAGCAATACTGACTCAGCCTTTTGTTTTCTTCGTTATTTATTAACGTAAATATTAGAGTACCCTCATTTTTATGGCATAAATGGACAGTGAGCCATTGTTTAAACTCTTTCAGAATAAGAGAAAACTAACTTTTGTTTTTGTCACTATATCTTAAATTTACCAAACCTCTTCCAACTTCTTCAAGCTACAGTTCATGGCAGAATACTGGAATTCCTCACTAGTGACCACAAAAGGAAATACTGATTAAAAATTGAGCAGGCTGCTGATTCTGAGTTTACACTGGATGACGAACAAGAGGAGGCAAGAGCTAAGAAAAACATCCAGTAGGAGAGCAGCTCAACAGGAGTTGTCTGTTTACATCAGTAACTCTAAATCAATGATGCAGAGAAAAGATGCTTTTCAGGCAGCGTTATTTTACAGTAGAGCCGGTCTGAAGTGCTTTTAAACCACCAGAGACAGATGGTCCCGGGTGTCTGACTCCCATAAATCCCTCCAGGGGTTCAAGAAAACAAATGGGGTCAAGGTAATGCATGTGTCTGCGGGATAGATAGACTTCTTATTTTTAACTACATTTTTATAGGCCATCTGGTCTTTAAAGTGCTGATGAATTTTCCTCACTGGAGGGCAAAATAATTCAGGTTTCAGAAATGAATTTGTCATTATTTGAAAATCTAGAAAGTTATGTCCTCCAAAGGTTTTAAAATAGCTTTGGGAGTGTTTTTTTTTTTTCTGGAAATGAAACTCTTCAAGTGAAGTGGACATTAGGGAAATATCAAATTGAGCTCTGGCAGCGGTGTTTTGTTTTTTTTCTGGACAGAGTGAGAGATCAGTGAGCTGTCTGAGCAGCCTGTGTTCTACCTTGGCTTCATAACCATTCACCGTCTCCGTCTTCTCGCTCCTCCAGCCGAGTATACCTGTCTTGTTCCTGAAACAAAAGATTCAACACAAGCCACATCAGTTCTCTGAGGTCTCGACTTCAAGTCAACAACACATTTTTTCCGGATAATTCTCCTGTGACAAGCAATCTGCAGATATGTACCAGAGAGGAAATCATGAATACTGATACATTTGCAAGTCATAGGCTCTATTTTTTTCTCTATAATATGCAGCATGAAAACATTTCATCCATTGTCCTTGTTTGTCGTCTGTGAAGATCAACAGTTCAGTGTGTAATGAGGAAGTCTGCCCAGAAGTTAGTGAGGCATATCCCATCCTCATGATCTATTCACATCACCGAATTCCTTCAGGACCCAACCACAGACAGGGAGTTTTCAGGGATGATATTCCCATATTAGCCCGTATATTTGAAAGGTCATAGTATATCTTTGAAATGATATCAGGTATAGTCAAACATATCTTAAATTATGTGACAATTTTGAAAGAAAGGTTTTCCAGCAATGATAGTAGTTTGGCTCTAGGTGTGACAAAATAAGTGGCATAATTTTGTACAAACATTCATGTTCCCCTCATGATGAATTGCAGTTACTTTGGTTATTCTCTTGCTTTTAATTTAGCGTTAAAATCAGGTTAAATTTCTAATTTGACCAATACTTTGGTTAATGACCTAATACCAACCCCTCTATAGGAGATTTCTTGGACGACCATCTGGTCTCCCTGGGCAACGAAACAATACTTTAATGATGCCCTTGCAACGCTGTATATCAAACTTTGACAGCACCATATGCTGTTATGTCAGCTTTGCACCTCAGTGCTCCCACCTGAGCAAAACTAATTGCATTCCCATCAATCTTAGCAGTACTTAAAACAGTACATAAAAATGTTAATTGTGATTGTAAAAATGACTAGCTTAACGTCTGAAACACAGAATTTTGCTGAAGTGTGTGTCTAAGTCCAGCCTCATAGAGCCACTTGCATGGCTGTGTACCCTTACTCTTGTCTCCAACTAATCAAACGTCAGTAAAAGTTATGTCTCCTTCTGAATTTTTAAGATATATTGTAGCTCAATTACTGGAAGTGCAGTAAACTTTGTACTCTTTAGTTTAGCCCTAAAACAGCAAAACTGCAGCGCTGTACTTTTTGTGTATGGCTGCGTAAGACGCATTAACTCCAGAGTCGGATGTCCTGTCTGGGCTGCTTGACAACTTATTTGCAATAAAGCATCATGAATAGATTATTGGCATGTAGACAGGAGTGCTGACTGGGGAAAATGCACAGAGGTGACACTGAGGTCCAAGTCTGACAGGGAGATGATTACCCAGACCCCCCCCGCCTCACCCAAACACCACCTCCCCTTGCTCACTTCTCTCCGCCGCTTTCCTCTCCATCGTCTTGCTTTTTATCTGTTAACATTCACTCGGCGTCTCTTCCCATGACTCCCCTATCTATCACTGTGTCTCTCCACAGAACATTTTTCTCCTTACTCTCCGCCTGCCTCCAAAAACCATCGACTCTCTGTTATGGCCTCCATATTGTACTTTTGTCCTCCATAGTTTTGTGTCCCATTCATCTTTTTTTCTCCCTGTTTCTCTGGATGTCTTCTCTCATTTCTCTCTGTCCCATCCCTTTTTTATACCCCTCATCCCTTTTCCTATCTTCATTAGCTTTCTTTTATCCCTCTGTTCATCCCTCTCTCTTTCTCTCTGTGACATCAGACAATCTCTCCTCTATGTCCCCCTCCTTTTTCCTCCTTCCGCTTCTTTCAATATTTGCGTTTATGTATTTTATGTGAAACTGAGCCGTAAAACTGTACCGTTAACGTAACAAAACGCTCCTAAATTGACTGCACACAAGCTTCCTGCTCATCCAATTTTTTTTAACCTCTTTCCTCTGCTAGTGAGCTTATGTCTTGTCTGCCTCTTCCATGGCTTTCTGTTCTGCTATCTGCCTCTCCATCTTTGTGTTCACTGCAGCAGTGAACACAAAGATTACTTGTAATACTGTGTTGAGCTTTTTTAAAGTAACCTGAGTGGGATTCACACAGCCAGAAGCTAATTTGTGCCTCACTACCTCCACATCTCGCTTACTCCTGACACATTTATACATGTCCTTTTAGCCATTTCTTTATGTATTTTCTTTTCTCCACCTCCCCCTTTAGTGCTGCATTTCTTTGAGTGTTTTCATATATTTTTTAAATGCATTTTGACAGCCACCAGAGAATGTGCCTGAACTTGTTGCACTCCGCTGTGGGTTGTAGTGTAGGAGACAGCAACAGTGAAAGCGTGACAGAAATTCAACAACAAAAGAGTGATTTTTTTCCACTAAGGAAAGAAAGAAAGCCAGCACTCAGAGCAGAAAACGTACTGAGGCTGAATTACAATGTCTCTTGGTTTGAGGCTGTTGCTGGCGGAGAATATGACTGTTGTGTTTGTTCTTTGGAAGATTTCTTACAGTTTGATTGTTAAACATAGTTTGTTAATGGTGAGACTGAGGCCTCTGCTGTTGGATTCTGAGGGGAGTTATATGAAACCCTGATTTCATGCTGGACTTTCTGTTACAGCTGCATCGGAAACTGACACATATACATATACATATATAACTATACCCAAAAATGCACCACAAAATGACAAAAAATATTAGCTGTTAAAGCTGGTATTTCTCCTTTAAAATTAAGTGTGTTTGACTCACAGTCATGAATGGAAAACAAGACTGAAGATTCACATTCTCATAATGATGTTCCTGTGTGCATCAGTGTTGCGTCTGACCTCTCGAAGGCGATGTTGCGGGTGTCCAGTTGAGTAGTCACCACCGCTGCAGACAGCCTGGCTGCTACCTGCTCATCGCTGGGCTGGGTCGCCCCCAGAAGGCCCAAACCGGCGGCGTTGCTGCTGGAAGCGGCGCAATTCCCCCCGCCAGGTGAGAGCGCTGTGAGAGACGACACACTCAAGGTCTCGCAGAACACCAACTGCCTGTCATGGTCGACCTCCATCACCTCTGCGTTGGAGTCTGTTATGGTGACAGACGGGTACAGCCATGTTAGTGAGCCTGGGAGAGGCAGAAGTTGACAGTGGGAAAGAACTACAAGACAAGAATGCCAAATGAGTCTGCAAGACACAAACATACAAATGTACATGTAAGGAAAAGTCAAGGGAGATGATGACTGATGTCTAGAGACTGCAGAGATGCTGCAGACGGACAGAAACAAGAACATCGAGGCATGCAAGTCCAGGGAAAAGGTTAGAAGAAGAGGAATATTTCAAAGAGGTGAGAGGAAGAAAGATAAAAATAAAAGAGGAACTAGGTGAAATAATGCAGAGAGGAGCCAGTGGAGAGTTAAATGAGTGGAAACTGCTGTCCACTGAGGCTACAAAGAAGCAGGGGAGAGAGAAGGGATCATCCTAGAAAGGCAATGCCACATCTACACCAGTCTCTGTGAGTATTTGCTCTATCTCACATTCACTTCAAATAAAGCCTGTGTGACTGATAAATAATGGAAAGTTTTCCTCAAAATTAAGTTTTTGTTTAACTTGGACCAGTGAACTCATATAAACGGCATGTAAGACGCCTAAACTGTGTTGTCTTGCTTCATATGGTGTCCCACAAGTTTGTTTAATACAATAATACACTACTATTACAATAACTGTGATCATAATCTTTCTGCTCAATATTTCCTCAATACCTACCAATGATATCAGATGCGTCCATTTTCAGTGCTGACAGCGGGGTTAGTTCATCAGAATGAATGCAAACGTGAAAGGAAAACCAGAGGACACAGGGAAGGAAGAAGGAAGATATGGAGTAGAAAAGAGAGCGAGTAAAAGGCAGAATGACAAACACAATGCTTACTTTATATTTACAAGCCAATGCACAGTTTGGCATCTTGTCTTAACGTAATGTTTGATTTTTCACAGAACTGTGAATATCCACTTTCTTGTAAGCTACAGCCAGCAGCAGGTTAGCTTAGCATAGCACAAAGACTGGACTCAGCACATATGGAAGTCCAGTCTTTGAGTCAAGAGTCAAGTGTTTGACCTCTGACCTTGTCCCCTGAAAATGAAGCTCCGGTTTCCTCTCTGCCAGGTCATCTGATCGAAGCCCGTCAGGGTGGTGTCAACGCGAAGACACTGTCCACTCTTCCACACTCTGTAGGTGTCGCTGGGGCAGATACGAGACACCAGGGGCACTAAGGATAACAAACAGAGGGGCTTTAAATGAAACTGCGCCATTTCTAATGGATATGTACAGAATTGAATGCAGCTTTTTCTGGTGTTTACATTAGATTCATGCTGACAGTTCTTGAGCTCTGGTAAATCCATGTTAACAGAGAAATTTCAGCAGTTGTATCTTGTAACAACAATTTATGCACAAAAACATACAAATAGTCATAAGTCGATGTAGAGATTAATACTACCTGAGCCTTCCTCGTAGCACTTATTGCATTCGTATTAGTTGTTGCACTTACTGTATTCGTATCAGTTCGCTGCACTTATTGAATTCGTATTCGTTTACTGCACTTATCCTATTCGTAGTAGTTTGTAGCACTTATTATATTCGTATTAGTCTGTTGCAATTATTGTTTTCGTAGTAATTTGCCTCTGCACTATACTTTTGCTCTGGTTTATACTTTGAGATGCTTGTTTAAGAAAGGAGATGCACTTATGACTTCTGGTGACTAGTAGTTCTCTTGAATACCTATGTTGAATACACTTCCTGTAAGTCGCTTTGGATAAAAGTGTCTGCTAAATGACTGTAATGTAATGCAATGTAACACTGAAATTACATCCACTTGTGGTTTTGTAAAGCACTTAAGATAAAAAAGCACAAGCTGGTTAACTCAAAAAAACCAAAGTCACATACATTCTGCTGTGCATTAAGTGAGTGAGCATCAGTGTCCAGTACAACAGGAAGAGACAGGCCTCTTCATCTCAAGAGGGAGATGATAACATGATTAAATCTGACTGGTCGGTACTTGACTGCTTTACTGAGGCTGGACTCACCCCAGCTGGTAAACTCCCATTTCATCTCCACGTAGAAGTCCTGGGCCTAGACAGAAAGATGGAGAGAGAGGAGGAAGAGACGGGGTCGGAGGGGACACACAAATGAGAAATCAACAGGCATTGATAAAGAGGAAAATGTGGACAGAGAGAATCTGGAAGATAGAGAGTGATGAATTTGAAGATGGATAGACAGAGAAGCGGGAAATAGCAAAGTGGAAGAAAAAGAATGGCAGTGATGCTGCTTCATTGTCTGTTCCAAAGACGGGGGGGGGGGGGGGGACTGGCACGGAGAAGTGGTTGCGTGTGCGTGTATGTGTGTGGGTTAATAATAGAAGTGATGGATGGAGGGTTGGAGGAGAATGATGTGGATGGGAGCGGCAGCTGAAGAAGAACGGTGTGCGATGTTTGCAAGTGCATGTGCGCTTTAGTGCAATACTCATTGTCAAAAGGGTGAGGGTGTTGTGTCTACCATGTGAGTATGCTAGTGTGTGTGTGTGTGTGTATGAGAGAGAGAGAGAGTGTGTGTGTGTGTGTGTGTGTGTGTGTGTGTGTGTGTGTGTGTGTGTGTGTGTGTGTGTGTGTGTGTGTGTGTGTGTGTGTATCAGGGAGCCAGCTGGAGCAGATACAGAGGAAGACAGACTGTGTGAAGGCAGTTCCCTGCATCTCTGCCACCGTTCTCTGCTCCGCTTCAACATGATGAGCTGCACCTCAATGCTTTCATAACCACCAACCTCCAGGCTCTCTGCTCTCAGCTTGTCCATCGCTGCTATTGTGCCTTTAAGCGTGGCATTCCATACCCTTTAGGGCAAAGCTATGACTCAGATTACCCAGAGACAGCGGATTTTGCAACATTGAGACATATCATTTGAGTGTGTTTCCCTTGTCGGGTTGGTACACAAAGTTATTAATACCTTCAACAAACAAAGAATATTTTATCCCCAAAACAAAGATGTTGATATTAAACAGATTCATCTACATTTCAAATAACTACATCTCTGCTCAAAACCTCCCTTGATGTGCCTTTGTAGTTTGTGTTTGTGTTTTGTTTCATGTATGTCATTTTCTGTGTCTGTGCTTGCAGGCTTTTTTGTGTGTATGCAGGTGTGTGTTGTCATGGATAGGAGTTGTTTTTTTTCCATTTGTGCATCAATGTATATGTGTGTGTGTGTGTGTGTGTGTGTGTGTGTGTGTGTGTGTGTGTGTGTGTGTGTGTGTGTGTGTGTGTGTGTGTGTGTGTGTGTGTGTGTGTGTGTGTGTGTGTGTGTTTTTGTGAAATCCCACTTGGCGCAGTTGCTCCAGCAGGATGGGGATGCCCGCCAGTCTCTTGGCAGTCCTCTGGTAGTCACGGTAACGAAGCACGAGACGCACCAACTCCGGGTCTCTTGTACTCACTGCCTCCTGAAGAACTGAAAGAGAGAGCGAGGGCGGAGAGTAAAACAGAGCCATTCACTCAGACCTCATCTAAAATGTATGTACACGAGCAATTTAAGGCGGGGGGGGGAAGCAGCAAAGATTGCCAAAACTGAAGTAGGCCAAAGGAAAAGGTACGACCAATTACTTTGCTGTTAATCTTACACGCTGTTCTCCACTTGAACAATTAGGTAACAATTTCCTTTCTCTCACTTTAACAGCAAACCGGTGTGTAACGGCTTAAACACTCAGTTATAACAATCTACTAACTGCTGTTTCTCCTACTGACACACGACACAGTAATCAGATCAGAAGGAAAAAATTTGAGTAAAAAAAAGATAACTTAATGATACTCTGCACCACAGACTCCAAGAAAGAGATTAATGACAATAACAAAGATTTTATTTGATAGCAATTAATTCAACACCAAAAAAATAATTTAGGATGAGGGTGGGAAGATTGGACTCACAATACAGCGTGTTAAATCAGCCAATATAATTTCAAGGTTAAAAAATGAATTGATTTCATGCTTCATTAGCTTCCCGCTGCCAGACCTCCACATTACATTTGCACAGTGCCAGCGGATAAGAGGTGTCTGGCAGAAGCCACCGTTGTTCTACGAAAGAGGTGGTGAAGAAAAGCATCAGGAGTGGTTGGGATTTTTCTAAAAAAAAGATCTGCAAACCTCATCAGCACAAATGTAAAATAGAGCCAGTGGGGAATGTTGTTGTGCACCGTTTCGCAAATATAGTGTGTAATAAATCATACATTACAGATTATCACATGCATCTTATTGTTTTCCACAGGGTTGCTGTAGATGACAGGCCACACTTGGAATGTAAAACTCTTCTGGTCCTCACACATGCAAGAATATTCTTTAGAAATGGAATATTTCTGGACATATTCTTTGAACAATAAAATAAATTGACTGATTGGAATTTGTCTTAGTGCGCTCACTTATACAAAGACAGAGACAATAGTAAAGCTATTCACTCATAAAGCACATAATACATTAATCAAAGTATAAAACAGGTGATATTCATATTAATTAGTGTTTATGATTCATTCCTTGGTTAATAATGAAGATAATATATATATGCATGCTTAAAAGTATGACTCTGGGCCAAACTGTGTGAAATCTCTTTCTGTGTGAAGGATGGCACTTTTTTACTAGCGCAATTATAGCTAGCTTTTACGTTGATTTGCAATGACGGTTAATTGAAGGAGTTAAAATCCATAACAATCTTGTCCTCTAAAGGAAGCAATTAAAAAGATAAAAATGTTGTGGATTTTAATTCCTTTCAGATCAATTGTTTCCTTTCATGGGAAATGTGGTCATAACTTTTAACCCCTGGTGAGAAATTTAAAGTACCAAGGTCTCCACTATGATCTCATTTATTACTAGAATTATACCACCTATGACAATGATAAATAACACACTCTCACCTCGAACACACCACCCAATAATCCATTACGTATGCTGCACATTGCACATGCTAACATAACCATACTTCTCCACACACACTCACTCTCTCACTCTCTCACTCACTCTCACTCACTCACTCACTCTAACTCTCTCACTCACTCACTCACTCTCTCACTCACTCACTCACCGGTCCATCCATTGCGGTTCTCCTTGCTCACATCAGCTCCGTGCTGCAGCAGGATCCTGGCACAGTCCAGGTGGTCCAACGTGACAGCCAGGTGGAGAGGAGTCCGACCACGAGGGTCCAGATACTCTAAATCAGACTGGAAAAACATAATAGGGACACAGGTGTGAAGATGAAGACGGAAAGGAAAAGAAGGAAAGAGACACAGTGCCAGGTGATAAATGATCTGTCACCACTCCAACATGCCTGGGTGTTACACTCTATACTCTACACTCAAAACACTACGTGTATCACACTTATTTTCATGCCTGGATGGTTTTAGCTGAGCTAAACACAGATATGTCTGCTCAACACCCAGGGCTTTTTAACCAGCCTTCTGTCATCCCTGTTATCCTTCAAACGGTTCAGAAAAGGTTGTCAGTTTGAATCCCTGGCAGGGAAATGTAAACAGGTAGAGTAAATAAGAAACACAGTTTTCAATCTGCCGTGCCATGTTCTCTCTTCCTCTGAATGTGTAACTGTTCGACATTGATAAACAAAAAGCATAATTGATGCATAAGGTTTCGCTTCAGCTCTCAGCTCTCAGCTCCAGTCTGTATTTAGAACAGCTTGTCAACGAGACCTCATTTGTCAGTCATATTAAATTAGTGTTATTATTTCATATCAATCAGACCAATGCTCTAATATACTGCCTTAAATAATTAATCATTACTTTTGAATCCCTCAAAGATTTGTTAAAACAAATTTGGAATCAGTGGATAATTTAAGATTATCAGAATACTAACTTATTAATGTCTCTTGTTTTGTGTGCATCTTTTAATCAAACAAAATAAAAAAGGGGGTTATTGGTCTGTGGAGGGCTTAGTTTCAAAAAATGAATTTGTATGTCTCATTTTGAGCCCTAAAAAGCATAAATTCTCTTCTCTTGGCGAGAGTTAGACATAAAGGCGTCTTGAACAAAAAAGCTAGAGCTAGCAGACTATTAGCTTAGCTTAGCATAAAGACTGGATGCAAAAAAGCTAACCTGTCCAAAGTAATCCAAATCCATGGATACTGAGCCAAATAATCTATCTATTGCAGGTCTTCATGTGCTTCACATGTATTTACAGCACTGTTAGGCCAGACGTGTTGAAAAGATGACTGGATGAGTCACTTGTTATTGGCCCCCTCTGCCACAGATTGTACAGTATAATGAAGACAGGGTAACATGTCATTATTGTTCATGAAGATTGAGAATCCTACAAGTGTTCCCGTGTCAAACAGCAGCAGAGCCCACGTTAGTTACAATCTGTTCATTACAACACGAGCCGTGGTTCTTGTTCACCTGATGAGATATCAACCGGCTGTACTCCTCTGCTAGAACAGCCCATCCATCTCTCTCTGTCTGTTTGCCAGGCCGCTCTGTGCACTAAGGTTTTTAATGTTGAGTCTCTCTGCGGTGTGCTGCACTGATCTCAGATCTGCCATCCAATTAAACAGTTGCTGACAGCCACCATAATTCAGGACCTAGGCCGCTCCAAGGTCAGCTCTGTCAGTCCGTGGCAGGCTTGAATTCTAATTAAGGATTATGCTCAGAGATAAGTGACTCAGAATCGGCGCTCTAAAAGAGACCTTAAGGAAACTGTGGGCAATTCTTTCTAGGAATAAAAATGACACTATTTGGCGAACAATGTAAGGGTTTGAGATGTTTAAAATTTTAATGTTTGATGTATTAGAAATAAGGCTGAGTTGGTGAATACGGGGAAGAGGCCTGAGTCCTTTATCGATCCACATAAATCCTTAAATCAAAGCAGTGGAGGCTGAGAAAATGTATTAAGGGTGCATTTTTTAAGCAACTGAGAATAAACCAAACATCTCAACAACTCAATATGTGGAAGCTGGCCCGACTGTTTACTGCGCTCAGTGTATAATATCCTAATAAAAAATGACTGACAGCTACTGTCCAACACAGGTTTACTGTTGCGCTCTGAGAAACACACATTGCGAGCAGAGCAGGAAAGACGCAGCAGTTACATTATCACTCAGTTACTGCGTGTTTCTGTTTCTGGTATTTGCAAGGGAAATGAGGAAAACTGCACGGGATACACACAAACATCGATGAGCATGTGAATTCAAATGAAGACACCGAAATAAAATACGTAAATACAAATGCTCCCATTAACCAGGACACTCCCAGGCTCTTAAAATGTTACATGATATCACGGTTCAGTGTGTTAATGGGTGTGCCATCTCTGTATGATCCCTAACTATTTGCTATTTGGTTAACAGTTCTCTGCTCTCCTAAGCCCTTTCAAAAGCAACCCTGAAGAGAAAGAGTAAGAGTGAAAGAGGCAGAAAGAAATAATGTAGCTAGAGAAATTTCTATTGACAGAAACTGCCTGTCAGCAACAACTGTAACACGTAAGACAGGCGAAGGTGGAGAAACAGAAAAAAAGGAAAAGAGCGACAGATTGCTGTTGCAAGTGACAGCTCCGGCAAACAAAGATATGGAAAAAGGGGTGAGGAAAGTGAACAGACAGAGAGAGAGTTAGAATGGAGGATGAAGGCAGGGAGGGGAGCTGAAGGAGACAACAACACGAGGGAGTCCCTCAGGAGCCGTGGAGACTGGGGAATAGAGGGTGGAAGCATAGCAACGCAGGGGAAGAAAGAGAGCAGCGGTCGTCTTTGTTTGTGTGTGCTGGATAACGAACATGGTGTAACATGCAAATGCAGCCACAGTCAGTGCTGTGTGTGTGCCTGTGTAACACAAGCATTGTTTCAGAGGAGAATTTTGCATGGGCAGCAAAAATATGAAGAAACCGTCAATATCACTGGGAGAAAAAGTCTAAAGTGAAACGTCCATCATTTAAACAACACAAGAGGACCGTGCAGGCAGAATCCCATACTGAATATTAAAATTGAGTCTCTGAAAACATTTTCTGCCCAAGTAGAAATGGGTTTTTTTTGGGAAAGAAACCTCTCACACATTGTTGTCAGCACATGAAAGGGAGAAAGAAGAAGAGCGAAACAGAGAGAGAAGAACAAAGCTGATGGTAAAAGACATAGATGAGAGAAACAGGAATGGAAGAAACAAAAGTAAAGAAAGAAAAGGAGCAACTTGTCTCCTCTTTCATTTTTGTCTCTTTATGCCACTTGTACAGTCTCAAAGCAGTCCTTTCATCCTTTGCTCCCCCTTAAAGT